>NC_054479.1:84622798-84964050 GCF_017639515.1 Carcharodon carcharias | reverse complement strand
AAATATCAAAAGACAATTTCACCAAATCCACTTGTGTGATAATTCTGATGCACAATTGTTTGCATTCCAACACCCAGTCAAAAAAATGTTTCATTTCTGAATCCCTGACATCACTAGAAAAGAAACCTGTTACTTTCATTATCGACATATTTGGGTGTGTCACAGTTAACTCACCTTCACAACACTTAAAGCAATCTCGTAGCACCGTAGTATACCAAAACAGTCAACATTTGCATTTCGTATGAATCTCACCAGGTTCTGCAGAAAAATAGCAAATCAATGCAGGTCAAAGTAACAAACAAGAAAAGCTTGTGAAATCCAATTAGCATAGATAAACTCAATGGACAAGCTACAAACTTCCCATGATTTTTTCCCCCTGTAGTCTTTTTGGTATTCCTAAAATACTTTTGCTGGAGAGGCTTACATTTGATCAAAATACCAACATTGGTCTATGGAATTCTAATTACAGATGGATTTTGTTGGTGAATACGGAAAAGGAGAAAGACTATGTAACATTGTTTTATCGGAAAACACAGTCTAATAGGAAACTCAATGAGTATTTTTCACTCCAAGTCACCTTGCAGGTGTACATGGTGGTGGTGTGTTACATTTCACTCAGGGAGTCTGATTTGCATGTTGTAGTCTAGAGCTATGGATAGTGATGAGAGAGGCTCCGACTTTCTTCTTATTTTGAATATGATGGCTGACCAGGAATCTCTTGCTTTCTTATCACCTGCCATTGGCATGTGTTGGAAAAACTTGCAGGATTATGATGAACCAGTTTGACTGCATTATGAACACATCTTCCTTGGCCATCAAGTCCTATGATGGGGCTTGAACCTAGAACTTAAGGCTCAGAGGCAGGGATGCTACCCACTGTGCCACAAGACCTCTCAACAGGTGTACATAGTCAATGTCAAGTTATATAGCATGTTCATCAATCACGCACTCACAGAGAGCATTGATTAGAGAATTGCATTACAAGTGCTAAATCAGTAAACTCGTATTCCCATTGAGCCTATCCTATTCATATGTACTCACCTTGGGACACTACCCAAGCTGAAACTTCAAATCAAACTACCAGAAGACAGCTTCTGACAAACAATTGTGCCCATAATAAAAAGTGATAGATCTTGTCTTCTAGTTGTTCCATGAGGCTGAAGGTATTGCCAGTGACGATTAACAAGAAGCAGGCTCATTAACAGATCTGGATGGGTGGACGTGTCACTGGGAGTTGGCACACTCCTCCAAGTAATTCTGCCTCAGGGGATAGTTGTCATTGGCTGGACAAGCAACAGAAATCTTACCAGTGGTTAGTTCTGACAGCTGCTCGATTTTTAGCCTGTTAAACATCAGGAATATGACCCTGTCCAAACTGTCTTTACATCTTGGCTCTTACTCACAATCAGCATGTTGTCCCAACAGGAAATGATTATGCACACCATATCATACAAACAAAACTCCAACTTATGGGAAATTCTGAGTCACTTGGTTTAGGGGTTCTTAAACATGATTCCCACCCTCACTGGACACCCGACTAAGTGAAAAAACAAAACCTTGAAACCTTAAAATGCTTTAAAAAACTAGATATTTTTGATTAATCATCTAATTAAGAAATGATTAATACCTGCATTTTAGAAGCAAATTCTGAGAAAAATAAACATAACACCCCTTTATGTGCAATTTCCATAAAATTATCTTTTAATTTTGAGTTTAGTCTGTCAGATTTTACTTATACAGCACACAATGCTTTATGAATGTAATCCAGATCACATTACAATCATGAGCTAAGATTAACAGGATCATTTTGTGCGGTCAAGCTCCTAATATGAACCTCACGAGATGAGCTGCAACATCATCCTTACAGTGCTTTGTTCAGCCCTGCTTCTTATTGTGATGTGATGTACTTGTATCTTATTGGAGGCATATCTTAAACTGCTGTCCATCACTACCCACCATGAGACGGGATATGATGTATAATTCCATGACTGCAGACAGAACGTAGCAGCAGTCATGCAGGTTCAGGCATGTCTACATAGCCTCACAGTTACCATGATATATATATTTTCTATATATATATGTATGTACAGTCTTGTCTTCAAATAAAGAACGCAAATTATTGTTTTACCAATCCTTGTTATAATATTGGTATGTTTATGATAAACAGAAGAATGTGACACTTCTATTTAGCCAGGCCCTGCATTAGGATCAAAGCCTTGCAAAGTAGCCCCTTAAAAGTACAAAGAAGGGCTCTTCATTAACAGTACTACCTGGGCAAAATCAAAGCTTTCTGTGTTTCAATGTAATCTAAGTTTACTTCTGTTGGAGATGCTTACATTTGAACAAGTAACCAACTCTGGTCCTATGGAGCTCTGGTTACAGATGGAGTGCATTTTGTTGGTGACTACATACAGGAAAAGTTAGACAACTTGTCTATTAGACATCTGTGAAAAACAATATCATAAATGTGCCTTATTGTGAGGTATATAAAATTACTATACTACAGCATATTTAGAATTGATTTCTTGAAAACAAGTGTATTTAGACCTGACAACCCTCCACCTCCACCATCGAAATTGACTCCACCCAGAAGTATTTTCATTTACTTTCTCCTGGTGAGGCAGGTGTGCAGTTAAAAGTTAGAGTATAAACACTGATTAGACACATTCTGGTACACAAATGTCCATTTTTCAGGATAGGTTTGACAAATAGTTCATGATGTCCTGATTAATAGAAACCTGTGAGACCTAATAGGTTTGCCTCGTCTTCCTGCAGTCCACAAATTCAGCTTCACCCATCCTTTCAGAAATGGAGCTCAGGAAAACATAATCCCAGTGTTGCAAACTACAATATTTCCATTCTACTCTCCTTTCACCAGTTGATCCATAAAGTAGCAAGTGGTCAGAAACCACTGACCCTTCCGGATTTAGGCTGATCACTCTTTTGACTAAAGGATCAGTTCAGATGTAAGACGTTGCACACAGCAGAGGGTCAAAAGGTAGCACAAGAGACCATGATCAGGAACTGTAATAACAACAGATGTTGGAGCTGATCTTGCCACAAAATAACTATTGGGCACATCAAATAAAGTGCTTTGCAAAAGCCTTTCAGTGTTGGAGCTCTAATATCCAGGTAATTGTACAGATATTTTCTGTCCCTATTTTATATATATATATATATATATATAATATATTCCTTTGTTTAAAATTTTTATTTTGGTATAATATAATTCGTCACAAGCCCAAAAGCATTCCAAATCACAATGAATCATAAAATATGGTCAGTGAGACACTGAATCTGATCCCATTTTTTCCAAAAGATGAAACCAAGGAAGATTGCGGAGATTGTACATATGATGTGTAAACGGCTCTTCATAAGAGGGATACTGAATTTGGCAATGGTAGAGACACAAACGAGGATGACAGTCATAATGGCCAGAAAGATGTTGATACATTTTCCTAGCAGCACCTTGGCATTGGCATTTTCGACCTGTACCACTTGCTGCTGCTGATGATGTAACTCCAAGGTGGCAAGTCGCGTCTGGCATGATTCCAAGGTTTCCTATCAAGGACACAGAAACAGGGGATACTTCAGTGAACTCAGCTAAAATTGGTCACACAAGGTATGAGTTGGGATTAATATTAGAAACAAAAATACTTTTATTAAGTGAACTAAACAAATGTGGGATAAAAACAGAAAATGCTGGAAAACACTCATGAGATCTGGCAAGGATGGAGAGAGGAATAGAGTTAATGGGCCAGATTTAAACTTTGGATAAGTGACTGGGCTAAAAACCCAACCGATTATAATGTTTTGGGTCAATGCTCTTTCATCAGAACCTTCACAGGTGTGGGAAAGTAAGCAAAAGGCATGGGTTGCTTTGACCAATACTTTAAGGCCTACTTGACTTTAAGATCCTGGTCTATGGATGAATGCATGGCTTTGCTTCCCCCTAGCTTAGCAATTGTCTCCTGCTATATCGTGATCCTGTCACATTCACTCTGTGCCCCTCCCTCACTCTACCCCAGCTTCAGCAACAAACCCTTCAGCTGCCGTGACCCTGTGCTGTGAAATATCTAAGCAAATCCTTGCTACCTTGTGTAAACCTACATCACCCAAAATATAAATTACTGTTGGTAGCTTGGTTTGAACTTCCCATACAGCAGCAGAGTAGAATTCACAGACAATGAGAGTTGATCCAGATTTTGTGAAACAGCATCCAACAAGTGATAGTGAGTTGACATCCATGGAAATAAAAATTCTGGGCAGATATAAAACATGCTATCAACATGTCACTGACAGGCTATCACTCATTTTGCAGTGGTGCACAATGTCAAGATCTAATCCCATGTCTCTTAAGACCAGTGTCGAGATGGGAAGATTAATTGATGAACTTCATGGGACTCCACACAACGAATCCATACCGTGGCATCAAACAGCCCTAAAAATAAAGTCCGCAGAATGTCCACTCACTTTTGTAAATTGAGAGTTTGTATTTATGCTGTCCCAAAGCATTTCTTACCCTATAACTTGCTTTCATTTTTTGCGCAAGTGCAGTCAAATTTTGCTGCAGTTAATCCTGGCCCTGATATCAAGGGAAGAGAACTCTCTGCTCTTCCTCTTCCAAGCCACATGAGGAGATGATAGGACAAGTGGTCACAAAGGTAGTTTTTAAGGAGCGTCTTAAAAGAGGATAAAAAGGTAGAGATGTGAATGGTGTAGGGAGGGAACTCCAGAGCTTATTGCCAGGCAGCTGAAAGCATGACCGCCAGTGGAACAAAGGAAGTGGGGAATGTGCAGGAGGCCAGAATTGGATGTGCAGAGAGATCTCAGAGCATTGTAGAACTAGAGGAAGTTACAGAGACAGGGAGAGATGAGGCTATGTAGGGATTTGAAAACAAGTGCAAGAATTTTAAAATGGAGATATTGCCAGACTAGGAACTAGGCCAGTGAAAACAGATGTGATGAACGAATGAGATTTGGTGCGAGTTAGGATACAGGCACATTCAACAGCACAGCGCAGCTCTGAAGTATCAGACTAGAATCAAAGACTTGAATCCATGACTCAAAAGTGAGAGTGCAAGCAACATAGCGAAACCGATTGTCTAAAATATGAAAAAGTCTGTCATCTCTTTTATTCTCTCTTGGTATTTAAGAAGTCCTATTTATACCTAATCTCATGGCCTAATGATCTTTAAGCCTCAATTCATTTGAAATGAAGTTTTTCTTTTTGTTACAAATTTGCTTATTTCTTCCTTTCAAATTCTCTTTCTTTCTGTGCCATGCAGCACTCCTGTTGTGACAGCACTGGTTGTCTAGCTGACCTCAAACACAACAGGAACACAGCAGAGGGCAGCTTGAGAGGGAAGTGAAACAGAGTAGCCTCACGGACGTGTAAGGTTTTAATTCCATTTTAACTTCCTTTGTTGACTCTGCGTATCAGCATGATATTGGGTGCAACTAACTGCAGTTGGTGAATGTTTTAAGACAACTGTCAGACTTCTGAGAGAGTAGGACTGCTTTATAGAATTTAACAAGTTGGTAACAATCTTCCATGTTTTTTTAACAACAAGGGAAGATAGACCCAGCTCTCTCTTAAAATGTCACAGCATTTCAAATTCTGAAAATCATCATCAGGAACAGTAAATGACAGACACACAGTATGTCAGTCAGCGTCTATGAGAAGAGCAAGGAAGGTTAGATTTTGGATATGAAACCTCTCTTCATAACAAAGAAATAAGACTGATGGGCACAATAACCCAAATTGAAAATGAACAGGGGAATCTGCTTGTTTGTTCTGGAGATCCAGCATCTGCAGGATTTTGCTTTTTACTTTGATAACTGATAGTGTGTTAGGAATGAACTGTGCACTTAACACCTTGCTGGAATGGTAATTCAGTGACAAACTATTTTCTTTTCCAGTTAGGAGCCTTTTTATTAAAATCATAGCATCTAATGTTGAAGAAAGCCGCAAATCATCACATAGAGTTAGTCTAAACAATAACAACTTACATTTATATACCGCCTTTAATGTAGTAAAATGTCCCAAAGCCCTTCATAGGAGATCATCAAACAAAATTTGACTCTGAGTCACATAAGGAGTTGTTAGGACGGATGACCAAGAACTTTGTCAAAGAGGTAGGGTTTATGAAGCATCTTAAAGAAGAGAGGTGGAGAAGGTTGGGGAGGGAATTCCAGGGCTTAGGGCCCAGGTAGCTGAAGGCACATTGTGACTATATGAACATTAAAGAAACAGCAGTGCTCTCACAGTTTATGACAAAAAACTGCATACCTGCATGTCACGAGCTCGCTCATAGGATTGATAGGCAACCTTTTCCTCAATGCTCACCAGCTCTTGTTTTAGATCAATCGTCTCATGCTGATGGAGTTCAGTGAGATCATTCAGCTGATCTTCCAAACGTGCTGACCTAAAAACAAAACTAATGAGAACGGATCCTCTGGTCTGCATTTAAAATGACTTCATTTTTATAGCTCTGTGACCAGACAATCTGTTTTACTAATGTTGGTTAAGGGATAAATAGCCATGACACTAAGGAGAACTCCCCTGCTCTTTTTTGAATGCTGCCATGGGACATTTTACATTCCTGAGAGTGCAGATGTTTTAGATTCTCATTGGAAAGATAGCAGCTAATTCATGGGAAGTGGGCTTAAACCCATTCAGAAGCAATGTTGACACCTCAATATGTTAAATCACCTCACTATGCACAGTGCAACTTGAAATCATTTAATACTCTCTGAAAGAATGCATGTTCTAGAATCCCTGTAGAGTCTGGACACTTTTAATCAAGTTTGGCTAAGTGTCCTGTGTTTCATACTGTGATACAGCTCCATCGGGTGGTTAAATAATATATTACAAGCACAGAAATAACCAGGCCAAAACAGAAAGCCATCTCAATCCGAGAGGAACTCTCATCACCAAGAACAAAAAGTGGCTAACAGCTGAGATGACTTAGGGACATTGCAACTAGAGAGGGCTTCCTGACATCACCCCTGAACAGCCAAGCCCCAATTTTAAGATAATGCCCCTTTGTTCTGGGATCCCCCACCAGAGGAAAACGTTTCTCTCTACAGACAAAGATTGACCAGGTGGTTAACAGTGAGGTTGAGTGTCTTGGGCTACAGGAAGAAATAGACGGTATGGTCAAATGGGCAGAAAAGTGGCAGATGGAATTTAACCCTGAAAAGTGTGAGGTGATACCTTTGGAAGGAGTAATTTGACAAAGAAGTATTCAATGAATGGCATGACACTAGGAAGTTCTGAGGAACAAAGAGACCTTGGCGTGTGTGTCCATAGATCTCCGAAGGCAGAGGGGCACGTTAGTGAGGTGGTGAAAAAGGCATATGAGACACTTGCCTTTCTCAATCGAGGCATAGATTACAAAAGTAGGGAGGTCACGTTGGAGTTGTATAGAACCTTGGTGAGGCCACAGCTGGAGTACTGTGTGCAGTTATGGTCACCACATTATGGGAAGGATGTGATTACACTGGAGGGGGTGCAGAGGAGATTCACCAGGATGTTGCCTGGGATGAAACATTTAAGTTATGAAGAGAGGTTGGATAGACTTGGGTTGTTTTCGTTGGAGCAGGGAAGACTGAGGGGCGACCTGATCGAGATGTACAAGATTATGAGGGGCATGGACAGGGTGGATAGGGAGCAGCTGTTCCCCTTAGTTGAAGGATCAGTCACAAGGGGGCATAAGTTCAAGGTGAGGGGCAGGAGGTTTAGGGGGGATGTGAGGAAAAGCTTTTTTACCCAGAGGGTGGTGACGGTCTGGAATGCACTGCCTGGGAGGGTGGTGGAGGCGGGTTGCCTCACATCCTTTAAAAAGTACCTGGATGAGCACTTGGCACGTCATAACATTCAAGGCTATGAGCCAAGTGCTGGTAAATGGGATTAGGTAGGTAGGTCAGGTGTTTCTCACGTGTCGGTGCAAACTCGATGGGCCGAAGGGCCTCTTCTGCACTGTGTGATTCTGTGTGTGATACCCTATTAAATCCTTTAATCAACTTAAACTCCGCAATTAGATCACCTCTTAATCTTCTAAGCTCAGGGGAATACCCCATATTTATGCAACTTGTCCTCTTAATATAAGCTTCCATAATTCCATTGTTTTATTTAAGGTCATGAGGATGCTGATGAACTGAAAGAGAACAAGCATCATAGAGTCAATACAAAAGGAGGCATTTAAAAAAAATCTCTTTATCTAGACACTGGGGAAGAATTCCTTCCACCCTTTTGCCATGGTAACGTTGTATTGAGGTCAGGCAGGTGTGTGAGGGATCCCATATAACTGCAAGTCTTTACCCATTTGTCTCAATGTCTTGGGCCCTGTGGGGCCTGGTATATCATGAGCACATGTATCTAAACAACAGACAATGCAACTCCTGCGTCTAAACCTTTAGCGAGGCAGGGCAATACAGACTGAGCAGCCTCTTCAACAAACTAACGATATGGGGGGGTGGGGGGGGGGGGGGGGGTGGGGTGGGCATGGAGGGATTTAAATATGATGGCGAGAATTGTAAGGTGGAGGCCTTTGGAGATCAGCAGCCAGTGTAGGTCAACAAGCACAGGGGTGAACTGGACTTGGTGTGAGTTTGGACAAGATGAGAGCGTTTTGGGTGAGATCAAGTTTATGGGGAGTGGAAGATTGGAGGTTGGAATAGTCAAGTCTGAAGGTGATAAAAGCATGGATGAGGGTTTCAGCAGCAGATGGTCTGAGGGAGGGGCAGAGACTGGCAATATTAGGGTGTTGGAAGAAGACAGTCTTGGTGATGGAACAGATATGCAGTCGGAAATTAAGCTCTAGGTCATAAAATACACCGAGGTTGCAAACAGTCTAGTTTATCTTAGACGGTAGCCAAGGGAGAGGGGTGGGAAAGGCGTTTGAGATGGGGACTGAAAATGACTCCTTTGGTCTGGTGGCAATTGGGGCTTAGCCAATACTGGATATTGGCCAAGCAGTCAAGCAACACACCTCACTTTCGCATTACAATGGTGCCCCAGACTAAAGGAGTGCATAAACAGGTAAAAGATACCATGAGAATCATTCAGGTTCTATTGCACAATTCCAGAATGTAGCATAATAAAACTCTTCAACAAATGATTACCTGTAATGCTCCTCTTGTAATGTTTGAGTGATGATGCTAAAGTCGCTGTTAAATTGAACTTTTAAATTCTCGATGTCCTCTGACAGCTGTGATTGCGTTTCCTTCATTTCTCGGAGCTCATCCAAGATTGCAGTCAGCTTGTCCTGCTCTCTTTCCAGCGAGTTGGACTTTGAACTTGGTCCAAAATCGGAGTTGCCATTGCTATCTCCAGAAACGCTTGCACTGGAGCACTCATCATCGCTCATGTACTTTGTTTTAGACACCAGCATGGCGCTCCCACTGAAGGCCCTGGACCCGCCCTCCTGCTGAAAGTCCTCCATTGAGCTCTTCAGGTGTGCAATATTGTCGGCGCTGCCGAACTTGTTGCGGATCAGGTTGGCGATTTCCCGTGATTTATTGAAGACGAACGATGGGGGCGTCAGGGTCACCCCCGGGAGGCCCTTGCCACCTTCCGTGCTTGGGCCTCCCACAGTCCCATTCCCAGGCCTGGCGCTGCCGCTGCTCGCCTCACGCAGCCTCTCCTTGGAATTCCGTGACCCGTTTTGCTCCACATCCTTCAGCTTCCGGTGGTAATGGTCAAATTTCTTCTGCAGCACTGCAATGTTCTGGGCGGATTTCTGGTTCTTCTTCTCAAAGACCTGCTTGATGCGGCGTGACTGCTGCTTGTCAGCGTTGTTTACCAGTTTGAGGTACTCGGCCACGTTCTCATCCCGTTGCTCTTGCTCAATCCGCAGCTGCTCAGTGATCTTCAGAATCTTCTGTTTCAGCTGGTCCACCGTCAGTCGATCCCGTTGGAAATCCAGTAGGCCATCAGTCACACTGAGGTTCAGGTTGGTGTCCGAACCCCCTCGACGCATGTTTCCTGGCAAACTGAGCCTGCTCATCTCCGTCTGATCAGCCTGAAAGATCAATGAACCAGATGGGTAAATATCACAACCTCCAGCCATCCTCAAATCCATTATACCTTGTGACTCCGTGGACAGCACTCTCTCAGTTTTAAGTCAGAGGGTCCTGGATTCAAGTTCCAATCCTGGGACTTGAGCCCATAATCCAGGTTGACACTCCAGTGCAGTGCTGAGAGAGTGTTGCTCTGTTGGAGATGCCACCATTCAGATGAGACATTAAACCAAGGCCCTATCTGCCCCCTAAGGTGAATGTCAGTGATCCCACAGCACTATTTTGGAGAACAGCAGGACAGTTGATCCTGCCGTCCTGCCTGGCCAATATTTATTCCTCAAACACCTAAATAAAGCAGGTTATCTGTTTGTGGGAGCTTGCTGTGTGCAAATTGACTGCTGCGTTTACTATACTACTAGCGTGACTACACTTCAAAAGTACTTAATTGAGTTGAGACATTCCATGGCCAAAAAGAGTGCTATGTAAATGCAAATTTTTTGTTCCTTTCTTTTCCTCCTTCACTTACTCCTCTCTTTTCAACCATCCCTCACCATCCTCCCTCCCCTGACCCACCCCCCCAAGAATGGATCATGTCCAGTATTCCCATCTTCACAATTCCTGCTTCACCATTGCTGCCGCTATTCCATTCAGGCCATTATTATAAAGTTGTTGTTGTTGTTGTTGTTATGGAGATTTCTGAACTCAGTGAATCTCCTGAGGGATCTCAGGGAAAATGGCCAAGATAATAAACTGTGTGAACTTTCTCCCTCATCTCCCGATAGTGTCAGGAAACCTCTAACATTACAAACTGTGTTATTCAACCCTGAATAACATTTCTCTAAAGCCCTTTCCATAAACGCAGGAACGCCTGCTCTGTAGAATATTTCATCACTATATTCGGCCTCATACCATCAATCCTTTCCTCTGTCCATCATCTTTCATCCATCAATCTCAGTCCTCTCCTGAACGCAGTGACACAGACAGCCCTGTGGCTGCTGGTCAATCTTCATGCCTCATCCAAGACAGTGAGTGCCATTCAGCCACTACAAGCATCACAGCAGAGCACATTACTGTCCGTAATCATGACCCAGGCCTCCCTGACACTTGCCATTTCAACACACCATCCTGCTCTCATGCCCACATGTCCGTCCTTGGCCTGCTGCAATGTTCCAGTGAAGCTCAACGCAAACTGGAGGAACAGCACCTCATCTTCCGACTAGGCACTTTACAGCCTTCCGGACTGAATATTGAGTTCAGCAACTTTAGATCATGAACTCTCTCTTCCATCCCCACCCCCATTCCGATCCCCCTTTTTCCAATAATTTATCATTTTTAAAATATATTTTTCTTTTCCCACCTATTTTTAAAATTATTTCGATCTATCGTTTTATCTCCACCTTTTAGCCCATTTCGATCCCTTCCCCCCACCCCACCCCCACTAGAGCCATCTGCCACTTGTCCTGCTTTCCAGCCTTAATGTCCCCATTAGCACATTCCTTGGATAATATCACCACCGTTAACACCCCTTTGTCCTTTTGTCTATGACATCTTTGGCAATCTCTTCTTTGCCTCCACCTATCACTGGCCCTCTATCCAGCTCTACCTGTCCCACCCCACTCAACCAGCTTATATTTCACCACATTTCTATATTTCTTTAGTTCTGATGAAGAGTCATACGGACTCGAAACGTTAACTGTATTCCTTTCCGCAAATGCTGTCAGACCTGCTGAGTTTTTCCAGCTATTTTTGTTTCTGTTTCAGATTTCCAGCATCCGCAGTATTTTGCTTTTACATTACTCTCCTTGATCTATGTCCACACATCTACAGTTTACAGCAGAGATGGTAAAAAACTGGATGGTAATACAGGAACCGTGAAAGATTTTACTGCTCCATAACGTGAAGCTGCTTGTTACACACTCACTGTCCAGCAAAGCTCACTGCATTAGTCAGAAGTGAGAACCTTCAAACTTTCTTCCTCTCTATTCAAGCGGCACTGAAATCAAAGATTTAAAAGCCTGGAACTCCCTCCTAACAGCACAGTGGGTGTATCTAAACCATCCAGACTGCAGAGATTTAAGAAGGCAGCTCACCACCACCATCTTCTCAAGGGCAATTAGGGGTGGGCAACATTTTTACCACCTCTCATCACAAGAATGAGACATGGTCATAACAATTACAGCTGATGGTGATAATGATGGCGCAAGATTAAAAGGACATGTTTTCTTGTAGCTCAAAAGTTAAAAGATGGACATTTTACTAAGATGGCAAAAGTCACTTCTACACACAATTAATTTTATATGGGGGGGTTGCTGGATAGCTAGTGTGTGGATCAGATTAGCGCCAACAGCTGTCAGGGTTCGATCCCCATTCCTGCTGAGGTAAATGTGGGGCCTCACCCTACCTGCAGTAGAATGATCACGGCTCTTTGCTGTAGCTGGGTGAGTAATTGCCAAGGAGCTGTCTTCAGAGAGCTCAAGAAGAAGAGGTTTTATATATTGCCTCGCCAGTGATGCTCACATCTCACAAACGAATTTTTAAAAAATGCACCCTGTCTGCCCACCAGAAAACAGGCAGGCAGGCAGTTAAAACTGGCATCCTGCCATCTTCAGTTTCAGCTCTCTGAAGAGGTAGAAAGTGTATCCATCTAAAACCACCAGGCTCCTATTTTCACCTCAGAGAGATCAGGCCAGGGTTAAGATGGTGGTAGGAAAATGTGGGACCCAAAAAAAAGGTCCAACGGTGTGTTTATTTTCAACTTTCTCTATGGAATTAGGAGGTAGCAGAAAGCAGGAGAGTCACCCAGGCCCCACAAGGGAAATTCAGACCTCCCCCATCCCAGGCTTCCCCCTGTGACATCCTGAAACCCTTCCCCATGATGTACCCCTCCTGCCAACAAGCCTTCCTTTGATGTCTCCTGCTGCCCTTGCCACCCTCCTCTCCCCTCACCTTCCTACCACCGTTCCTTAACTCTGCATTTGCCTCCTCTCTCCCATCATTAAACAAACAGATTATTTGGACATTATCATGTTGCTGTTTGTGGGAGCTTGCTGTGCGCAGATTGGCTGTTGTGTTTCCTGTATAATAAAACTGACCACAATTCAAAAGTACTTCATTGTCTGTAAAGCATGTCCGGAGGTCATGTAAGGCCATCCTCCCCCATCTTGCCCCCTCCCCTCCCCTCCCCTCTTGCCCCTCTCCCCTCCCCTCTTACCACCCTACCCCTCCCCTCCTGCTATTCCCTTTTACCTCCTGCCAACTCCTCTCCCCTTCCTGCCACCCAACTCAGCCTTTGGCCTCCAATTCAGACTGACAGCACCAGTTTGACACTGATGGTGACAGAGTTTGAACAGCCCAGGCCTCATGGCGCTGAGCTCAGAAATGGGGCTGGGGTGAGAGGCTGGGGGAAGAGGCAGGGGGAGGTGCTAGAAGGGTTGGGGAAGATTGGAGAGGGAGGGTTGGGGGTAGGGCTAGGGTTGCTGAGGGACTTGAGTGTCAGGGGATAGGCTGTGAGTGGCACTGGGGTAGGGCTTGAGGGGCTAGGAGAGTCTTGGGGAAGGGCTGAGAGGGGCTGTGAGGGGCTGGGGGAAGGGCTGTGAGGGGCTAGGGGGAAGGGCTGTGGGGCTGGGGGAAGGGCTGTGAGGGGCTGACTGTGGGCTTGGGCTTGGGCTTGGCCCGCCTCTGCCCATGGCAATCCCACTCTGTGAATTTCCCCGTCATTGTGCTCCAATCAGCTCACTCAGTACAGATCAGCAATTCCCTTCACTCTCTCCTTCTGTATACCCACTTTGACCAAGTTTTGGGATCTCCCCTCCTAAGATCACCTTCTTAGCCTCGGTTGTTGTGATATGCCTTTAAGGAGGTAGCAGCATACGAACATAGCAACATATGAATTAGGAGTAGGAGTAGACCACTTGGCCCCTCAAACCTACTCTGCCATTCAATAAGATCATGGCTGACCTGAATGTAACCTCAATCCCACATTCCTACCTACCCCGATAACCTTTCACCCCCTTGTTAATCAAGAACCTATCTAGCTCTGCCTTAAAAATATTCAAAGACTCTGCTTCCACTGCCTTTTGAAGAAGAGAGTTCCAGAGACTCACAACCCTCTGAGGGAAAAAATTCTCCTCATCTCTGTCTTAAATGGGCAACCCCTTATTTTTAATCAGCGACCCCTAGTTCAAGATCCTTCTACAAGAGAAAACATCCTCTCCACATCCACCCTGTCAAGACACCTCAGGATCTTAAAAGTTTCAATTAAGTCACCTCTTACTCTTCTAAATTCCATTGTATACAAGCCTAATCTGTCCAGCCTTTCCCCATAAGACAACCGGCCCATTCCTGCTGTTAGTCTTGTAAACCTTCTCTGATCTGATTCTAATGCATTTACACCTTTCCTTAAATAAGAAGACCAGTACTGTACACAATACTCCAGATGTGGTCTCACCAATGCCCTGTACAACTGAAGCATAGCTTCCCTCCTTTTGTAATCAATTCCCCTCACAATAAACGATAACATTCTATTAGCTTTCCTAATTACTTGCTGTACCTGTATAATAACCTTTTGTGATTCATGCACTAGGACACCCAGATCCCTCTGAATCTCAGAGCTCTGCAATCTCTCACCATTTAGATAATAAGCTTTTTTATTCTTCCTGCCAAAATGAACAATTTCACTTTTGTCCACGTTATACTCCATTTTCCAGATCTTTGCCCACTCACATAACCTATCTATGTCACTTTGTAGCCTCCTTACATCCTCTTTGCAATTTACTCTCTATCTATCTTTGTGTCGTCAACAAATTTAGCAACCATATCATCTGTCCCTTCATCCAAGTCTCATAGACTCATAGATGTGAACAGCACAGAAGGAGACCATTCGGCCCATCGTGTCTGTGCCAGATCAAGAAAGATCTGACTACACTAAGCCTATTTTCCAGCGCTTGGCCCATAGTCCTGGAGGCTATGGTAATGCAAGTGAATATCAAAATACTTCCTAAATGTTATGATAGTTTCTGACTCCACCACCCCTTCAGGCAGTGAGTTCCAGACTCCCACTGCCCTCTGCATGAAAAGATTTCTCCTCAACTCCCCTCTTAGCCTTCTACCTCTTACCTTAAAACTAAGCCCCCTGCTTATTGACCCCTCTACTATTGGAAAGAGCGCCCTCCTATCCACCCTATCTATGACCCTCATAATCTTATACACCTCTATCGGATCCTCTCTCAACCTTCATTGCTCCAAGGAAAACAATCCCAGCCTATCCAATCCTTCCTCATAGCTCAGACTCTCTAGCCCAGGGAGCATCATGGTAAATCTCCTCTGTACCCTCTCCAGTGCAATCACATCCTTCCTATAATATGGTGACCAGAACTGCATGCAGTACTCCAGTTGTGGCCTAACCAGCATTTTATACAGTTCCAGCATAACCTCCCTGCCCTTGTATTCTATGTCCTGGCAAATATCCCATATGCTTTCTTAACCACGTTATCTACCTGCCCTGCTACCTTCAGGGATCTATGGATATGCACAGCACTGATCTTCAGTACTTTCCAGGGGCCTACCATTTATAGTGTAGTCCCTTACCTTGTTAGCCCTCCCCAAGTGCATTACCTCACACTATTCCCAGTTTGAATTCCATTTGTCACTGCTCTGCCCACCTGACCAGTCAATTGATATTCTCCTGCAGTTTACAGCCATCCTCCTCATTATTTACCATCCTACCAATTTTCATGTCATCTGCAAACTTCTTGAACATACCCCCTGCATTTAAATCCAAATCACTTATGCGCACTAAAAACAGCAAGGGCCCCAGCACCAAGTCCTGCGGAACCCCACTGGAAACAGACTTCCATTCATTGAAACATCCCTCTACCATCACCCTCTGCTTCCTGCCTCTCAGTCAATTTTGGATTCAACGTGCCACTTTGCCTTGGATCCCATGGACTCCTACTTTCTTGACCAGTCTGCCATGAGGGACCATATCAAAAGCCTTGCTAAAGTCCATGTAGACCACATCAAATATATTACCCTCATCAACACTCCTGGTTACCGCCTCAAAATATTCGATCAAATTTGCCAAACATGACCTTCCCTTAACAAATCCATGCCGACTATCCCTGATTAATCCATGTCTCTCCAAGTGCAGATATATTCTGTCCCTCAGAATCCTTTCCAATAACTTCCCCACCACCACGAAGGTCTGACTGGCCTGTAATTTATATAATTTGTAAAATGTTGAGGCCCCAGCACTGATGCCATCATTAGAAAGGAAGTGTGTGATGTGATCCAGTCTCAGTTTCACTTTGGCCTGTGAGCAGGGAACACAGCACACACAGCTCTGTTGTCCTCTGACGTCTTCAAACTTTCTACCTTTGTATAGCTGTTCTTTTCTGCCTAGTCTAAATAAATGAACCCACAATGTGTTTATCCAGTCCCTCCTGAGCAATTGGTGCCTGTATCCATTATAGAAACACTGCATCCGTTTCCACATTGTTTTGAAAATAGAAATAATTCTGAAGGAAACTATTTGCACAATCAGCTTTATGTCTCTGACTGACTCCACTAATCAAAGATTTCATAGACACAAACAGGTCACATGGTGCTTACTGCTTAAAGCATTCCCATAAAAGGATAATAAATCTAAAACTGGTATCTGCCTTGCACCTTTTACTGGCAGTTTATACTGACACAGAAAAGCAAATGACGGTTAAAATAACACAGGGTTTCAATTATGCAGAATGCGGTAATGGTATTCAGTTACAGCATTGACATTAGCAGTTTGAACTGACCAGGCGTATGGTTTCTGAACCAGTTTCCTAGGTTTGGAGAGGAGCCATCATCATACAATAGGTTCGGTGGTGCAGTGGTTATGTTACTGAGCGAGTAACTCAGAGGCCTGCACTAATAATCCAGAGAACATCAATCTAAATCCCTCCACCTTAGTTTGAGAACACAAATTTAATTTTCAAACATCTCAAAATAAAATGCTGGTTTCAGCAAAAAGAAACTATTAAGCTACCGAGCTCCTGATTAAAACCCCAACTGATTCACTAATAAATCCAATTGGGATTTCAGGAGAAATGGCTTTGCTCGAAGGACTCCACAACCATCCTGTCAAGACCCCTCAGGATCTTAAAGGTTTCAATTAAGTTGCCTCTTACTCTTCTAAATTCCAGTGGATACAAACCTAACCTGTGGAATGTGGAACCCCCAGCCCCCGCCACAAGAAGTGGTTGGGCTGAATAGCGTAGATGGACCAAAAGGGAAATGAGATAACCACATAAGGGAGGTAGGTATGGTGGGATAAGTTGGATGGGGCAAGGTGAAGTCGGGTGGGAGGAGGCGTGTGTGGAGAGTAAACACTGGCATGGTTCTGCTGGGCTGAATACCTGCTTCTGCAGTGTAAATACTATATAATGCCCTCTGGAAAGCAAACTTGCCATCCTTACTTGGTCTGGCCTGTATGTGACTCCAAACTCACACCAACATGTTTCATTCTGAACTCCTCTCTAAAGTGGCCTAGCTCAGTTGTTAAGAGTGTGCAATAAGTACCATTGCCAGTGGCATCCACATTCCGAGAATGGATTAAACTCCCTACCATGTACATTTTTCCTGTTTCTCAGTGTTCCCTATCTCTCTCCTGATGGGGAAATACTCTGTGGACTCTGGCTCCCCTCTAGTAACTCACTCAAAGGGCCAGTCTTCTATTGTGGGTCTGGAAAGTGAGTGCTGTCAGCAGCTATTCTCTCATGGGGGAAGGATCACAGTGGTTTTTAATTTCCTGACCTTCTCCTCCCCTGACATCCACCAACACTCACTTTCCAAATGGGAGCAGAGGGTGACCTGGCAGATTCCTCTCTTCTTTCTGGACCAGGGATGTGTGGGCAATCCATCTGGGGTGGTCCCACTGCTGCTCAGAATGCAGCCCCACATCCTGGACTTCCAAACTGAGGCAGCAGAGGGAGTGTGTGTGCAGCATTTGCCATTCAGTGTAAAACAGTCCTCTATGTAACAGTAGACCATGGAGAGTAACTTAGAATCATAGAATGTTTACAGTACAAGAGGCCATTCAGCCCGTTGTGTCTGCTGGCTCTCTGAATGAACGATTACCTGCCTTTTCCCCATAGCCTCACAAATGGTTCTTCTTTAGATAAATATGTACGAACACACAAACATACAAACTAGGAGCAGGAGTAGGCCACTCAGCCCCTCCATCCTGCTCCGCCATTCAATAAAATCGTGGCTGATCTGATTGTAACCTCAACCCCACATTCCTTCCGACCCCCGATAACTATCCACCCCCTTGTTAATCAAGAATCTATCAAGCTCTGCCTTAAAAATATTCAAAGACTCTGCTTCCACTACCTTTTGAGGAAGGGAGTTCCAAAGGCTCACAACCCTCTGAGAGAAAAAATTCTCCTCATCTCTGTCTTAACTGAGGGAGTACTTATTTTTGAACAGTTCTATATTCTAGATTCTCCCACAAGAGGAAATATCTTCTCCACATCCACTCTGTCAAGACCCCTCAGGATCTTAAAGGTTACAATTAAGTCACCTCTTAGTCTTCTAAATTCCAGTGGATACAAACCTAACCTCTCCAGCCTTTCTCATAAGACAACCTGCCCATTCCTGCTATTAGTCCAGTAAACCTTCTCTGAACTGCTTCCAACACATTTACATTTTTATTTAAATAAGGAGACCAATACTGTACATACTACTCCAGATGTAACCTCACCAATGCCCTGAACAACTGAAGCATAACTTTTACTTTTGTAATCAATTCCCTTCACAATAAACAAAAATATTCTATTAGCTTTCCTAATTACCTGCTGTACCTGAATACTAACCTTTTGTGATTCATGCACTAGGACACCCAGATCCCTCTGAATCTCAGAGCTCTGTAATCTCTCACCATTTAGATAATAAGCTTCTTTTTAACTCGTCTTGCCGAAATGAACGATTTCATATTTCCCCACATTATACTCCATTTTCCAGATCTTTGCCCACTCACTTAACCTATCTATGTCAATTTGTAGCCTCCTTACGTCTTCTTCACAATTTACTTTCCTACCTATCTTTGTGTTGTCAGCAAATTTAGGAACCATTCCTGTGGTCCCTTCATCCAATTCATTTATATAAACTGTAAAAAGTTGAGGCCCCAGCATTGATCTCTATGGCACACCACTCATCACATCCTGCCAACCAGAAAAAGACCCATTATGCCAACTTTCTGCTTCCTGTTAGCCAGCCAATCCTTTATCCATGCTAATATGTTACCCCCTACACCGGGAGCTTTTATCTTCTGCGATAACCTTTGATGTGGCACCTTATCAAATGCCTTCTGGAAATCTAAGTACAGTGCATCCACTGGTTCCCCTTTATCCACCGCACATGTGACTCCTTCAAAGAACTCCAATAAATTGGTTGAACATGATTTCGCTTTCACAAGACCATGTTGACTCTGCCTGATTGCCTTGAATATTTCTAAGTGCCCTTTCATAACATGTTTAATAATAGCTTCTAACATTTTCCCTATGACAGATGTTAGGCTAACTGGCCTGTGGTTTCCTTTCTGTCTCCCATTCTTTTTGAACAAAAGAGTTACAATTACTATTTTCCAATCTAATGGAACATTCCCCAAATCTAGGGCATTTTGGAAAATTAAAACCAATGCATCACCTATCTCACAAGCCACTTCTTTCAAGAATTTAGGATGAAGTCCATCCGGACCTGGGGATTTGTCAGCCCGCAGCCCCAACTACTTGCTTAATACCACATAATAATCCAATTCCCTTTTAAGCCATAATTGAACCTGCCTCTACCACACTCTCAGACAGTGCATCCAGGTCCTAGACACTCGCTGCATAAAGGAACATTTCATATTGCCATTGCTTCTTTTGCCAACTTTACAAAATTTAATAAGTCAGGAAGCTAAAAGACAGGAGGGGATTATTCTCAAAAAGAGTCTATTTGCAGACACACTGATTGCAAATCACCCTTTCAAATTTCAAATCAGTGCAAGTGTAAGCTCTGCTGGGTCCTGTTGTTAATTTGCAATAAATTTCTTATACCTGGGGAGTAGGTAGCCCTACAAATGTTCTGCACTCCACAAGTTGACTGTGCCAGGTTCTGTTTTATATCAGTGACTAGGCCACTTTAGGGAACAGTAAGAGATAACCACTGATTGAAGTGCCTGAAAGACACTAATGACTAAATTGTTCTTACAACAATCAGGCAGCTTTCAGCCCTCAATTTACTAGATTTGCAAGTGGGACTTGGAGAATTTCAAGTAAGGGGAAGGATAAACTCAATGACTATGGGCCAGTCAGCCTAATGCCAGTGATGGGAAAACCTTTAGTGACAATGATCTGGGGAAAATTAATTTCTGCTTGGAAAAGCATGGGTTAATAAATGAAACCAAAACAGAAAATGCTGGAAAAACTCAGCAGGTGCTTCCACAGTATTTTACTTTCAAGTTAATGAAAGAGTTCTGATGAAGAGTCATATGGACTCGAAACATTAACTTTCTTTCTCTCCACAGATGCTGTCAGGCCTGCTGAGTTTTTCCAGCAGTTTTTGTTTTTATTAAAGTCAGAATGGTTTTATTAAAGGAAAATTATGTTTGACTAACTTGATTGCAGAAATGGATAGGGTTGAGGAGGGCAGTGTATTTGAGGTTGTGTATGTTGACATTCAAAAGGCATTCAATAAAATACCACATAGTAGACTTATCAGCAAAATTAAAGCCCAAAGGATTAAAGGGGCAGTAAAAGCATGAACACAAAATTGACCATGGGACAGGGAGCAGAGAATAGTGGTGAATGGTTGCTTTTCAGACTGGAGGTGGGTGTACAATGGAGTTTCCAAGGTCTCTATTAAGATCATATTAAGATCTCTGCTCCTTTTGATGCATATTAATGATCTGAATTTGGGTGTACAGGGCATCATTTCATAGTTTGCAGCTGACACGGAACTCAAAAATGTAGCAACAATGTGAGGATAGTAAAAGACTTCAAGGGGACATAGATTGACTGGTGAAATGGGCAGATACATGGCATATGAAACTTAATGCAGTGTTACACTTTGAGACAATATAAAATAAATGGCGCAGATTTAAAAGGGGTGCAGGAAGAGAGAGACCTGACGATGTATGTTCACTAATCACTGAAGGCACCAGATGTTGAGAAGGCTGTTAAAAACATATGCAGGATCTTTGGCTTTAATAATGGAGGTATAGAGTACAAAAGCAAGGAGGTTGTGCTAAACTTTTATAAACCATTGGTTAAGCTTAGCTGGAGTGTTGTGTTCAGTTTTGGACATTAGGCTTCAGGAAGAATGTCAAGACCATGGAGAAGGTCCAGGGAAGATTTAATAGAATGGTACGAGCGATGAGGGACTTGAGTTATGTGGAAAGACTGGAGAAGGTGGGGTTGCTCTCTTTGCAGCAAGGAAGGTTAAGAGGTGTTCAAAATTAAAAATGGATTTGATAGAGTAAATAAGAATAACAGTTTTCAGTGACAGACCGGTCTGTGTAAACAGAGAACAGAAATTTAAGGTGATTGGCAACAGAACCAGAGGCGGTATGATGAAACAATTTTTTAATGCAGCGAGTTGTTGTGACCTGGAATGTACTACCTAAAAGGGTGGTGTAAGAAGATTCAACAGTAACTTTTAAGAGAGAATTAAGTAAATATTTGAAGTGAAGAAAATTACTGGGATATGGAGACAGAACAGGGGAGTTACCAAGGAGCCAATGGGCCGAATGGCCTTGTCTGTGCTTTATCAATTTTTGATACTATGAAAAATGACAGAAAGATATACCATCACTCACTAATAATGCTCATCAGAACACAAAACATGCAAATTAGGAGCAAGAGTAGGCCATTTGGCCCCACAGTGTGAATGGCAGGATCCCTGTCTCAATTTAAACTTTTTAAAAAAATGTTATCTCTTATTTCTAAATATGCAGCTTAGGGAGGTATCAGTTGTGACCCAGTTGGTAGCACTTCCCACTCTGAGTCAAGAGGATGTGGGTTCAAATCCCACTGCAGAAACAAGAGCACACAGTCCAGGTTGACACTCCATTGCCATACTGAGGCTGTGCTGCACTGTCAGTGCCCAGGTCTATCTATATTCATCCATCAACCAACACGACAAAAAAACAGATTATCTGGTCGTTATCACGTTGCTGTTTGCGGGATCTTACTGTGTGGAAATTGGCTTCCTTGTTTCCTGCGTTGCAACAGTGCCCACACTTCAAAAGGACTGCAAAGCGCTTTGGGGTGTTTGAACTGGTGAGAGAAGCTCCGTGAATCCAAGTTTTGTCTTTTTTTAAAAAGGCAACGTGAGGAATCAGATTAGGGAATACCTCGGTCAATCAGTCTGCGATCGACAGACACTCAGTTCCAATGTAAAAACCACACAAGCAAGTCGAGAAAGGATTTAGACGCACTCGGCACTCGATCACATTAACAGTTTCACACACTCCAGGTTGGTCCGGAGAGACCTTAATTTGCAAATTCCCAGAATAAATTTACAACACTTTGCTGACTGTTTCTGCACAGGCTTTGCTCCCGCCTCTCAGTGCTAGAAAATAACCCCCCGATAGTAAATAGCACAATAAAACAAACATCACTCCAACCCAAATATACAATTAGAAAGTAACTTCTGTCTCAAAAAGTCCTCTGTTTTTGATGTTCGGTGCCAGAACTCTGCTGTGGGCTGTCAATTCGGTCCATTTTTTTGTACATTCCTGTAAACTGTGCAGTGCGAGGGATAATCGCTGTCAAGTTAACTTTTCAGGGTAAACTGGATATTTGATTGTTTCAAAGAATCAATAGTTTCTAATCGCTAAGTATTCCTACCTTCGCCAAGTCTACTTACCTTTCTTTCCAACTGATGGCCTGGACATTTCCATCCTCATTCTGAATGAACGTGCTCTCTGCTCCTGGCTCTGGTGTGTACAAGGGAACTTGTCGAACCTGTACCTGTTCCACAATAACATGCAGTACCTAGGCTGCCAGGTAGTTGGAAAGTAAAGTGGAGCGGGTTCCAGTGGCCCTGGATTCTGCTGGAAGAAAAACTCCACTGGATCCCGCTCCGCATATCCAGGTTTTCATGCTTCCCCCTCTCCAATTTAGTTTACATAACAGGATTTCATAGGATATACCGCACAGAATTAGGCCATTCGGTCCAACTAATCCATGCTGGAGTTTATGTTCCACTCCAGCCTCCTCCCATCTCTTATCTAAATCTATCAGTGTAACCCTTCATTCCCTTCATATATTTAGCTTCCCTTTAAATACACCTATACTATTCACTTCAAACACTCCCTGTTGTAGTGAGTTCCACATTCTTAACACTCTCTGGGTGAAGAAGTTTCTTCTGAATTCCCTATTGGATTTCTCGGTGACTGTCTTATATCGATGGCCTCTAGTTATACTCTTCCGCACAGGAGGAACCACTCTGTATCCACTCTATCAAAACCTTTCAGAATTTTAAAGAACTCTATTTAGTCACCCCTCAGCCTTTTTGCAAGAGAAAAGAGACCCAGCCTGTCACTCCTTTGCTGATATGTATACCCACACAATTCTGGTATCATCCTTGTAAATCTTCTCTGCACCCTCTCCAGTGTCTCTATGTCCTTTTTATACCGTGGCGACTGGAACTGCACTTAACCTGTTTTAACCATTCACACTCCTTGGGTCTTGGAGCTATCATTTATTTCCCTCATTTTTCTCATGATGCCTCCTTTTATCTTCCCAAAATGTCAGCTCAGTGGATAGCTCTCTCATCTCTCAATCTGAAGATCTTTGGGTTCAAGTCCCAGCCAGAGACTTGTATGCATAAGCTAGGCGGACATTCCAATGCAGCACCTAGGGAGGTGCTGTCATTTGGATAAGAAGTTAAACCAAGACCCCCCTCTGTCCTCTCAGATTAACATAAAAGATTCTTTGGAGCTATTTTGAAGAAGAGCAGAGTTTTCTCCAGTATCCTGGTCAAAATTTCTCCCTCACCAACACCAATAAAACAGATAATCTGGTTATTTAATTACTGGGATCCTGCTGTGTGCAAATTGACTGACACGTTTCCAACAGTGACTGCACTTCAAAAAGTACCTCACTGGATGTAAAGCGCTTTGGGATATCCCAAGATTGTGAAAGGCGCTATATAAATGCAAGACTTTTTTACATAGCAATTACTAATTGAGAAAAGACCAAAGACTGTGTGGTTCACTATCGGCAACCCTGGTAGCCACATGATAAAAAGATAAAGGAGTATTTGCTAGATTATTGTTATTTCTCTAGTTAACCATTTCCTGGTCCCTGACCACAATCACTTTACAACCCATTCTGTCTCTTTTCATGTGTAGGATGGGGCATTTTTTCTCCTTCACTCCGTTCCCTCTTATCAGTTCTGACGCAGGACTATGCTTGCAACGTGGCAGGTTTCCCTGTCTTTACAGCCACTTCCTGAACTGCAGAGGGTCTCTAGCCCCTTCTGGGGGGAGAAATTCATATGCAGAATGGTGTTACGCAGACAGATTCCGATTTCCAGGGTGGGGGAGGAAGAGTTCCTTCTCGCTCCCTACGTGGCCAGTGGCTCTTCCCTGTCCCAGGGAATTGTCTGCATCCTGGTGCAAGAAGCAGACTAATTTCTCACCCTCTACCTTTGCTTCAGATTTCCCGCACCTGCAGCATTTCCAAACAAAAACAAAATACAGCTGGAAATTTAAAATAGCACTCAGCAGGTCATGCAGCATTTACAGAGAGAAAAACAGAAATAATGTTTAGAGTTGATGACCTTTAAAGTTAAAATTGGAGTTTGACTAAATAGGAGTGAAATCAAGAAACATTTTCTTACACAAAGGGTTTTGGAAATCTAGAATATTTTCCCACACAAGGCTACGGATGCTGGGTGAGAATTGGAACTTCCTGAGAAGGATAGTTTTTTTAATGTAAGGGTATCAATAGATATTCCAAAAATGGGTAAATGGAATTGAGATTCAGATCAGACATGATATTGAATGATGGAACAGGCTTAAGGGGCAGAATGGCCTCCTCCTGTTCCTTTGTCCCTGTGCAGCATCAAACACAGAGAAAAGCATTGGAGACGGAGACAAAAGGGAAAAGAAAGACTTACATTTATATAGCACCTTTCACAACCACCAGGTGTCTTAAAGCACTTCACAGCCAATGAAGTACTTTTTGAAAAGTGGTCACTGTTGTAATGTAGGAAACACAGCAACCAATTTGCACACAGGAAACTCCCACAAATAGCAATGGAATAATGACCAGATGATCTTGTGATGTTGATTGAGGCATAAATATTGGCCAGGACACTGGAGAGAACTCACCACCTGCTCTTTTTCAAGATAGTGCAATGGGACCTTTTATATCCACTTCTGACAGTGCAGCAGTCCCTCAGTGCTGTACTGGAGCATCAGCCTGAAGTGGGACTTGAACTTCAGAGGTGAGGGTGGTATCCACTATGCCACAGATGACGCCCAGAGATATGTGCAGGAGGCAGAGAGGTGATGGTAACAGATCAGGGGAGAGACAAACAGAGCAGATTGCAGTAAATAATCGGAGAGGAACAGGATCTTCATAAAAACAGAACAACATAAAAAAACCATGAGGAGACAGACAGTGTGAAAGCTCAGATATGGGGGTGATAGACAGAGAAGTGACGCTAATGGTCACAAGAGATTGCAGAGAAACAGAGGAAAAAGAGAGACAAGGAGAGAAATTTACAAAATACAGAGATGGGGCAAAGATTTGCGAGAATCACACAGCTAGATCAAAGGAAAGGAAACAGATCAACAGCAAAGAGAGGTGGTGACACAAGAGAGAAATTTCGACCACAAAGAAACAGACGAGATTAAATAGCAATTACATATTGACCAATTGATATACAGGAGGTCACAGTGGGCTTCCCTTACACCCCCATACAGATAGATTGTCTCTTCCATCATCCAAATATTCACCGAATACTCACTGACCTTTCACCTCCTCCATTACCTAAATATTCATTGCCTCTTCTGTTCCTCCCAACTATCTCCTAAAATCTTGCAAACCAAGTGGCTTATGCCCATCAATCACATTACCTCACCCATCATAATTATGGCCACAATAAATCCCCTCTTCCCAAGAAAACAAACTCTCCTTTCTTCCAGAAGCAACTCCAAGTCTACAATGTATAGATTTTTGCTGCAGGTGGAGTGAGCCTTTAGCTTAGTGGTAACATCACTGTCTCTAAGTCAGAGGTGAAGGGTTCGAGACCCATTCTAGACTGTCCCAGTGAGTGGAGGCTACTACAATCACTAAATCCAGCATGTGCTCACCTCTGAACTGAGTGACCAGCAGCTTAGGGGTGGTGCTCCTGCCTCTGATTTAGAGTTCTCACTTCAAACAGCCCAGGTGAATAGAGACCAGAGCACAGCTCCAAATAATGGGGTGATGTCCAGTGGTGGTACTAGCATCTGATGGGTGTGGGTAGCTCCCAATTGTCAAGGGTAGGTGTGTCTCTTTAGCCTTGGTTATAGTTCACCTAAGAGATAAAATCCAGGTGGAAGGCAGCAGAAAACCACCTCAGACACCTTAAGTGCCTCAAGAATCTGGTACATGTGACTGGAGTTAGGACCTGTACTGGTGCAGAACACAACTGACAGACATGGGGAATATACTGCTCTCGGTGATTTGGAGACAAATGGAAGTTCTGGAGTCAGCGTGATGATAAATAGTGATATAGAAATGGTTATATAGAGACATAGCGGATCATGAATGTCTTTCCAAATTAACCTAAATCATGAGAAAATAGAGAGACTGATTGAAGTGCATCTGTGTAACAGACTCTCATTGTCTGTACTCACTGTGTAATAAACTCTCATTGTCTGTACTCACTGTGTAACAGGCTCTCACTATCTGGACTCACTGCGTAAGAAGTTCTCACTGTTTGCCCTCACCATGTGACATTTGTCACAGACTCTTATCATACTGCATCGTGACATCTTTCTTTTGCCCTCTACCAAGCTGAAAGTCAATTGTGGAGGTAAGCAGGACTTTATGACCTGTTTGAAGATCTGTGGATACCATGGAACTTTCACCTGTAGTGCATTTCAGCCAAGGGCCTCTTACTGATGTACAAAGGCCAACTTCAGCAAGCAGACCTAACAACTTTCCAAATGATATGGCCACCATTCACTGCTGTCTCCTCTGCTGTGCGCTTTAAGCCCTTATGAGTAACCAAACAATAGCATGAATATCTTTCCCTACAATTTGAAAGATCTGATTTGTTACTCAGTGTAAATAAACACCTTATAGACATCAATATAGTCTGTGCTTGAAAATAAAATGAAAGAACTTGCATTTATGTGGCACCTTTCAAAAACTGAGAGCATCCAAAGTGCATTCAGCTAATGAATCGCTTTTGAAATGTAGTGTGGGATTTTCCAGCCCCGCCCACCACTGGGATGTTGCGGTCCCGCCACAAGTCAGTGGACTATTGGCTGGGCCGCTGTGTCGCCCGCGGCAGGACCCATCCACAGAGGGGCTGGAAAATCCCAGCCATAGTCACTGTCGTAATGTAGAAAACACAGTAGCCAATTTGTGTTCAAAATCCCAAAAACAGAGATGGGATAATGAGCAGATAATCTGACCAGATAAAAACTGGGAGAATTAATCCCCTGCTCTTCTTAGAATAGTGTCATGGGATCTTTTACGTCCACCTTAGAGAACAGGCGGGGACTCTTGTTTATCGTCCCATCTGGCAAACCTCGCCTTTGACAGTGCAGCATTCCTTCCATATGGCATTCTAAGAGGCGAGTGTATTACCGCTCAGCCACACCTAACACTTTAGTTTAATTTGTGTCACTAAGAAGTGTTGACGGAGAACAAGTGTTTAAAAACAGTGCACAAAAAGTGTTGGGTTTCTACGTAATGTAATTAATCCCACTTTTAGAAAAAAGTTTTTTGTGTTATTTTCAAGCAAAATGTGCAAAATGACTCTGCTGGACATGGGTCATCATGACCGTGCTTACTGCCACCAATGGAGAAATAAAGGGATCTTTATTCACTGTAACATAGTATTAACAGGACCAGCTACTGAACAGTAACTTAGATCCATTAGTCTGGTTTACGTGTGGCTCACATGCCCCAGGCTACTGGTGTTTTAATTAGAAGGGAAGTTGTGCCAGTTAAGTCACTGTTACCTGTAAGTGGCCTCCAAAGGCAAATTATCAGTAAATATGTTTTGTGTCTGAAGTTGGGTAGGGCTCTCGAAAAGCAGGCCACTGCCTGTCCTTCTTTCATTTGACTCATTGCTGAATCACTCCTCAAATGCTGCAACCCCCCCACTAGGCCCCAGGCAAATGTCGTCTCAGCTATACTGCTGTGGAATGTTGTGGAGCCAGTGAGCTGAAGTTATACTGAAGGCTGCACATTGCACTCCTGCCGAGCATGTGGAGCTCTGCGAATGCAAGCAGTTGTATTTGACAACCCTCCAGGATTGTCCTGGAGTCCAAGAATTAAAGGTCAATCTCCAGGACACTTTTACTTTCATTTTCCTTGAACCGTTTTGTTTATTAATTATTAAAATATTGGAGAGAGGATAAAAGGATGTCACAGTCAAGAATCATCCAATTGGAAAATTAAGAGTCGATTCACTTTCTGATTAGTGTGGGAAAAGTCAGCTAACCAAGGCTGGGAGTATGTGGCCAGGTCAATTGAAGGTGAGAGGGCACTTGATGAAACCGCCAGGAATCTGTCCAGCCAGATTTGGCAACACAAGGTGTCAGGCAAATTATTAAAAGTTTAGGACGCTCAGCTAATGTCAGACGGGTAGCCAAGCAGGTTAAACTGGAGTGGTGTAAAGACAAAGGACTAAAAATTGATCCTGGGTGACAGGAAATTGGAGCCCGTGTTACACA
The DNA here is from genome assembly GCF_017639515.1 of Carcharodon carcharias. Lineage (NCBI taxonomy): Eukaryota > Metazoa > Chordata > Chondrichthyes > Lamniformes > Lamnidae > Carcharodon > Carcharodon carcharias. The sequence continues at coordinate 84,935,096 of NC_054479.1, read as the reverse complement.
CTCCATCGAAGCCAATGGAAAAAAAATTGACAGGCTGTAAATTGGGCGGGTGTAAAGCAGGCGGGTCTAAATAGGGCAGGCATAAATCAAACGGGTGTAAATCAGTCAGGTCCAAATAGGGCGGGCGTAAATCAAACGGGTGTAAATTGGGCGAATGTAAATCAAACGGGTGTAAATCAAACGGGTGTAAAGCAGGCGGGTCTAAATCAAACAGGTGTAAATCAGTCAGGTCTAAATAGGGCGGGCGTAAATCAAACGGGTGTAAATCGGGCGAGTGTAAATCAAACGGGTGTAAATCAGTCAGGTCCAAATAGGGCGGGCGTAAATCAAACGGGTGTAAATCGGGCGAGTGTAAATCAAACGGGTGTAAATCAAACGGGTGTAAAGCAGGCGGGTCTAAATCAAACAGGTGTAAATCAGTCAGGTCTAAATAGGGCAGAAGTAAAACAAATGGGTGTAAATCGGGCGGGTGTAAATCAAACAGGTGTAAATCAGTCAGGTCCAAATAGGGCAGGCGTAAATCAAACGGGTATAAATCGGGCGAGTGTAAATCAAACGGGTGTAAATCAGTCAGGGCCAAATAGGGCGGGCGTAAATCAAACGGGTGTAAATCGGGCGAGTGTAAATCAAACGGGTGTAAATCAAACGGGTCTAAATCAAACAGGTGTAAATCAGTCAGGTCTAAATAGGGCAGAAGTAAAACAAATGGGTGTAAATCGGGCGGGTGTAAATCAAACAGGTGTAAATCAGTCAGGTCCAAATAGGGCGGGCGTAAATCAAACGGGTATAAATCGGGCAAGTGTAAATCAAACGAGTGTAAATCAGTCAGGGCCAAATAGGGTGGGCGTAAATCAAACGGGTGTAAATCGGGCGAATGTAAATCAAACGGGTGTAAATCAAACGGGTGTAAAGCAGGCGGGTCTAAATCAAACAGGTGTAAATCATGCGAGTGTAAATTGAGCGGGCACAAATCAGGCATATATAAATCAGGCGGGTGTAAATCGGGCAGGTATAAATCATACAAAATGTAAATCAGGTGGGTGTATATCGGACGGGTGTAAATCAGGGGTGTGTAAATCGATTGGGTGTAAATCGGGTGGGTATAAATCGGATGGGTGTAAATCAGGCAGTTGTAAATCAGACAGGTGTAAATCAGACTGGTGTAAATCAAACGGGTGTAAATCAGGCGGTTGTAAATCAGGCAGGTGTAAATCAGACGGGCGTAAATCAGACAGGTGTAAATCAGGCGGGTATAAATCAGGTGGGTATAAATCAGGCGGGTGTAAATCAGACGGGTATAAATCAAACGGGTGTAAATCAGGTGGGTGTAAATCAAACGGGTGTAAATCAGGTGGGTGTAAATCGGGCAGGTATAAACTGAGTGGGCATAAATTGGGTGTGCATGAATCAGATGGGAGTAAATCGGGCGAATGTAAATCAAACGGGTGTGAATCATGTGGGTGTAAATCAGACGGGGTGTAAATCGGACGGGGTGTAAATCGGATGGGGTGTAAATCGGGGGAGTGTAAATCGGATGGGGTGTAAATCGGGCGGGTGTAAATCGGTTAGGATGTAAATCAAATGCAGTGTAAATCAAGCAGGTGTATATCGGGTGGGTGTAATTCAGGTGGGTGTAGTTCAGGTGGGTGTAGTTCAGGTGGGTGTAAATCAGTCAGGGTGTAAATCAGGCGGGTGTAAATCAATCGGGGTGTAAATTGGGCAGGTGTAAATCAGTCGAGTGTAAATCGGGTGGGTGTAAATCAAGCAGGTGCAATTCAGGTGGGTGTAAATCAGGTGGGTGTTAATCAGGTGGGTGTAAATCAGTCGGGGTGTAAATCAGTCGAGGTGTAAGTCAGGCACGTGTAAATCAGTCGGGGTGTAAATCAGTCGGGGTGTAAGTCAGGCAGGTATAAATCAGTCGGCATGTAAATCAGTCGGTGTGTAAGTCAGGCAGGTGTAAATCAGTCAGGGTGTAAATCAGATGGTTGTAAATCAGTCGAGGTGTAAATCAGCTGGGGTGTAAATCGGGCGGATGTAAATTGGGCAGTGTAAATCAGATGGGTGTAAATCAGTCGGTGTGTAAATCAGTCAGGTTGTAAATCAGGTGGGTGTAAATTGGGCGGTGTAAATCAGTCGGGGTGTAAATCGGGCGGGTGTAAATTGGATGGGTGTAAATCAGATGGGTGTAAATCAGTCGGTGTGTAAATCAGGTGAGTGTAAATCAGTCGGGGTGTAAATCAGTCGGGGTGTAAATCAGTCGGGGTGTAAATCAGGTGGGTGTAAATTGGGCGGTGTAAATCAGTCGGGGTGTAAATCGGGCGGATGTAAATTGGATGGGTGTAAATCAGATGGTGTAAATCAGTCGGGATGCATATCAGTCGGGGTGTAAATCAGTCGGGGTGTAAATCGGACGGGGTGTAAATCAGACGGGGTGTAAATCGGATGGGGTGTAAATCGGGCGGGTGTAAATCGGATGGGGTGTAAATTGGGCGGGTGTAAATCGGGCAGGATGTAAATCAAATGCAGTGTAAATCAAGCAGGTGTATATCGGGTGGGTGTAATTCAGGTGGGTGTTAATCAGTCGGGGTGTAAATCGGGCAGGAGTAAATTAGATGGGTGTAAATCAGATGGGTGTAAATCAGTCGGGGTGTAAATCAGTCGGGGTGTAAATCAGGTGGGTGTAAATTGGGCAGTGTAAATCAGTCGGGGTGTGAATCGGGCGGGTGTAAATTGGATGGGTGTAAATCAGTTGGGTGTAAATCAGTCGGTGTGTAAATCAGTCGGGGTGTAAATCAGTCGGGGTGTAAATCAGGTGGGTGTAAATTGGGCAGTGTAAATCAGTCGGGGTGTGAATCGGGCGGGTGTAAATTGGATGGGTGTAAATCAGTTGGGTGTAAATCAGTCGGTGTGTAAATCAGTCGGGGTGTAAATCAGTCGGGATGTAAATCAGGTGGGTGTAAATTGGGCGGTGTAAATCAGTCGGGGTGTAAATCGGGCGGGTGTAAATCAGATGGGTGTAAATCAGTCGGGGTGTAAATCAGATGGGGTGTAAATCAGTCTGGGTGTAAATCGGGCGGGTGTAAATCAGATGGGTGTAAATCAGTTGTGGTGTAAATCAGTCGGGGTGTAAATCAGGTGGGTGTAAATTGGGTGGTGTAAATCAGTCGGGGTGTAAATCGGGCGGGTGTAAATTGGATGGGTGTAAATCAGATGGGTGTAAATCAGTAGGGGTGTAATTCAGGTGGGTGTAATTAGCCTGTCAATTTGCTATTGCCTGTTTTGTGCTACAACCAAGATTAATTCCGCTTGGAGCTTTGTATCTCCTCCTCAAGGGGATTTCATATACTGTCGGCAAAATAAAATGAGAAGCTGAGTCAATTCATTGTTTTAGTACCCAGTTTATAACATCCAGTTTAGTCAAATCTGAAACCACCTTTGGTTGTTTCAAATGGCGTCGTATAACAATCCTTTTTAAAATTTCCTTCATGGAATGCGGGCGTCACTGGCTAGGCCAGCATTTGTTGCCCGTCCCTCATTGCCTTTCAGAAGCTGGCAGTGAGCTGCCTTTTTGAACCGCTGCAGTCCTTTTGTCTTTTCTGTAGTAGTTTGGCCCAGGAGGAAGAGTTGGAAAGAAGCACATGTACTGAACAGGTCACAAATCCATAGATAGCATTGTATCACAGCCAAACACACATACTGAAACAGCCCTTGTCAAAGCCACAGATGATGGTGATAAAAACAAAAAACTGCGGATGCTGGAAATAGTTCTGTCGAAGGGTCATGAGCACTCGAAACGTCAACTCTTTTCTTCTCCGCTGATGCTGCCAGACTGCTGAGTTTTTCCAGGTAATTCTGTTTTTGCTACAGATGATGGTCTTTGTGACTGTGACCATGGTAACCTATCCCTCCTCAGCCTTCTTGACCTGTCTACAGCCTTCAACACTTTTGACAACTTGATCCTCTTCCAACGCCTCTCAACTGGGTGGAACTGGCCTCAGGTTCAATTCTTCTCTGTTGAATCGTATCCAAAAATAAAACCTATAATGGCTTCTCTTCCCATTCCTGCACCATTCTGTAAGGATCGATCCTGACACCCCCTATTGTTCAATGCATGCTACAATATCCACTGAAAGCACCTCAGGTTCTAAATGATGATTCTCAGTTCCATCTTACCACCAGCTCCCTGGACCCGTCTCTGATTTGTCAAACTGCGTGTCCAACATCCAGTATTGGATGAGCAGAAATTTCCTCTAACTAAATAATGCAAAGACTGAAGCTCCATTTCCCATAAATTGTTTCCATCCCTGACAATCTTCTGAAATGGAGCAAGACCGTTTGCAACCTTGGTGTTGTGTTTGACCCTGAGGATGAGCTTTTGACCACAGTTCTGCTCCATCATCAAGACTGCTACTCCCACATCCTTAACATTGCTTGACTCCCACCCCCTCCACCCCACCCCTGCTCATCTGCTGTTGAAAGTCTCACATGTCCTTTTTTTAACCTCTAGACTGAAGTATTCCAGCATTTTCATGGGCAGCTTCCTATCTTCCACCCTACATAAACTAGTGCTCATTCAAAACTCTGCTGCCCATGACTTGGCTCATTCTAAGTTTTGTTCCTCATCATCTCTGTGCTTGCTGACCTACATGGCTCCCTTCATGGCCTGTCCTCTCCCTATCTCTGAGACCTCTAGCCCTACAAGCCTTTGTGATCTCTGTACTCCTTTAATTCTGGCTTCTTGTACGATCCCAATTTTAATTGCTCGACTATGCTTTCCACTACTTGGGCCCCTCTCTCCTCCTTTAAGGTGCTCCTTTAAACCTACCTCTTTGACCAAGTTTTGGTCACCTAGCCTGTTATCTCCTTCTGTGGCTGCATGTCAAACATGTTTTTACCAATATTGTTCTTTTTAAGCACCTTGGAATACTTTACTACACTTAAGCTGCTATACAAATGCAAGTTGTTATTGTTACACTGAAGCACTGAAGTTGAAGTACAATTGCATAATAATGCTCTGTTAAACCTGCATCGAGTGAAAGCACAAGACTGAAGTGATTCAGAGCTTCTCCAGACCGCTTCTGAAGTATTTCAGTCTTTCAGTCAATGACAGGGACTGGAACAGGATGTGCTTTGAGTTTCAGTGCAAACTCTGCTCCAACAGTGAAAATAAATCACCTTTTGGTTATTAACAACATGAGTAAAACTATTCTCACAGCCCAGGTAAAGACAACAGGCTCTTATTTGATGGTAGCATCAAATGATAAATTTACTATTTTCTTTGCCACTGTCACACATAGAATGTTACAGCATAGTGGGAGGTCATTTGGCCCATTGTGTGTGTGTGCTGGCTATTTGAATCAGCTATCCAATTAAATCCACACTCTCACTGTTTCCACATAATCCTACAAAACTGTCCTTTTCAAGTTAATGTCCAATTTCCTTTTCAAAGTTACTATTTGAATTTGCTCCCACTGCCCTTTCAGACAGCACATTCTACTAGTTCATCAGAGGAACAATTCCATAAGTTTCTCTTGGTAGGTCATTTAAAGGTCTTTTCATCAAAGACACTGTGGTACTGCCACTTCAATGTTGCCTGCAATGAAATACCATGATTCTGATTCTTATTTACAGTGAAGGCCGCGGTATAAAGCTGTGTAAAAATATCCTCAATTCCCCTCTGGCTCTTTTGCCAATTATTATAAATCTGTCTCCTCTGGTAACCAACCCTCCCACCAGTGGAAACAGTTTTGTGTTATTTACTCTATCAAATCCCCTCATGATTTTGAATACCTCAATTAAATCCCCCCTTAACCTTTTCAGCTCTAAGAACAATTTCAATCTCTCTAATCTTTGCACATAACTGAAGTTCCTCATCACGTCAGAGCTTCAGTTGCAAGAGTAGATTAAAGTCAACCTTGTTTGTAGGTCATTTAAAGGGACAGAGCTGACATACATGAGGAGGTCAGTCGGCTAGTGTCACCCTTAATGACATGTTGACAGCTCTTAATATGAATTGTCTCACTCAACCTGGCTGCTGTCAAAACTAGCAATACCATTTCTTACTAGACAAGAGAGTATGTGAGCAATTCCCAGGATCTTTATCAATTTCCAGGTGAGATTCAGAAGTTCATGCTTGTGTTGGTGGTCACCTTTGATGTTGCTTTGTTGATGAACAATTCCTCTTTGCCTTCAATTCAATGTAAAATTTTTCAAAATATATTACTGGGTTAAAGTTCACAGATAGTTCCTCAAGAAAGTACAGTAAATTCGCCTTATCAGATATTGAGAAGAGCAAGCATCAGCTCAGAAAAATACAAAGAGGTGTTTAAAACTGAAGCACCAGGAGAGGGTGGAGTTACAACTGACTACCTACCTGTGTGGAGCTTTGTAAAGCTGTGCTGACTGTATAGAAGAATCAGAATTTCATTACAGGCAACATTGAAGTGGCAGTGCCACCGTGCCTTTGATGAAAATACCTTTAAATGAGTTATAGGGAGACACTTGTGGAATTACTCCTCTGCTGAGCTAGTATATTCAATTCAAAGAACTTCCCTCTTTTACACTCCAGCCACAATATGGTGTGAAAAAGCTCCCTCTGCTCCACAGTTGCAACATGTCTCGTCATGAAGAGACCCGTATTCACATCCAACTAACGCAGTATCGGTGGGGTGGGTAAGGGGGAATGTTTGTTCCGTGATTCACAGCTATCACTATGTCACTCATTTCTTTAATTTCCATAGCCCAGGTTTTCTGAGATCAATTGTAGTCTTCAAAGACTATCCTACATGGTGCTGACTAACGCAGCATTCACCAGGAGTTAACACTGGCTCCTTCTGAACAAAGTGTTCTCATGCTACTACATAACACTTTGATTCCCCTTGAATCAGCCCTGTACAACCAGAATCCTGCTGAGAGAATTACATAGCGGTTACAACACAGAAACAGGCCATTCAGCCCAACCACTCCATGTTGGTGTTTATCCTAATCCCACATAACCTCCTTGCTCCCCTATCCCCCTTTTCTTCAACCAGCAATCTAGCCGACTCTTAAATGTTGACCTGGTCTCTACTTCACAATTGACACAGCAGTGTCATACTGAAGGAGTGCTGCACTGTCGGTGATGCCATCTTTCAGACGAAATGTTAAACTGAAGCCCTGTCTGCCCTCTTGGGTAGATGTAAAAAATCCCATGGCACTGTTTTGAGAAGAGCAGGGGAGTTATCCTGCCCAATATTTATTCCTCAATCAAAATCACTAAAACAGATTAATTAGTAACTTATCACATAGCTGTTTGTGGGACTTTGTTATTTGCAACTTTAGCTGCTGCATTTTCTACATAGCAACAGTGACTGCCCTTCAGAAGTACTTATTGGCTGCCAAAGCACTTTCAGATGTTCTGAGGTTGTGACAGGTACTATATACATGCAAGTTTTTCTTTCCATTTTGGTTACTTGATTGGCAGCGAGAGTTGCTTTGTACTGAATGGATAAAGTGTCCTCAGTCTTTTTGGAATATTTGAATTTGCTTATGATCTCAGATATCCTGCATCCACTTTTTTCAACCTAACATCAAAATTGAAAGCATTTTTATTTAGCCCTTGAAATGAAGTCAAATACAGACACATGCAGAATTTGAGACAGCTTTCAGCTGTAGAATCTGGTGCAGTGTTTTACGGTAAATATGAACATGTCCTCTTGTCACCTTGAACTTTGGCACCAGTAAAAAAGACTTGCATTTATATAGCACCTTTCACAATATCAAGAAAACCCACTTTATAGCAAATGGAGTGTTTTTAAAATGCAGTCACTGTTCTAATGTAGGAAACACAAGAGCCAAATTATGCACAGCAATCTCCCACAAACAGTAGTGAAATAGTTGACCAGATAATCTGTAATAGCGATGATGGTTGCGGGCTAAGTATTGATCAGACACCAAGGAGAACTCCTCTGATCCTCCTTTGAAATAATGCCAAGGGATCTTTAGCATCTACTTGAGAGGACAGACATGCTTGGTTTAACATCACATTCAAGAGACTGCGGAAATTCTATGCTCAGGTCTCTGGAGTTGAACTGTCAACTTTCTGACTCAGATAGATGAGTGGTACCACTGAGCCACACCTTAAACTTAAGCTGAAGATATGTCACAACAAATAGTGAAGTGCCAATTAAGAAGGGGTTTGTTTTTTGTGTCTGGGAACCTGAGGTCTGAATCAGAATAGGTGATTGCGAGTTACACTTTTACGACAACTGAATTTTTAACACTTGCTGCCCCACATTGAAACCATGGAAGTGACAATAAAATCTCCTTATCACTCAACTAATGCCCATTTATAGTCTTAGTTGCCAATTGAAAACTGTCTCCAAGGTTTTTTCCCATGCTATGTCAATAAAAGAACGAAACTGAAAGCAGGCTTATGTCAGCCTCCTGAATTCTTCAAGGTCATGCACAGAATTCCTTCTTATGCAGCACGTATACACGATGATGATAAGTTGCTGAAACTATTTATGTCACTGAAGCCGACGAGAATGGTTAAAGTACAGCATGAGCAGCAGATAAGACCCAAGAAAATACAAACAGAAACCTTGGGCCAGAGCTTGCTGGGCAGTCACGCCATTAGAATGACGCACTAGAACTGCACACCATTATTAAACCATTAAAATCAGTAATTTGCAGAGAAACACCATGAGTTCCAATCCTTCACAAATTACTGGGTCATTAGCCTCATCAAAGCTGACAAATGTTTGTTCTCGCTGTTTGATTTTCTACCTAGGGATATAGAATGCACAAATAAGGATTTCTCTAAGTTACACATTAAATCTTAGCTTGCATTGCCTACAATTTTGAACAGCCCATTATAGGAGGAATAGAAAGTACTGTAAAGGTGGATGTTATCAGGGATGAAAGTTTTACCAGGGATGAGGGTTGTTATAGAGAGATTTAGAAAATTAGGGGATTTTTTGATCTGGCACTGGGGAAGTGAAGGGGAGGCCAAATGGAGGAACTTCAAGATTATGAAGAGTAATGATAGGGCAAGTGATTAGACTGTTTCTATTGGTGAGTGAGACAGTAACAAGAAGCAACAGATTTAAGATTATCATGAAAAGAATTAAAATGGCGAATAGAAATGTTTTTTCAAACGGAAGGCGACCAAGATCCTGAAATCTTTTTGACAAATTGTTGTTGCCTATAGACACTTCTCAAAGGAAATTAACTGTTTTAGAAAGAAGTATATTAGATGATAGAGTAACCAGGCAAGGGAGTGGTATTAGAATAGGTGGAATATTAAAAAGTATGGAGAGTGAGTAAAATGGTAGGTTTAGTCCAGGTACAGATATTATAGGGTATTGGGAGTGAGCAGGAGCATGGGATTAGAATGGATGGTGTATTATAGGGTATTGGGAAGTGAGCAGGAGAGTGGGATTAGATTGGGTAGAATATTAGGGGGGTATGGGAATGAAGTGGAGAATAAGATTATACTCCAAGGGATAGTAGAAGTTATGAGGGGTGAGGAGAGTAGGATTCCCATACATGGGCAGGAGAATACAAATTTGACAGGCCAAATGACCTGTATTTTTGCTGGAACATTCTATTGTTCTGTAATGAACTCAATCTTCAATTTGAAACCAATGTTATTCTTTGTGAGTTTTCAAGATGTGTCAGAGTATAAAATGAGAAGATGAATAGTCAGAAGGTTGGCTTGATGCCACATCAATTTGGCATTCCCTGATATACATTCTTAAACCACTTTGCAAGTTCCCTTACTTTGTCAAGCCTTCAACTCCATTGCTTTGCCACTGGAAAGTAAGGCATGTGACCAAGTCTATCAGCCAGGTCACACTTGGGAATCTTGCACTAGCTGATTCCAGAGAAACATTGAGTGTAGATCATTTGTCAGGCCATTTATTTGGGAAATTTTGTATTACTTATAGGGGCCTTGAAGAGGAAAACAAAATCTTTTTACATAGGAGGATAGTATTCAAGTGTGAGGTGTTCAATGTGTACTAGACACAAGACATGGGCATAGCTTAATGGAAGCTCCCTTCACTGGGAAGGTGGCATGGTTCCTGCATCTTATTAGCGCCAGATATACATCTTTACATTAATCTGAGACCCTATCTATCTGTTTAGGTAGATGTTAATTAAACAACATGATGCAAAGAGCTGGAGGAGGCAACCTGGATGACATTAATCCATCAATCGATGTCACTGTCACGGATTATCTACATTGCAGTTTGTGGGATCTTGCTGTGCACAGGTTGACCTCTACATTTCCTTACATTAAAATATTGATTACATTCCATATAGTACGGAAGAGTTTTGGGATGTGCGGTGCTATATAAATGCAGCTTCTTTCTTCTCTTCAGATGTAACGAGGGATTTAAACAAAGGGGCTGGGCAGTAATTTTAAATGTCCGATTGTATAAAACAGGGCATAGCAATTTATCATCCCAGTGGAGATAAACACAGGGGAGTTGGTAAAATAGCATTCCGATAAACTATCACACGTTTAACAATATCACACAAAATCGACAACTGCCCCAGGGGAATCTTCCCACAGTGCTTACAATGGGTTGGATTTACACCGAGTCGGGGTGACTCAGGAGCCCTTTAAATTGGCGGGTGGGTCCCAATTCCGGGATTCCCAACCTCATTACTGGGCTGTCTGATTTTTGAGTGCATCAAAAGCCTTTGGCTGGCAACCCAAGCTGGCCAATTCCATTGTGGAGTTAGGCATGTCCTACTCCTCCACAATTTTCATGGGGTTTTTGAAGAGTCATGGTTTAAGGCCCCTCAGAGGAGTAATGACCCATAGTCTGCATCAGAGGACCTTTTAAAAGGTGAGTTCAAAACATTCTCCTCATGCCCCCCCATCACAAGGCAAGACATTCCATCCACCCAAATGGCCCCTCATGTTCACGTGCCAATCTATGCCCACCCATCCATGGCCCCTCATGTACTCTATGCCAAGTTATGGTACTCCACCCATCTTGCCATGGCCTCTCATACCCCTTATGGCAACCTAAGGCATAACCAGGCATACATAGGCTTGGCTGAGAGCCCATTAATCTATTACTCTTGTTGAAAGGCCTGAGCCCCAGAGAAAATGTTGCTTGATTGACAGCTCAGGCTCTCTGATCTCTGCTGTCAATTTTACGATGTTTATTTATACAAGGTTAAGAGGTTTCAAATTCTTGCAGTTTCTGCTATTGATACCTTAAACTGTCTGGATAATTGACACTTTTATTGTCCAGTAGTGAAATTACTTTTATTGACATAGTGGAAAGTAATGAATGAATTACTTTTTAAAGCTTTTTTTATACATTCTACTGTCACTATAGGATTAATTGATTCTATACAGTGTATAGTGGGTCAATGAGAATGGAAGTGCCATAGCTTGGCACGGGGGCATGAAAGGCCATCAGGTGGATGGGTGTATGCCATAACTGGCATAGAGTTATGAGGGGCCATGGGGATGGATGAAGTGCCATAGATTGGCATAGGGTGGCATACGAGACAATAGGGGTGGGTGGAGTGCCATGGCTTGGGAGGTGATGGAGGTGGGGTGGAGTGCCAGAGCTTGCGGTAGGGTGGCGTGGGAGACCAAAGGGTGAGTGGAGTGCCATAGCTGGCACGAGGGTCATGAGACGGCATGGATGGGAAATGGCAAGTGTGTGAGGGGTGAGGAAGTGTGAGGGGTGAGGGCTAGAGGGCCTTATGATTTTTTTTATAACTGGGACAAAAGAGAGTCCCTTGGCAACCAAACAGTCCCTGTGGCTGCCTCCGACCCCTTTCCCGGGTTGGTTGGCCCGAATCCAGCCTGCACCCAGCTCCCAGCAATGAGACCCCGCTGTTACTGGCACTTTCTCCAGAGGCAAGTGGGCCGAGCTGGGAATTTTCCCACCTCTCACTACCTGCCTCAAGGATGAAAATCCAGGCCAATATCTTTAACACATGGCGATCAGAGGTAATCTTTATCTTGGATAATTAACTGCATCTTTTTGTGCATTGAAAGGCCCAGTGAATTCAATTGCAATTTATTATAGGGTTAGTTAACCTGTGTTAAATTTTAATAGGATACAAAAACAAAGCTGGTTTATGTAAAGCGCCTGACACAGATTTGAAGCTTAGACCTCCTGATATGAAGTCCTTTAATGACTGCAGCTTCTGTTCTGAGCTGTGGCATTTTAAGAGGATATTTGACAGGGTAACTTTAACTTCATTCTTTGCTAATTCCGGCGCTGGTTCAGTGCTATTAATTCCACGTTTCCTTTAGCCAATTTCTTGGGTTCAGCCAATTGCCCTTGAACTGAGTGGCTTGCTTGACCCTTTCAGAGGGCAGTTAAGAGTCAACCATATTGCTGTGGGTCTGGAGTCACACGCAGGCCAGACCAGGTAAGGACGGCAGATTTTCTTCCCTAAAGGACATCGGTGAAGCAGGTGGGTATTTACATTCCTGTAAGTTGTGCAGTTGACCATCTGATGAATATCTACTTTTAACATGATCAGGAGTACAACAGTGCACCACCCCTTTTAAACATGAACTAGGAATTGTGGTTTTAAAACATGTCCTCAAATGGAATCCTTCAATCTTTCTGAAGGATGCAAATAGTTGGTGAGAAAGACCAGGTACAAACGTTAAGCTATTTCATTACACAGTCAGCGAAATTTCAAAGGCTTGAACTTACTTGGTTTTGTTTTTACATAATGGTACAAAAATAATGAATACACCTCATTTCCCCACATCAGTGAATCATTTTGTTTGAGATGAGCAAAACAATCACTTCTGAATCCTGACTTCCATGTCATGGCAAAACCATTCATAACTTTCTCTTTAAAAGTCTGACTCCCGGTGATGTTGCTATCTCTAATTTTATCTCCTTATGTTCACAGCCAGAAGGGAAAGACTGTTAACAATCTCTACATCAGGTCTGAAACCAAATACTTTCCAAAGCAGAAAGTGCCTGGTGCTTAAGGATTACCAAAATAAACTAACAAATTACTTATTATTTAATCTTGGGGAACCAATGTCTAGCTCCTTATAAAGTTAATATATTTTTTTCTGCTGTAACCATTCTACAATTCTATTTTTTCATGGACTGTGAATATTGATGTGAGTGTCACAGGCAAGGCCAACATTTGTTGCCCATCCCTAATTGCCCTTGAACTGAGTGGTTTGCTAGGCCGTTTCGGAGGGCAGTTAAGAGTCAACTACATTGCTGTGGGTCTGGAGTCACATGTAGGCCAGACCAGGTAAGGACGATAGATTTCCTTCCCTAAAGGGGATTAGTGAACCAGGTAGGTTTTTACACTCCTGTAAGTTGTGGAGTTGACCAAAACTGCCCAATGTCTACTAATAACATGACCAAAAGTATAACAGTGCATCACCCCTTTTAAGCGTGAACCGGGAGTTCATGTTTTGAATGAATGTCATTCATTGATGATACTTGAAACTAGTTTCATATTCCATTTATTAATTCCACCAGCTGCCATAGTCGGATTTGAACCCATGCCCCCAGAGCATTAGCATTACCATTGCACCACCATCTCCCTCTAATATTCTTCTGTCTCAGTGTTTCTTAAAAAAAAAGCCTTGTGTGAAACAGTTTTGAGCCAGCTAACATTTAAATCCCAAATCCGTTCATTGGAAAATGGGCCAAAAGAATTCTAAAGCACCAGGTGCTGTATACAAGAGTGCAACTGACCATGAAAATTAGACACGATTTACAGTGCAAAAAACTTCAAAGCAGTTTTTCATCTTATTGTTGCTGTCACTTCTGTTTGTAACAGTGTGGGGACAATACCGGCATCCTAAACTATAGCAGTAAACAAACCTGACTGGTAAGGGCCCACTGGTTCCTTCCCTGAACTTCATGTACTTTTGCTAATGTCATTACTTTGCTTTTGGCACCACAATTATTTATTATGGAAAGAAAAAGGAGCTTGCATTTACAAAGTGATTCATTATGTCCTAGCAAATGTCTACTTACAACAACAGCTTGCATTAATATATTGCATTTGAAGTAGTTAAAAGGCCCAAAGTGCTTTACATGCACATATTCAGACAAACTTTGACACTGAACAACATTAGGAGATATTAGGTGATCAAAGGAGGAGGAAGAAGTCAAGAGGTCGAGAGAATTCCAGAGCTTAGGTCCTAGGCAGCTGAAGACAGGGCCACCAATGGTGAGGTGAAGGAAGTTAGAGATAAACAAGAGGCTCAAGTTGGAGGAACCCAGAGATCCCTGAATTCTCAGGCCTGGAGGAGGTTGCAGAGATAGAGAGGAATGAGGCCATGAAAGAACTTAAATGCAAGGATGAGAATTTTAATGGAATGGATGCCAATGTATATCAGCGAGCATGGGGTGATGGGAAAAAATGTCATGATGCAAATCAGTACACGTGCAGAAGAGTTTTGAATGGATTCAACTTTATGTTGGATGGGAGGTGGGACGTCAGCCAGGTGAGCATTGGAATAGTTAGTCTGTTTTTGGTGATATTAGCTGGAGAACAATGTTGATCAGAGCACCTAGAAAACTCAATGTTCTTTTTCAGCTAGTACCATGGAATGTTTTATATCCATTTGAACAGGTAATGTACAAGATTGCCTGGAACTCCCAACAATGCAGCACTCCCTCAGTATTACACTGAAGTGTCAGCTTAGATTTTGTATGCAACTCCTGGACGGGGGAGGATTTTTAACAACAAGTTCAATTCATTTTGATTGCAATGAGAGTAAAATCAGGCAACCTGAGCCTGTCAAAGGATTCTATTTTTTCATGGGATGTGGGCGTTGATGTGAGTGTCACTGGCAAGGTTAGCATTTGTTGCCCATCCCTAATTGCCCTTGAACTGAGTGAGTGGTTTGCTTGGCCATTGTAGAGGGCAATTAAGAATCAACCACGTTGCTTATGTGTCTGGAGTCACATGTAGGCCAGACCAGATAAGGAGAGTAGATTTCATTCCCTCAAAGACATCAGTGAACCAGACAGGTTTCTACAATAATTGATGATAATTGGGGTTAGTTTTATATTCCATATTTATTGATCGAATTTAAATTTCGCCAGCTACTATAATAAATTTCAACCCCTGCATTAGCCTGGGCCTCTGGCTTACCAGGCCAGTGACATTACCACTATGTTACCATCTTCCCCTAATATTCTTTTGTCTCAGCTCTTCTTTAAAAACCTGAGTGAAACACCTTGTTTTGAGCCACCCAACATTTACATGCTAAATCCATTCATTTGTTGGAATGCGATGTGGACCTGGAGTGTGGCGTGAACCATGACTCATACTCTAGGAGGCTTACAGACTCAATCAAGCTACCATCTACATGACAGAAATAAAAATAGGAAGTCACAGTTGTTTACCTGGCTTTCATAAATCAGAATGCTAGATCATATGACATGACAGCACTAATAGTGGTGAATGAGCAGGTGCCAAGCTTTTTAGGGTTGGTATGAACCTGGCTTGCTGCTTTCTAGTTATTTAATTTTTTTGCCACAATTTTCTCCAAGGAATTTTTTGCTATTAAATCTAACCAATCAGAATTTACACTTTCAGTCTCAATAAAGAATGTATCAAGTGAACAAGGGAATACATATTTAAAGATTTGTCATCTCCTGAAAGTTCAATTGACTTATATCGCTTTTATAAACCTGTTATTCCATTTATAAATATTTGCATTTCAATGTCAGTAAAAGTTCACAAAAGATTTAGGAGGGAAAAGGAAATGACTTGCATTTAAATAGCATCTTTCATTATTTCACGATTTTCCAAAGTATTTTATAGTCAATGAAGAACTTTTTGAAGTGTAGTCAATGTTGTAATATAGGAAACATGGTGTTCAATTCACACACAGAAAGGTCCCACAAACAATAATAAATAAATGACTAGATAGCTTGTTTTATGGGGTTGATTGAGTGATAAACTTCAGCCAGGACACTGGAGAGAACCTACTCTTCTTTCCAAGAGTCATGGGAACTTTTATATCCACCTCGGTTTAATATCTCATCCAGAAGACAGCACCTCTGACAGTACAGCACTCCCTCAGTAATGTCAGCTTGGACTTTGTGCTCAATTTTCTGATGCAGAATCAAGAATGTTACCAGAAAGAGTCATGTGTTTGTCCAAAAGTGAAGTTGAGGCCAAATTCAGATCAGGCAGACTCAAAGGGCCGAATGACCTACTCCTGCTCCTAACTTGTATGTTCGTAAGTACTTTACAGACAGATTAATACAGACTGGTATCTTTTTCCGGACTGTGACTGGACAATAGGGAATCTCCATCACTGACTGTAGATTCCAATAACCCACAACATCACCTTGGAGTGTTCCCTGCCAACATCACACAAACCTCACAGCACTGACTGTGTGAAACGATGCCCCTCTCCCCACTGCTTAATCACTGAGCTACCCCCAGGGATTTAATTTGTCCCAATTAGAAGCATATTATTAACTGGGTTTATCACTGGCTTCAATGCCAGCTGATTGCGGAAGCTGCAATGGTTTTATTAAAGCAGCAACATCTGTCTTACAGCACATTCAATGGCCACTTATTACAGATGCCTGCTGATAGATTAAATGAGTTTTTGTCAACATGCATTTAAAAAGAATACAGGGAAAAGATAGCCGAGGCAATATTACACATATTTAATACTTCATTAGAAAAAGATCCAGTGCCAGAAGACTGGTGGATAGCTAGTGTCTTATGGAGACATAAAACCAACCAAGAATATAATACTGAATAGTCAACATGATTTTCAAAAGGGAAAGTCTTGCTTGACCAACCTCATTGAATTCTTTGAAAAAGTCAATAGAGTAATGCTGTAGATGTAATTTCACTAAACTTCCAAAAGACCTTTGAGAAGGTGCCTTATGATAGATTAATAAATAAAGTCAGAGAATGCATAGGTAGGGGAGACGAAGCAGTACGGATTGCTGACTGACTGCAAGATAGAAAGCAGAGAGTGGGGTAAAGGGTATCTATTCAGAATGGCAGGAGGTGGGATCCCACAAGGATCAGTGCTGGGACTGCTGTTGTTCACAATTTACATTTAACGCTTTAGTCTTTGGAATTAAAAGCACAATTTCAACATGTGTGGTCAACAAGTTTGGTAGGTGGGAGATGGTCAATACTGAGGAGGGCTGCAACAAGTTATAAGGAGACATTAAAAAACCTGCAGGATAACATTGGAAAATTGAATTTCCATATAGATAAACATGTTACATTTTGGTAAGAAGAAATAAGGAAGTTACATGTTACTTGGAAAATAGGAATCTAAACAAGGCAGAGGAGTAAAGGGATCTCAGAGTACAAGTACATAAATCACTGAAAATAACAATGCAGGTTAATAAGACAATAAAAAGCAAACCAAACACTGAGGTTTATTTCTAGAGGAATAGAATTGAAAGGTAGTGAAGTTATGTTCAATTTGTATTGTACCTTGTTTGGAGCATACTCAGAGTCCTGTGTACAGTTCGGGTCCACACATTAAAGGGTCGGGAAGGTGCAACCAAGATTTATATGGATGTTACCAGAATTGAGAGGTTATACATATCAGGAAAGGATGAACAGGCTGGGTCTCTTTTCTCTTGAAAAGTAAAAGTCTGAGAGGTGATATAATGGATGCCTTTAAAATAATGAAAGATTTTGATAGTGTAAGGACAAAAAGAGTGGTTCCTAACAGCAGTGTAGGTGGACCTACACCACAAGGACTGCGGTGTGGGTGTACCTACGCCACACGGACTGCGGTGTGGGTGTACCTACGCCGTATGGACTGCGGTGTGGGTGTACCTACGCCACACATACTGCGGTGTGGGTGTACCTACGCCACACGGACTGGGTGCACCTATGACAAGGGGACTGCGGTGTGGGTGTACCTACGCCATGCAGATTGCAGTGCAGCTGTACCTATGCCATGCAGACTGCGGTGTGGGTCTACCTTTGCCACACGGACTGCAGTGTGGGTGTGCCTATGCCATGCGGACTGCGGTGTGGGTGTACCTATGCCACACAGGCTGCAGTGTGGGTGTATCTATGCCACACGGATTGCAGTGCAGGTGTACCTATGCCACACGACTGCGGTGTGGGTGTCCCTACGCCACACAGACTGCAGTGTGGGTGTACCTACGCCACACAGACTGCAGTGTGGGTGTACCTACGCCACACAGACTGCAGCAGTTTAGAAACAAATGAAACAAAACTTCTGTGGAAGTGCAGAACTTGAGACTATCAATATAAGATAGTCATCAAGGAATCAAGTCGGGAGTTCAGAAGAAACTTCTTTACCCAGAAAGTGCTGAGTACATGGAGCTCACTACCACACAGAATGGTCGAAGCACTTCAGGGAAGCTAGGTAAGTAGATGAGGGGAAAAGGAACAGAGGACTATGCTGACAGTTTGATGAGGAAACATGGGGGGAGGTTTGAGTGGAGCGTAAGCATCAGCATGGATTGGTTGGGCGGAATGGCCTATAGGTCTATGTGGTGTAGGAAGTTCTATGTAATTCTAGGTAAACTATTTATAGATTCACTGCAGCACAGCAGGAAGCCATTCAGCCCATCAAGTCCAGCTCCCTATTGAACTATCCCATCAATCCCATTCCGCCCTCTATCGCTATTGCCCTGCAAGTTTATTTTCTTCATGTCTATCCAATTTCTTTTTGAAATCTTTGATTGTTTCCACCTCCAGTGAGTTCCAAGTCATTCCCACTCACTGCATAAAAAAGTTCTCATCCCCTTCGTAACTCTTGCTGAAATCCTTAAATCTGTGACCCCCTAGTCCTTGCACCATCAGCTAATGGGAACAGCTTTTCCTTATCTACCTTATCTAAACCTGTCATAATCTTGTACACCTCTATCAAATCTCTCCTCAATCTCCTTTGCTCCAAGGGGAATGACCCAGCTTCTCGAGTTTAGCCCTGTAGCTAAAATCCCCAATCCCTGCACCCTTTCTGGTAAATCTCCCCTGTACCCCATCAAGGCCCCTCACATCCTTCCTAAAGTGTGATGACCAGAACTGCACGTAATACACGAGTTGTGGCCTAACCAGAGCTTTATAAATGTACATCATAATTTCCCTGCTTTTGTACTCATTGAGCCATTTAATAAATGCGCCTCAGAGCTAGTGAGAGCCTCACATCACGTCTCTGGGAAGACCTGCTGAATTAAGTGTGGGCCATTCCTGAGATTGAGGACCCAGGGCAGAAGTCCTATCCCCCAAGTGCTGCCAACCAATCAAAAGCCAGGAGCTCTATTGAATGATGATGTCACTGGGGAGGCGGGGCTGCTGCCGGTAGGAGAGCCACCTGAGGTCTAGGATCATCACTGAATCTCAGGCCACAGGTGACTGATGGCAGGAGGAGGTTGCAGGGGAGGGAGGTCAACAGCAGGGGCAAGGGGGCAGCTCTCAGCAGGGGCCTCTCTTCCAGCTGCTAGGCCCCTTGATCAGGCACTAAGTACCTTTGAACCCTGCTGCCCCTCACTGGGAGCCCACAAGCAACCTGTTTTAACTTCTTTCAATTTATGAGGCAAGAGACCAAAAGCCACTTAGTGCTTAGTGCAGAGGGAGAGAGGGAGGGGGAGAGAGTTCGATGCCAGTGCAGCCTGAGGAGCAGGAGATTCAGTAGGACCCGGGCAACCCTCTTCACTCAGTCCTGAGGCACACTGAGCATCAAACATTGGCCCAGGCATTAGTGGCGCTGCCCATAGCGTAACCCACCAGCACATGGCAGCAGGCGTGGACTTGGGATACCATCAGCTCCTGAAGTCTCTGAGGAGTTGTCACAGTTGAATATCCTACAACAAAGGGTTAAGGTCCCCATGCTTCATCTCCTCTTGGTTCAGATCCACTATGCTGTAAGTGGCCATACCTTGATATCTGCATTTCCAAACTGCCTCTCATGCTTTGGACTATTCAGCAATCCTAGCCCAAAATGCAGTGTTCAAATGAATTCTGGCGCATTGGAATTTCTGTGACTCTAAGTTAAAGAAACAAATGAGACTTTGTACGATGTCTCCTGACTATGTTTGTATTTCTGTTATCCCTGGTGGGGTGATTACCAAAAACCAATAAACAAACAACAACGTCAGCTGTTTGACTATATCATAATTTAGTTATCTCTATCTGCTTTACTGAGACTTCAGAGCTTAATGTCAGTAGGTTCAACGTGTTTTGAGGCCTGACAGAAGCTGATGACTTCGATGCGGAGAGTCTCTTCATAATTTCTCTAGGCTCTCCTCTGGGTCCGGACATTCTTTAACAGCTGCACAATCTACTTACCAACATATCGAGGCACTGCCTTCCAATCAGCCTCAGTCCAGCAGCAGCTTGGTGAGTGAAGAGATGAGAGCTTTAAACACAACTGTCAGATTGGAAACAGGATTGTACTAATTGTGTTTGTGGGAGGTGTATTTATTTAAGCATTTATAAGTTCCCAGTGGCTGAGACTGCCTCAGTGCCAGCTTATGAAGAGGTTCAGTTCTTTGAAATCCTATTGCCAAGACTAGCACTGAATACTACAGCACTCACCAATATAATACAGATCATCTGATTGCAAAGCATTGCCAAAGGAATATGCACAAATAATTTAAACACAGGATCCAGAATGTCCTCACAATGCTGCCACATTGAAGGTTACAAATGTAAAATGTTTGTTCATTCACAAGGAGTTCCAAAGATCAGAATGAAACATTTTTCCAATCCTCAACTTTGACCCTGAAGTTAGTAAAGTGTAACCTATAACAGAGATAAGCTGCCTCCTTGCAGGTAAGTTTATCCTTTTATCCTTTCTGCTTCCTCCTCCTCATTTGACTCTCCCTTTGCCACATATCTGCCCCTCTCACCTTGATCTGAGGTCTCCATCTATCACACAAGGTGACAACGGCCCAGTCTTGGTGCCCTTTGGTTCTTCATCTAAAAGACAGCTCCTGATTCCTGTGTCAGCCCAGCTTAATGAACTCCCTCATGCTGAGCGAGATCAATCCCACTCAAAATCCCACTTAGGCACACAATCCAGGCTGACACAAGAGTTCTGCAGGTTGGGCCTATACTCATTGGAGTTCAGAAGAATGAGAGGTGGTCTTATTGAAACATATAGTGTGTTTGACAGGGTAGGTGCTGAGAGGATGTTTCCCCTCATGAAGCAATCTAGAATTAGGTGGCACAGTTTCAAAATAAGGGATCTTCCATTTAAGATGGCGATGAGGAGAAATTTCTTCTCTCAGAGGGTCATTAAAGTTTGGAATTCTCTTCTCCAGGGGGCAGTGGAGGCTGGGTCATTGAATATATTCAAGGCTGAGTTAATAGACAGATTTTTGATTGACAAGGGAGTCAAGGGTTCTGGGGGACAGGCAGGAAAGTGGATCTGAGGCCAAAATCAGATCAGCCAAGATCGTATTGAATGGTGGGGCAGGCTTGATGGGCCAAATGGTCTGCTCCTGCTCCTATTTCTTATGGTCTTACAGTGTTGCCGCACTGTTAGAGGTGCAGTCTTTCAGATGAGGCAGTAAACTCTCAGGTGGATGTGAAAGATCCCGTGGCAGAACAGGGGAGCCCTGTTTAATATTTATCCCTCAACTAATACCATCAAAACAGGATATTTGGTCATTTATATCATTGCTGTTTGTGGGACCTGGCAGTTCATGCATTGGTAACTACACTTCAAAAAACTTCATTAGATGCAATGTGTCTTGGGATGTCCCAAAGCTGTTACGGCTGTTATAAATATTCTTTCTTATTTTCATTGCACAACACAGCATGTTGCTGTTCCAGTGCATTGTTCCTCTGAGCTGTCCTTTAAGCATTGTTTCACTTGCATATATTGTTCTCACTTGTCCATGCCTTCAGCTCTTTACATTAACCCTAGCAGCAAGTTTCCATGATGACACTTTAGAATCATACACATCTCCATTCTACTCTTTAAACGTGTGTTCTGTTGTATTGCAGCTTTAAGAATGCTGTGAAATGGCATAGTTATGCTCCACCTCACTGTTACATGGCTAACCCCTATACTTTGCATAAACATGGAGCCTGAGGGATCTGATTAGACCCACTATGCAGCTGGGAAGAAATTGGTTTGGGCCCAAAATAGGCAACACCCTCTCATAGTTATGAAGACAATAACACAAGAAATAGACCATTCCTCCCCTCGAGCCTGTGCCACAATTATGGCTGAATCTTTACCTCAACTCCACCTTCCAACACTATACTTACATTCCTTGACTCTCTTAGTATTCAAAAATATATCGATCTGTTTTGAACATATTCAATGGCTGAGCATCCACAACCCTCTGGGTAGAGAATTCCAAAGATTCACAACCCTGTGAAGAAATTTCTCCTCACTCATTTCAGTCCTAAATGGTTGACCCCTTATTCTGACACTGGGATCCTATATTCTAGACTCTCCAAATTTGAGAAACATCCTCATAGCATAGAGCCTGTCAAACTCCTTAAGGATATTAAATCTTTCAATTAGATCACCACTTATCTCCCAAACTCTAGGGAATATGTAATGACCTGGTCTACTCAATTTCTCCTCAAAGGAGAATTGCCACATCACTGTCACTGCACCCACTGTATACAGTATTCCAGGTGTGATCTCATCAAAGCCTGATATGATTGTAGTCTTTACTTTTATACTATTCCTCTGTAATAAAAACTAACATAACATTTGCTGAACCAATGTGGGTACCTGTCTGGGTCTCAGCACTCAGCCCACCCACCCCCACCCATCCCACCACCCCCCACCCCCCCACCTCCCCCACCTCCAACCCCCGAGCCCCAACCACCAACCCCCAACTCCCCGCCCCCCCACCCCCCCAAACCCCCAACCACCACCACCACCACCCACTCAGTTAAGTCTGGTGGAGGTTAGAGCAGGAGAAGGGAGTGGGGCCATTGAAGCCCTGGGATAGGTTTGGGAGAGGTGAGTGTGGGGACAGGTGATTGAGGCCCTGGGGTAAGTCTGGGGGATAGGGGGTGATTGAGGCACTGGGGAGGGGGCAGTGTAGAAGGGAGCTGCAGCATTAATGTGGAGGTAGGTGCAGCACAGGTACCCATCCTGCTGAAATGTTCACTCAACTTACACTGCACCTAAGGAACATCTACCTTCAACCTGATGCTCAAGCCTGTCTTATAAGTACCTACAGAGTCCCCATTCAGTAAATTTTCAGAAATTTATTGAAGTAATTTCTGAGTGTAACATTTTAAAAGACAGACTGTTCTATTCTGCTGGTAACCATTATAGTGAAGGCAAATAAAACATACAGCTGCACAAAGGCAATTTTTTATATTATTGTTTTTGAAAGTGATTGAGGTTTATCCTACAGACTGGTACAGTTGAGCTGTTGTCGTACTCTGCATGCAAACAAAACATCACATTATGCAAATGTTGATCTATTTATGGTTGTTTTTATTAAATATTCATTATACACATGTTTATAATCTTACTTAAGCTGTGAAAAATGCAAAATCCAGTCTGCTACTCAAACTGTCTGTGTATAAGAACAGGAGGAGGCCATTCAACTCCCCCCCGCCACCCCAGCTATTCAATTAGATCATGGCTAACTTGTGCCTCATCCCTATTTACCCACATTAGTTCCGTATCCATTATCTTACTTGACAAAAACCTGTCAATCTCAGCCTTGAAAATTTCAACTGATTCCCAGATCCACAGTCTTTGTGAGACTGAGTTCCAAATTCCTACAACCTTTTGTGTGAATAGGTGTTTCCTGATTTCACGCCTTTTAAAATGTTCCTGATTGTCCTGAACCCTCCCACCAGAGGAAATAGTTTCTCTGTCACGTATTGAATTTGTTTATCGTTTTAAACATTTCGATGGGTTCACCCCTCGCTTTTATAACTCACAGGTTCCAGCTAAGTTTATGCAACTGATCCTCACAATTTAACCATTTCAAACCTGGCATCATTCTGGTGAACCTGTGCTTTGCTCGCCCTCCAAGCCAATATACCCTTCCTGAGGTGCAGTGCCAATACTACACACAATACTCCAGATTAGGTCTAACCAAGGCTCTGTACAATGAAAGCAGAATCACATTGTCTCCATTGTATTCCAGACCCCCGCCTCCCCCGATAAAGATCAAAATTACATTTGCTTGTTTGATTACTTGTGTATCTGTGCACAAACTTTTCATGGGGCAGGATCTTTAGGTTGGCAAGCAGGGGGCGGGGCCCATTTGCCAACACGTAACATGACGCAGGATGACATTGGACAGAACTCCCGACGTCACCCGGCGTCATTTCAATTTTCAGGTCAGTGGGGGCGCAGCCGAGTCAGCTGTGCACCCGCCAACCTGTCAACAGCCTATTGAGGTCATTAATAAACCAATTTAGGGAATTGACAGGGCTGCCCGTCCAACCTTAAGCTTGGTGGGCAGGCCAGGAGCCCTGACGGGCTTCAGAAAAAGCATGAAACCTCATCCATGGGCGGGATGAGGTTTCATGAGGGCTTTTAAATAGTTAATAAAGGTTTGAGTTAAAGTCATGGCCATGTCCCAACTCATGTGAGAGTATCACATGAGGGGACATGTCAGGGAAATTGTTTTAAACATTTACCTTAAAAGTTTTAATTCTGAGCCGATCTACCTGAGGCAGCACTTAGCCTCAGGGAGATGAGTGCGCTCTTTCGTGTGCATGCACGAAAGAGCGCACTCCCAGCTGAGGGAATCCCCCCAGCGGCACAGGGAGCGCATAGCACTTCCTGGAGGACATCACTCTAGTCGGGCCTTAATTGGCCCGCACATGTAAAAAGGCGACGTGCCCCCAATTGGGGGGGGCCAATCAGAGGCGTGCCCGCTCCTGCACTTCCCCCCATGATGGTGGGAAAATTCTTCCCATGATCCATGTACATGGACAACCAAAACCTTTTCTCCTCCACAACTTCTAGTTTCATCAAGAAAGCATTCCAATTTATCATTCTCAGATCCTGAGTGGCTGAACGCAAGCTTCCCCACAATCAATTCTATCTTTTAGAAAATGATACAACTGCATTATTGAAAAAAATAATTCTGAGCTGCAAATATCATTGGGAGGCCATGTAGTGCACTAGGTAGCATCCCTGCCTCAGAGCCAGAAACTCTAGGTTCAAGACCCACCCCAGGACTTGATGGCCAAAGGAACGTGCATTCATAACATGGCCAAACAGGTTGAGTATCAACCTGTGAATCTTTCCAACACGTGCCAATGGCAGGTGGTAAGAGTGAGAGAGATTCCCGGCAGGCCATGTTGTGGAAAGAAATTTGGAGTCTCAGCCATTGTTGTCCATGTGTGCAACAGTGCATGTTGCCATGGCAACTTGGACTCCCTGAGTGAACTGTAACACACCACCAGGTATCATTGACAAGGCCAGCATTTTCTACCCTTGAGAAGTTGGTGGTGGTCTTCTTCTTGAACTGCTGCAGCTTGTTTGGTGAAGGTCTTTCACCGTGTTGTTAGGGAGAGCATTCCAGGATTATGACCCAGCAGCGATGAAGGAATGGTGTGTGACTTGGAGGGGGTACAGGGTCAAATTTACAGGAGATTCTTAAATATTTTTGAAAGGACATAAAATCTAACGGGTGTAGACATAGAGACTGGAAATTGCTCCGAGCTGCTCTCACTACGCATATAGGGGTTTCCATTACACTGTTGGTGATTGGGAGCAGCTCTGAGGGATTTCCTGGGCAGGATCTTGCCCCAGTGTTAGGTTGGTTCAATTAGTAATGTTCTTGCCAGAGAGTAAAAAGTGTTCAAACCCCACGTCAAGCAACCCTTGTGTCTGATTTCACAATCCCTTCTGCTCTATTCATAAGTGTTCCCTGGATCTCCCCTTTAAGAGAGTCAGACTGGCTTTAAATGGCTGGAGTCAGTGAAGCCAAATTTATCTCCTGCACCAACATCGCGCAGTTACACAGGCAATGAATAGTCACTCATGGCTCAGTGGTAACCCTCTCACCTCTGAGTCAGAAGGTTATATGTTCAAGCCCCACTCCAGAGACTTGAACACACAATCTAGGCTGCCACTCCAGTACAGTACTGAAGGAAATGCTTTTTTGCTTCTCTACTCTCTCAGGGAGACATAAAAATTCCCATGGTATTATTCAAAGAAAGGCATGCCATTTGGTCTATCACTTCACCATGGAAATGCTGACCTAGAAATTCAACTGCAATCAATAGCTGTGCAGGGTTGAGATATATGCAGCAGACACAATTGGTGCTAACAATTCATTTCCAAGGGACAGACTTGAGCTCTGAGAGTAAGGACTTGCATTTCTATAGAGCCTTTCACAACTTCAGGATACCCCAACTTCTTTACAGCTAACAACATACTTTTAAAGAATAGTCACCTGTTCTATTGTGGGAAACACAATGCCAAATAGTGCACAGCAAAATTCCACAACTACATGATGAATGAGCAGATCACCTGTTTACATGATGTTGACTGAGCGATAACCATTGGCCAGGACATCCAGGAGAAATCTCCCAGCTCTTCTCTGCCTTCCAGAACCAACATTGCTTTAAATAAAGGGTGGACTTTGCACCAAGCACAGTAGTGGGTGGGAGAAATGACATTTTACCCATCGGCAGCAATGGCAGCTTCTCATGCCATGTTGTCCCAAACCCGCCGCATTAATTATGCATTCCCGGGAAACACACTGTTTCAAAGGCGGGCAGGCTCTCATTCACCCACCACGCCATCACCTCACCGCTTCCTCACGCCGGCCACCATATTTAAACTGCAGCTGCGAGCACCCCTCTCAATGCTTCCAGCCCATGACTGCTACACAGAAGGCATGGCCCCAAAAGGCAAGAAGACTGCAGCCCCCCAGATTAATGACGCATCCCTCGAGTGCCTTTTGGAAACAGCGGAAGCTCGCCGTGATGTCCTCTACCCCTGCTCTGGGTACAGGGTGGGCAGCAGCCTCACCAATCCAGCATGGGCAGCAGTGGCAGGGGTGGTCAGTGCCAATGCCCTGCAAAAGAGGACAGTCACCCATTGCCGCTACAGGTCTCATCTGTTCCGCCAGGATGAGTCACTGTTCTCATCACTCTCAGCTCACAAACTCATCACACATCCACAGGGATCTCACATCTCAAGGGGCAACACCACTAACTCTCACACACACCCTCACATCTCCATCAGGCTCATACCCTCTCGAGCTCACATCCTCATCCTGTCCATGGCTCCACTCACCACGCAAACATTCCACTCAGTGCCGTGTGTCCAGCTCACACTCTCTTCATTTGTTTTCATACAGGAGATGCCTGCTTCCAACAGCAGGGAGAGGTCCCAGACTGTTGAGGGGTGTGGGGGGAAGGGTGTGGAATGGCCCACATTAAGCCCCTCACTCACTTTGAGGGTGTGCCATTGCGCTGACTGGTAAAGACATGGACTGTGCCTGCGGTGACAGTGAGGTCGGCGGTGAACATCCAGTGAGGGTCCTGCACCATATCATCCCTCTCTCAATATAACTGTGAGTGCTCTCTCTCCTGCTTTTGACTTTGCTGCCATGCTCTAATTATCTCTAACAGAAACAAAAATAGCTGGAAAATCTCAGCAGGTCTGACAGCATCTGCAGAGAGGAATACAGTTAATGTTTCGAGTCCATATGACTCTTCGTCAGAACTAAAGAAAAATAGAAATGAGGTGAAATATAAGCTGGTTGAGGGGGTTGGGACAGATAGAGCTGGATAGAGGGCCAGTGATAGGCAGAGGCAAAGGAGAGACTGCCAAAGATGTCATAGACAAAAAGACAAAGAGGTGTTGACGGTGGTGATATTAGCTAAGGAATGCGCTAATGGTGACATTAAGGGTAGAAAACCGGATGAGTCTCTACTTTGGTTCACAGGGAGCTCTGCCAAGTGACCAACACCCTCATCCAGCCAATCCCTCAGCTCCATCCAGGTCCTCACCTCCAGCCAAGAGGGCATCTCTTCCATTGAAAAGCTGGAAATAAGCAGCTTGGAAGACCCGTCACAGTGTTTACCCACACCCTCCACCAGCACAGAGACACACACCTCAGTGAGACCTAGATCTAGAGCAGGCTCAGGTTCACAATATGGTGGTCACCGCACGGACATGTGTCCGCAGCAGGAGGAGGCAGGTTTAGCTGAACTCCACGGCACTCGGAGGACTGCTGAGGAAGAGACACCTATGAGGCCCGAGTCAGATGACGAACCTCTGGATTCGGTCTTCCAACTCATCCTGGAGAGTCAACAGATGGTGTGGGAACATCAGGCAGAGCTGTTGGAAACCCTCAACAGAGTGGCTCGCGAGTGGGAGGAATTCATCTACTTGCCCTCTGATGAAGTGGTGCCCACATGTGCGCGTATGGAGGTCTCCATGGGGAGGATGGTGGACGCCATGGAGACCCTGGCCCAATAGAACTCAGATGTGCACAGACCGGCACTGCATTGCAGTAGCCATGGGTGAGTTCCTGCAATGCTGACACAAGAGGGAAATGGGCACCTCAACATCCCTCCATGTGCTCCTCCCCCTCAAGGAGTCAGGCCTGGGCCCTCAGGCACCCGAAGGGAGGAGGAGCAGCAGCTGGACACCCCTGGGTCATCCACTCAGGAATCTCAGAGGCTGTCCTCTCCCTCCGAGTCCCTTTTGCCTGTGACCCCCTCAACCTTGTCCTTTGTCACCACAGAGGGAGCAGTTGGCCCACAGGAGGACAGCAAAGCAAACTGGGGCCCTCAAGGCCTTGGATCTCCAGAGGATGCAGACCAAAGTCATCACAGGCAACAGGGCCAACCATTGCACAGGCTGTCCCCACCCTTGCTGCGGATGTCAGGGCAGCACCTAGAAGTGTAAGGCTTTCAAAAGTTAAGAAATTCTGATCACAGGTGGTTGCCTGGATGACATTTTGTCACTTTACAATCTAGAAATATATTCACTTTCACTGAATAACGTGTAATGGTGTCTTTCAGCTTCATTGACAGGTTTCACGAGTCTTCCCCATGCACCCACCACCCCACCAACGCGCACACTACCCCCCCCCCCCCCCCCCCCCCCGCCCCCCCACCACCCCACAACTAGCAGTTCAGCTGCACACAGCTGGTCCACAAGTGAATCTGGGGGGAGAGGTGTATCACACACACCTCAATTCCCAAGCATTTTCAGTGCTGCCTGCTGGGGTTCTTTTTCAGTTGTCCATCTGAACCGACCTGCATCTCCATCCACCCATTGATCACACTCCCATGCAGCACCTGATCCCACCCACAGAGGGAGCAGTTGGCACTTTCGTTTCATTTTGGATTTAGATAGCAAAGCAGTGCTACAGTTTTTCTTTCATACCCCCATCTTTTACCCTCTCCCAGTCACCCATTTCCTTTTTGCCATCACTGATAATACCCCTGGTATCACCTTCTACCTCTCCTCCATCACCTACCAGCCACAGCCCTTTTCTTTCGGGGATGTCCAGGTCAACATGCAGGTTCCCTTCCTTCCTGAAAACCCCACCTCCATCCACATTGAACTCTCCAACCTCCCCCTTCTCACCCCCAAGGTCCGTGTCTGCCTCCGAGACCCACCAACCACCCCTGCTATCCCTTCTAACAATGCTGTTGAACCCTCACCCTCCTGCCTTACTTTGCTCTCAGTCATCCTCACCATTCCCTCATACCACACCTACCCTCAGTTCACTCAGGCAGTCATGAACTCATCAGAGCCGCCCTTGCACATTCACCTGGACACCACCACATTCCAGACTCATTCCCTCCCTGGAACTCCTTCCCCCTGGAACTACTTCCTCGCCCTGGACTCCCTCCCTTACTCCTTCCCCATTCCCGACTATTTCCTCAACCCTTACTTCTTCTTCACCCTCACTCCTTCCTCTCTCTGCACTCCTTCCTCCCCCAAGACTCTTTCCTCCCCTGGGACTCCTTCTTCCTCCAGGACTCCTTCCCCTCCCCGTATCCTTCCCTGCCTCCAAACTCCTTCCCTTGCACTTTCCACCCCCCCCTTACATCTACCTCCCCAGTTGCTGTCTTCTCCTCCATTACCCCCTCCTCCCCCAGACTCCACCCCTCACAACCCCCGCCCCGATACCTTTGTTTCCCCTGCCCCTAACCTCACAACCCCTGACACCTCTTCCTCTCCCAGTCGATCCTAGACCTTCCTCTCTCACCCCCCTCCCCGGTACATCTTCCTCATCCAAATACAGCTGGACCTTCCTCTCCACCCCCTTGACCATCATCTGTTGTGAACAGACCATCAACAGTGACTTTCCAACTTCTGTGAGCTGCTTCACGGTGGAGCCATGTCCATGAGAATCTACCCAGCGTACCATGGTGATCCTCCAGGGTCCCGTTGCTGTTGGGGTCCGGCATCTTCTGCCCCTCGGATTTCCGCGATGTGAGCATGGCCCTGGA
The DNA here is from genome assembly GCF_017639515.1 of Carcharodon carcharias. Classification (NCBI taxonomy): domain Eukaryota; kingdom Metazoa; phylum Chordata; class Chondrichthyes; order Lamniformes; family Lamnidae; genus Carcharodon; species Carcharodon carcharias. The sequence goes on along the minus strand of NC_054479.1, from coordinate 84,904,724 downwards.
GGTAAGTCCCAACCTCGGCACGTCACACTTGTCCAGGTGTGTTCTGCACCTGCGTGTTTTCTCGCTGATGCGGGTGGATGATCCAGCGTGGGAGGATGATTCTGGTGGGTAGGCCTTATAATGACATGCAAATGTATTACAGCGAAGTTCCCAACAGCGGGGACCGCGGCCCGCCACTGACGGGCAGAGTGAACAATTGCAAACAGGTTGAAACTGGTTTGTGGCCTTCTTGCCATATTGTCCTCTCACACCGCCAAACATGGCTGACACCAGAGGGCACAGAAAATTCCACCTAATTTCAGATCCTAACCTCAACTCACATTTTTTCAGATGACAGCTCTTGGCTTTGATGTGCCCATTTACACCTCCTTGTGACTCAGCTTTTATTCCTTTGCTTGTTTCACCAGGATCAGCTTTTGCCTTGTAACATTATATGGTTTGGTATTTAATCTCTCCTTTTGTCCTTTCCACCCCTCCCCCCAACACAACTCTGCACTTGCTTAAAACCTGCTACATCTTGGATTTTTCTCAGTTCTGGCAAAAGGTCATCGGCCTGAAACACTGGGCTGGACTTGACGTTTTTCTGCGGAACAAAAAGTGAGCGGTACGCTTGGTCCTGCCCCCACTATCTCAGTGTGGCCAATCAAATGGAGCGTTGGAGGGCCAATTAGGCACCACCTGCTGGCAAGGCAGCAAGGGTACTCCGCACCCAATCACTGCAACACCAGGTGGCAGACGGGTTGTGCCATTAGCAGGATTTTGGTCACGGCTATGAGTTTAAAGGCCCTCTGCTCTTTTAATTTTTCTTTATTTCTTGATTGCAGGCTCCAAAAAATTTAAAATGAGCTAAATACCCTTACAGATGCTGCCACCTTCCCCAGCAGAATTTACTGCTATATTCTGTTAACACCAGGATGGGAGGGGCGAGCTGACCCCGCTACTCCACAGCTCGTATCTTTGTCTCAAAGTTTAATTTACTCACCAACCTGGTCAATCGGTTACACACACACATGCAAACATGCACACACACACACACGATCGGGGCCAGACCGCGATTTCATGCCGGCAGGCCAATTAAGGCCCTTCGAGTGTGAAGCGCGAGCAGCAGCACTCAGCGCTGTCTGTGTGGGGGGAGGGGAGGAGGAGGGTGAGCGTGAACTGTGCGTATGCTGCAGGTGCGCACTGGAAAAGCTGTCTGAGGCACAGAGCTGCCTCAGCGAGATGAACATTTTAAAACACCAAAACTAAAGATTTTTAAAATGTTATAAAACATGTCCCCTCATGTGACTCTGTCACATGAGCAGGGACATGTTATAAATGAAATTTAAATTTTTAAATTTTATTTTCATTTGCCATTGGAAACCTCATCCCGCCCGTCGATGAGATTTCCTAAAAAATGCAAAGGCCGCTTGGCCTTTTCGCCTGCCCACCTACCGTAAGGTTAGATGGGCAGTGTAAAATTTCTTTCACCTATAACTTTAATGGCCTTAATAGACTTTTTAATTGTTGGCGGGCGTGCTGCTGACTCTGGCACGTGACCGCTGAATGAAGTATCATGCGAATACACGATGACATCGGGACACTCGGCTGATGTTACTGCACATCATTTTATGCTCGGTCAGGTCAGGTGTGCACCCGCCCACTGAACTAAAAATTGACCCCAATGAAATAAAAACAGAAATAGAGGAATTCGGCCAAAGGTTAAAAGTCAATGGTTCTCTCAGCACTGATCCGCGAATCAATCAGTGACTCTGGCACTGCTTTTGAGGCCTTCAGCCCTTCAAGCCTGCTCTGCCATTCAATATAATCATGGCTGATCCTCTATCTCAATGCCATACTCCCGCTGTCTCTCCATACCCCCTGACACCTTTAGAGTCTAGAAATCTATTTATTTCCTTCTTAAATATATTCAGTGACTTGGCCTCCACACCTTCTGTGGTAGAGAATTCCATAGGTTCACCCACCCTCTGAGTGAAGATGTTTCTCCTCATCTCAGTCCTAAATGGTCTACCTTGTATCCTGAGACAGTGACCCCTTGTTCTAGCCCCCCAGCCAGGGAAACATCATCCCTGCATCCAACCTGTCCATCCCTGTCAGAATTGTATACATTTCAATGAGATTCCCTCTCATTCTTCTAAACTCCAGTGAATTACAGGCCTAGTTGACCCAGTCTCTCCTCACGCGACAATCCTGCCATCCCAAGAATCTGTCTGGTGAACCTTCGCTGCACTCCCTCTATAGCAAGTATATCCTTTCTTAGGTAAGGAGACCAAAACTGCACACATTACTCCAGATGTGGTCTCACCAAGGCCCTGTATAGCTGCAGTAAGACATCTTTGCTCGTGTACTTAAGTCCTCTTACAATGAAGGCCTGCATACCTTTTGCCTTCTTAACCTCTTGCTGCATCGGCATGCTTGCTTTCAGTGCCTTTGTACATCAACATTTCCCAATCTATCACCATTTAAATAATACTCTGCCATTCTGTTTTTCCTACCAAAGTGGATAACTTCACACTTATCCACATTATACTGCTTCTGCCATGTATTTGCCCACTCACACAACTTGTCTAAATCACCTTGAAGCCTCTTAACATCCTCCTCTCCACTCACATTCCCACCTAATTTTGTGTCATCAGCAAACTTGGAAATATTACATTTGGTTCCCTCATCCAAATCATTGAAATCCTCAGACTTGCTACTTTTTCTAGCAACTTTATATGACTCCTCTTTGGATCAAACATTATTATGAATATCTGGGGCCCAAGCACTGATCCCTGCGGTACCCCACTAGTCGCCACCAGCCATTCCAAAAAAGGCCCATTTATTCCTACTGTTTCCTGTCTGCTAACCAATTCTCAATCCATGTCAATATATTACCCCCAATCATATGTGCTTTAATTTTGCATAAGTGACCTCTTGTGTGGGACTTTATCGAAAGCTTTCTGAAAATCCAAATACACCACATCTGCTGATTGTCCTTTATCTATTCTGCTAGTTACATCCTCAAAGAGCTCCAGTAAGTTTGTGAAACATGATTTCCCTTTCATAAATCCATGTTGACTTTATCTAAAAATGTTAATATTTTCTAAATACTCTGGTCCTCCTTTGCTGAATTATAAACTGCTCCCAATCCTCAGGCTTGCTACTTTTTCTAGAACTTTAAATGACTCCTCTTAGAATCTAACACTATCCTTAATTTCTTTTGTTAGCCATGGTTGGGCCACTTTTCCTGCTGTGTTTTTGCACCAGAAAGGAAAATGTAACTTTTGCAATGGATACATTCATTTGTTAAATATTAGCCAATGGTTATCCACTGCCATGCCTTTCAATGAAGTTCCCCAATCTATCTTAGCCAACTCACACCTCACACCTTCACAGTTTCCTTTGTTTAGATTTAGGACCCAAGTTTTGGATTGGATTACTTCACTTTCCAACCTAAAGAAGAATTCTCGAAGTTACTCTATTCCAGCATATAGAGCATCTCAGGGGCAACTTATATTCATTTATGGCTGTGGACTCGCTCTGGACTACAAAAGTCTGCTGTCTTCCTTCTCAAGCAGTTGGTCCTTCTCTTCTCAAAGCAAAAGCAAAACTGACTTTTTAAAACAGTCTTCCAGGCATGATTTTTTTCAGAGCCATAAAACCCACGTGACTCCGTTTGTACTCAGTTTACCCGGGTCAAAAGGTTGACAGATTTCTGGATTATTACCTGAGCCACGTGCAAATTGGAACAGGACAAATAAGATTAGAGAAATGAATGTGTGGCTCAAAAACTGGTGTAGGAGAAGTGGGTCCCAGTTCGTGGGGCACTGACACCAGTACTAGAGAAAGTGGGATCTGCACCGTTGGGATGGTCTACAACTGAACCATGCTGGGGCTGGCGTCCTCGTGAGCCGCGTAACTAAGGGAGTACAGAGCGTTTTAAACTGAATAGTGGGGGCAAGGGATCAAATTTGGGAAGATGTGGTAAACCAAGGAGTAAAGACAAGGCAAAAGAGACAGGTACTAATATGGGAAATGATAAACAGACTGTGACAGGAAGGGACAGAGAGTACAACTCTAAGACTAAATCAGCAGATAAGGCTCGAGGCTACAAAACTAATAAAAAGACCAAAACTAAAGGCTCTGTGTATAAACTCATGTTGCATTCGAAACAAAGCAGATGAACTGATAATGCAAATAGAAATAAATAAGTGTGATCTCATAGCCATTACAGAGACATGGCTACAGGATGGCATAGATTGGGACCTGAATATTGAAGGATATGTGACATTTAGGAAGGACAGGAAGTTTGGAAAAGGTGGAGGGGTGGCTCCATTAATTAATCATGGTATTAGCACATTAGAGAGGGATGACCTAAGTTCAGGAAACCAGGATATAGAAGTGGTTTGGGTTGAGATGAGGATTGAAAAAAGGCAAGAAGTCATTTGTGGGAGTGGTGAACAGGCCTCCTAATTGTAACTACACAGTAGGACAGAGTATAAAAGAAGAGAAATTGGCAGCTTGCCACCTTAGAGCAATTGGGGAGGCAGTGGTGTAGTGGTGTTGTCACTGGATTGGTAATCCAGTAGACCCAGGGTAATGCTCTGAGGACCTGGGTTCAAATCCCACCACAGCAGATGGTTGAATTTGAACTCAATAAAAAAAGTTCTGGAATTAAAAGACTAATGATGTCACATTGTCAATTTGTTGTAAAAACCCATTTGGTTCACTAATGCCCTTTAGGGAAGGTTATCTGCCATCCTTACCTGGTCTGGCCTACATGTGAATCTGGACCCACAGTAATGTGGTTGACTTTTAAATGGCCTCTAAACAAGGGCAGTTAGGGATTGGCAATAAATGCTGGCCTAGCCAGTGACACCCACATCCCAAGAACAAATAAAAATAATCATGAGGGATTTTAATCTATATGTGGACTGGAAAAATCAGATGGGCAAAGGTAGTGTAGAAGCAGAGTTCATAGAGTGTTTTCAGAATAGTTTCTTAAGAGAACACATTCTGGAGCCAGAGAGTAGGCTACGCTAGACCAGGTATTGAGCAGCAAGATAAGATTAATTGATAACCTCAGTGAAGGCACCTCTAGGTAGCAGCAATCAGAATATGATTGAATTTTACATTCATTTTGAGGATAAACGAGTATGTCCAAAACTAGTATTTTAAACTTAAATAAGGGCAATTATGAGGGCATGAAAACAATGCTAGCTAAAGTGAACTGGCAAAAGAGGTTAGGGAATATGTCAATAGAGGTTCAGTGGCAGACGTTTAAAGGGATATTTCAGAATACACAGAATATAGACATTCCAATGAGAAAGAAAAATCCCAAGAGGAGGGCCCACTGTCTGTGGTTAACTAAAAAACTTAAAGACTGTATCAAACTTAAAAAAAAAAGATGGGTGGCAGGTCAGAAGATTGGAAAGAATATAAAGAACAGCAAAGAATGACAAAAAGATTAATAAGGAGGGAAGAATTAGAGTATGAGAGAAAGCTAGCTAATAATATAAAGATGGATTGTAAGAGTGAGCCTATAGAGAGTGCACCTGGGGAGTTGATAATGGAAAGTAAGGAGGTAGCAAATGAATTAAACAGGTATTTTGCTTTGGTCTTCACAATAGGGGATGCAAGTAACACCCCGGATATAGCTGTAAATCAGGAAATGAAAGGGAGCGAAGAACTCAGGAAAATTACAATCACCAGGGAAGTGGCATTAAGCAAATTGTTGGAGCTGCGGGCTGACAAATCCCCAGGTCTGGATAGACTTCATCCTAAGGTCTTGAAAGAAGTGGCTTGTGAGATAGTTGATTCATTGGTTTTAATTTTCCAAAGTTCCCTAAGATTTGGGAAAGATTCCATTAGATTGGAAGAAAGCAAATATAATTCCTTTATCCAAAAAGGGAGGGAGACAGAAAGCAGGAAACTATAGGCTAGTTAGCCTAACATCTGTCATAGGGAAAATGTTAGAAGCTATTATTAAAGATGTTATGACAGGGCACATGGTTTTGTAAAAGGGAAATCATGTTTCACCAATTTATTGGAGTTCTTTGAAGGAGTCACATGTGCCGTGGATAAAGGAGAACTGGTGGATGTACTGTACTTAGATTTCCAGAAGGCATTTGATAAAATGCCACATCAAAAGTTATTGCAGAAAATAAAAGCTCATGGTGTAAGGAGTAACATATTTTCATGGATAGAAGATTGGCTAGCTAACAGGAAGCCGAGAGTTGGCATAAATGGGTCTTTTTCTGATTGGCAGGATGTAATGAGTGGTGTGCCACAGGGATCAGTGCTGGGGCCTCAAACTTTTACAATTTATATAAATGACTTGGATGAAGGGACTGAAGGAATGGTTGCTAAATTTGCTGATAACACAGATAGGTAGGAAAGTAAATTGTGAAGAGGACATAAGGAGGGGAGGGGAGGAGAGGAAGCAGGATGAGAGTGGGGCAGTAAGCCATCAGTAGCCCAAATTCTGCACCATGCCTCATCACTATCCTGTCCAATTATGAATAATTCGCAATTAAGTGAGATCAGAGCTTTGTGTGTCATCTTTACCCAGCTGCTGGGTAGGATTTGTCCCATTTAGAACTTCAGAACCCGCTCCCCCATTTCCCACACGCATGTCTTTTAGAGGGGGGTGGGGGGTGGGGTGTTGGAGGAAAGTAAACAATATTGAGCTTGGTGAGACTGGGAGCTTTCTCTGGGGCTAAAGGTTAAGTTAACAGTCATTGTTCATCCAACTTAATAAATGATGAAAATGAGAGATTGGTGTTGATAGAAATATTGTTCTGATGATGCCCACACTATTAACCAATCTTCTTCCTTTCAGATACTGATGGATCTATGGCACAGTTCCAGCATGTTCTTTGTCAATTTCAGTTTCATCCTTCTGTTAGAACTAATGTGTTCAATGGTTTTTACCCTCACAATGCTCCGTCTTACATTAATGAAAGCTGACAAAACTTACTCCTGACCCTGTGTGTGAAGTCATGAATTATGGATGGTATAGAATAGAGATTGAAACGAATAATTAGCAAAGGTTTCCTTACCCAATGTCATCTATAATTGTTTATGTTTCTTGGATTAATTACCTTGTGCAAAATTAATGTACAGTATAAACTTTGCATGGTAAATTGCTTTGTTGGTCAGGCTTTATCTACATTCTCATTGAAGACTGACAACCAAGTCAGAACCAGAGTGGGCTCCTGAACTACTTTTGAAAGCTTAAGGCAGTCAGAGAGGAATTTTGCATATCTCCCCCCACTACTTGGCAGAGTTTTAAATTGGTTTTTCAGATCTCCCAGATCACATAGTCTCAGATGGCGTGAGCTGTGGTTTACATATTGTGGTGCATCGCAGTTGTGTGGGATAGGCTGGCTGGATCAGGGGGGAGTGGCTTTTCCTGTCCAGCATTGTTTGGATATTCACAAGGTTCTCAGTGCTGCATTTATTCTACATCCAAAGTGCTGGTGTCGAGCCAATTGAGTAAACGCTTGAACCTAGAGGAAGAGTTTGACCCAATATCACAACCCAAGAAGAGTAAGACCTCTGGGGAAGGGCGAGAGAAGATCTCACTTGGCATTTTTGTGCAATTAGTTTGAGCCTTGGCTCCTGAACTGCTTGGACTTTGCATCAACATTAAACTTGTGAAGTACAAACATACATATAAGACCATAATGTAAAGTAAGGGGTTAACTCAAATGATAGCTCCTTACGCACATGCTCAGTAGCTATGTCACAGTGATGTCACTCACTGAAAGAAGGTGAGTGTGAAGCATCTCAGAGAGTAGCTCCAGCTATGCCTTGGTCTTGTTTAACCTTTGTAAATAGTTAGCATGTAAATAAATGATTTTGAACAAAAAACCATTGCCTCCAGCAAGCTCTCCTTGAGTGAGGAGCCAACAAATCCCAAGATAAATCCAAACAAAAGACATAAGACTTGAGTTACGTGGATAGTTTGGAGAAGCTGGGGTTGTTCTCTTTAGAGGTGATTTCATTGAGGTGCTCAATACCATGAGGGGTCTGGACAGAGTAGATAGAAATAAACTGTTCTCATTGGCAGATCCTCAGAGTCAAACAAAGGTGATTGGTAGAATAACCAAAGGCAACATTAGTAAAATTCTGTCGAAGGGTCATGAGGACTCGAAACGTCAACTCTTTTCTTCTCCGCCGATGCTGCCCGACCTGCTGAGTTTTTCCAGGTAATTCTGTTTTCGTATTAGTAAAATTGTTTTTGCATACTGAGTTGTTAGGATGCACTGCCTAAGAGTGATGTGGAGGCAGAATCAACTATGCCTTTCAAAGGAGAATTGTATAATTATTTGAAGAGAAAAAATTTGCAGGGATATGAGAAAAAGGCAGGGCAGTGGGACTGTCTGAGTATCACTTGCAGAGAGCCAGCATGGACACAAATGGGCAGAATGCCCTCCTCCTGTGTTGTAACCATTCTATGATACTATATGACATAGGAGACTATTCAGTTGCTCGTGCCTATTCCACTATTCACTAAGGCCATGGCTGATCTTTTACAACTCCACTTTCCCTGCACTACCTCCATGTCCCTAGATCCCCTGGGAATTCACAAACTTATAGATTCCTGTCCTCAAAACATTCAGGGGCTGAACATCTATAACCCTCTGGGGTACAGAGCCACAACCATTAGTTCACAATCATTTGAGTGAACAAGCTTTTTTCACTTCAACTTAGTCCTAGGGCAGGATCGTCCCAGATTTGCAATAAGTGCGGTAGCGGGTGAAAAAAAAATGCCTTACTCGCTGGACACAATGATGGGTTTTCACATCGTATTGTCCCCTTCCTGCCTCATAAATTATGCAGTCACTGGAAACACGACAGATTGCTGGTGGGTGGCCTCTGATTGGCCTGCCATGCTATTACATCACCGCTTCCTCACATTGGGCGCTATATTTAAAATGTAGCTGCACATATTCTTCTCAATGCTTGCAGCCCAGGACAGTTCCGCTGAAGACATGGCTCCAAAAGCCAAGTAGATTTCAGCCCCCTGATTCAGCCCCCTGGGACACCTTCTGGACACCTTGGCGGCCCACCGCAATGTCCTCTACCCCCACTCTGGCCACAGGAGGCCCATCAGTCTCACCACTCTGGCTTGGGAGGTGGTGGCAGTGGTGGTTAGTGCCAATGCTGCACATGAGGTCGGCCATCCAGTGCAAAAAACAGATGAATGATCTCATCGGTGCGCCAGGGTAAGGCAACCATCTCATCACTCTCAACTCACACACTCAAGCCCATCACACATTCACTGGCATCTCACTCACTGCCAGCTCAAGGGACATCGCCACTCACTCTCTCACACCCTCACATCTCCATCTGGCCTCATCTCCTCAACCCATCCATGGCTTTACTCAGCATACACGCACACCTGCCATCCATCTCATTTGGCCTGGCATGCACCTTGCTCACATTCTCTCCATCCGTCTTTATGCAGAACAATATCACGCATGATCAACGGGAGAGGCCCCAGGCCGGGCAGATGGAGTGTAGGACTTTAAGGTTTTCACTCCGTTTGAGAGCCATGCAGTGGAGCTGGCCGGAGAGGACATGGCCTGTTCCTGCGGCAACGGTGAGGTCAGTGGGAACATCTACACACGATCCTGTACCACATGATCCCTCTCTCAGCGTTACTCTGAGTCCACTGTTCTGTGTGTAACACAGCTGCCAAGTATGAATAATCTCCACTTTCTCTCCTAGGCACATCTGCCACGTCGCCCTCAGGCAACCTTGACCCTCACTCCAGAGCCGAGAGCACCTTGGATGAGGACCCTGAGGGCAGCACCATTGAAGACTCATCTCAGTGCTCACCCACAGCCTTCACCAGAGCAGTGGCACACACCTTGGTGGGACCTAGATGTAGAGTAGCCTCTGGATCACAATCTGGTGAGTATAGCACACAATCTGTCCCACAGCAGGCGGAAGCAGGGACATCCTTGGTTCCCGGCGCTCAGACGACTACTGGAGGCAAGGAATCTGCTGAGTTCAAGTCAGATGAGGAGCCTCTGGACTCAGTCCTCAAGCAGTTGTTAGAGCTGCAAAGACAATCACGGGAACATCAGGAAGGGATGCCTGGTGCACCCCTCAGAGTGCGAGGGACGATGGAGGTGTCCATCCACCTTCAGTCTGAGGTGATAGCACCAACATGCCAACACATCAAGATCAACACTGGCAGGATGGTGGCCGCCATGGAACTTTGGTCCACGACATTGGTCCTGCACTGCTGCGTGGCTGAACTCCATCACTGATGCCATAGTTGGGCTCCAACATTGTCAACATGAGAGGGGTGCCGGACAGCTCGATCTCACTCCAGCTTCCCCTTTTCCTCAAGGAGTCAGCCAGGGTCCGTTGGGCACTCATAGGGAGGAGGATCAGCATGTGTACCCCCAGGGCCATCCACCCAGGTGACTCCAGGAATGTCTGGCCAATCCAAATCCTCTCTTCCTGTGAGCCCCACAGCTCTAGCTCAATACGCCGAGGAGGGTGTACCTGACCCACAGCCGTGGCCCTCCAGGTCTCAGCTCTCCAGAGGATGACCCCAAGGTCATCACAGACAGGGCATCACAGTCAGCAGGCTGTCTCCACCTCCGTTGTGGATGTCAGGGGAGCACCAAGATGTAGCGGCAGAGTTAGGGAAGTTAAGGAGAATTAGCTGCACAGCCTGGGCATGGGTGTTAACCACTTGTACATACTAAAACAAAAACAGAATTACCTGGAAAAACTCAGCAGGTCTGGCAGCATCGGTGGAGAAGAAAAGAGTTGACGTTTCGAGTCCTCATGACCCTTCGACAGAACTTGAGTTCGAGTTCAAGAAAGAGTTGAAATATAAGCTGGTTTAAGGTGTGTGTGTGGGGGGGGCAGAGAGAGAGAGAGAGAGAATTGGAGTGGGGGTGTGGTTGTAGGGACAAACAAGCAGTGATAGAAGCAGATCATCAAAAGATGTCAACAACAATAGAACAAAAGAACACATAGGTGTTATAGATAAAGTTGGTGATATTATCTAAACGAATGTGCTAATTAAGAATGGATGGTAGGGCACTCAAGGTATAGCTCTAGTGGGGGTGGGGAGAGCATAAAAGATTTAAAAAAAAAATTTTTTTTTTTAAAAATAATGGAAATAAGTGGGAAAAGGAAAATCTATATAATTTATTGGAAAAAAAAGGAAGGGGGAAACAGAAAGGGGGTGGGGATGGGGGAGGGAGCTCACGACCTAAAGTTGTTGAATTCAATATTCAGTCCGGAAGGTTGTAAAGTACCTAGTTGGAAGATGAGGTGTTGTTCCTCCAGTTTGCGCTGGGCTTCACTGGAACAATGCAGCAAGCCAAGGACAGACATGTGGGCAAGAGAGCAGGGTGGAGTGTTAAAATGGCAAGCGACAAGGAGGTTTGGGTCATTCTTGCGGACAGACCGCAGGTTTTCTGCAAAGTGGTCGCCCAGTTTACTTTTGGTCTCTCCAATGTAGAGGAGACCACATTGGGAGCAACGAATGCAGTAGACTAAGTTGGGGGAAATGCAAGTGAAATGCTGCTTCACTTGAAAGGAGTGTTTGGGTCCTTGGACGGTGAGGAGAGAGGAAGTGAGGGGCAGGTGTTGCATCTTTTGCGTGGGCATGGGGTAGTGCCATAGGAGGGGGTTGAGAAGTAGGGGTTGATGGAGGAGTGGACCAAGGTGTCCCGGAGGGAGTGATCCCTACGGAATGCCGATAGGGGGGGTGAAGGGAAGATGTGTTTGGTGGTGGCATCATGCTGGAGTTGGCGGAAATGGCGGAGGATGATCCTTTGAATGCGGAGGCTGGTGGGGTGATAAGTGAGGATAAGGGGGACCCTATCATGTTTCTGGGAGGGAGGAGAAGGCGTGAGGGCGGATGCGCGGGAGATGGGCCGGACACGGTTGAGGGCCCTGTCAACGACCGTGGGTGGAAAACCTCGGTTAAGGAAGGAGGACATGTCAGAGGAACTGCTTTTGAAGGTAGCATCATCAGAACAGATGCGACGGAGGCGAAGGAACTGAGAGAATGGGATGGAGTCCTTACAGGAAGCGGGGTGTGAGGAGCTGTAGTCGAGATAGCTGTGGGAGTCAGTAGGCTTGTAATGGATATTGGTGGACAGTCTATCACCAGAGATTGAGACAGAGAGGTCAAGGAAGGGAAGGGAAGTGTCAGAGATGGACCACATGAAAATGATGGAGGGGTGGAGATTGGAAGCAAAATTAATAAATTTTTCCAAGTCCCGACGAGAGCATGAAGCGGCACCGAAGTAATCATCGATGTACCAAAGAAAGAGTTGTGGAAGGGGGCCGGAGTAGGACTGGAACAAGGAATGTTCCACATACCCCATAAAGAGACAAGCATAGCTGGGGCCCATGCGGGTACCCATAGCCACACCTTTTATTTGGAGGAAGTGAGAGGAGTTGAAGGAGAAATTGTTCAGCGTTAGAACAAGTTCATCCAGACGGAGGAGAGTAGTGGTGGATGGGGATTGTTCGGGCCTTTGTTCGAGGAAGAAGCTAAGGGCCCTCAGACCATCCTGGTGGGGGATGGAGGTGTAGAGGGATTGGACATCCATGGTGAAGGTAGCTTCTCTTGATCTTTTCATTGAGAACTGTCGGCGCGACATTAGTCGTCTCAATTTCTCTGCTCCTCTCACCCATTCTAACCTGTCTCTCTCTGAACTTACTGCACTCCATTCTCTCAGGTCCAACCCTGACATTGTCATCAAACCCGCTGACAAGGGTGGTGCTGTTGTTGTCTGGCGCACTGACATCTACCTCGCGGAGGCTGAGCGTCAACTCGCAGACACTTCCTCCTACCTCTCCCTGGACCATGACCCCACCACTGAACATCAAGCCATTGTTTCCAGGACTGTCACTGACCTCATCTCCTCTGGGGATCTTCCTCCCACAGCTTCCAACCTGACAGTCGCCCAACCTCGGACGGCCCGCTTCTATCTCCTACCCAAAATCCACAAACAGAACTGCCCCGGTAGACCGATCGTCTCAGCTTGCTCCTGCCCCACAGAACTCATTTCTCGTTATCTTGACTCCCTTCTCTCTCCCCTTGTCCAGTCCCTTCCCACCTACATCCGTGATTCCTCTGACACCTTACGTCACATCAACAATTTCCAGTTCCCTGGCCCCAACCGCTTACTCTTCACCATGGACATCCAATCCGTCTACACCTCCATCCCCCACCAGGATGGTCTGAGGGCCCTTAGCTTCTTCCTCGAACAGAGGCCCGAACAATCCCCATCCACCACTACTCTCCTCCGTCTGGCTGAACTTGTTCTCACGCTGAACAATTTCTCCTTCAACTCCTCTCATTTCCTCCAAATAAAAGGTGTGGCTATGGGTACCCGCATGGGCCCCAGCTATGTCTGTCTCTTTATGGGGTATGTGGAACATTCCTTGTTCCAGTCCTACTCCGGCCCCCTTCCACAACTCTTTCTTCGGTACATCGATGATTACTTCGGTGCCGCTTCATGCTCTCGTCGGGACTTGGAAAAATTTATTAATTTTGCTTCCAATCTCCACCCCTCCATCATTTTCACGTGGTCCATCTGTGACACTTCCCTTCCCTTCCTTGACCTCTCTGTCTCAATCTCTGGTGATAGACTGTCCACCAATATCCATTACAAACCCACCAACTCCCACAGCTACCTCGACTACAGCTCCTTACACCCCGCTTCCTGTAAGGACTCCATCCCATTCTCTCAGTTCCTTTGCCTCCGTCCCATCTGTTCCGATGATGCTACCTTCAAAAACAGTTCCTCTGACATGTCCTCCTTCTTCCTTAACCAAGGTTTTCCACCCACAGTCGTTGACAGGGCCCTCAACCGTGTCCGGCCCATCTCCCACGCATCCGCCCTCACGCCTTCTCCTCCCTCCCAGAAACATGATAGGGTCCCCCTTATCCTCACTTATCATCCCACCAGCCTCCGCATTCAAAGGATCATCCTCTGCCATTTCCGCCAACTCCAGCATGATGCCACCACCAAACACATCTTCCCTTCACCCCCCCTATCGGCATTCCATAGGGATCGCTCCCTCCGGGACATCCTGGTCCACTCCTCCATCAACCCCTACTCCTCAACCCCCTCCTATGGCACCACCCCATGCCCACGCAAAAGATGCAACACCTGCTCCTTCACTTCCTCTCTCCTCACCGTCCAAGGACCCAAACACTCCTTTCAAGTGAAGCAGCATTTCACTTGCATTTCCCCCAACTTAGTCTACTGCATTCGTTGCTCCCAATGTGGTCTCCTCTACATTGGAGAGACCAAACGTAAACTGGGCGACCACTTTGCAGAACACCTGCGGTCTGTCCGCAAGAATGACCCAAACCTCCCTGTCGCTTGCCATTTTAACACTCCACCCTGCTCTCATGCCCACATGTCTGTCCTTGGCTTGCTGCATTGTTCCAGTGAAGCCCAACGCAAACTGGAGGAACAACACCTCATCTTCCGACTAGGCACTTTACAGCCTTCCGGACTGAATATTGAATTCAACAACTTTAGGTCGTGAGCCCCCTCCCCCATCCCCACCCCCTTTCTGTTTCCCCTTCCTTTTTTTCCAATAAATTATATAGATTTTCCTTTTCCCACCTATTTCCATATGCTCTCCCCACCCCCACTAGAGCTATACCTTGAGTGCCCTACCATCCATTCTTAATTAGCACATTCGTTTAGATAATATCACCAACTTTAACTTTAACACCTATGTGTTCTTTTGTTCTATTGTTGTTGACATCTTTTGATGATCTGCTTCTATCACTGCTTGTTTGTCCCTACAACCACACCCCCACTCCACTTCTCTCTCTCTCTCTCTCTCTCTCCGCCCCACACACACACACACCTTAAACCAGCTTATATTTCAACTCTTTCTTGAACTCGAACTCAAGTTCTGTCGAAGGGTCATGAGGACTCGAAATGTCAACTCTTTTCTTCTCCGCCGATGCTGCCAGACCTGCTGAGTTTTTCCAGGTAATTCTGTTTTTGTTTTTGTTTTGGATTTCCAGCATCCGCAGTTTTTTTGTTTTTATACTTGTACATACTGTTCAGTATTGTAAATAACCTCCCAGGAATGTCTCCCTGTCTATGGCTCCTTATTCTGATGAGCAGTGTTCGTGTCACTCGGATGTGAAACCTTGGTTCCTTCACAAGATAAAGGCAGGTGTCTCAGTCCAAGGCCTCTTCCCTGTACTCTGTGCAGCCTTCAGACCAAAGTGATGGTCCAGCCTCACACTCCCTGGACACATTACTGATGCTTGTACCTCGATGGTGCTTGTCATTGCTGCCAGAATGTAGTGGGCAGGTGTCACAGAGTTCCATCATTCTCTGTGTGTGCTCTTAGCACCTTTAAGGTGGGGCTGGCCCTCATCTCTTCAGCATCTGTGTCCAGTGACACTGTGCTCCTAAAGGGCTCAGGTGCTGAAGACGGACAATGGTTTAGATGCTTTTAAAGTTTCATAGCTGTGTCTCCATGATATTACCCAGATCACACCGCAAGTGAGCTCCCCTCGGGCAGACAGGAGCTAGATAGTCACAGAGGCTATGTGAAGATTTATGGAGTGTCCTCGCTGCGTGTCGTCATCATCCTCCTGCAATCGAGCGATTATTAGGGCCTCCACTGTGTCTCCATGACATGAGCCTGAGCACTGAGGGTATGTGCGCTTCCATAAGCCACACAGAAGTCAAACATTCACAGATGCAAGGTGAGGATGTGAGGACTGTCCACAATGCATCTAATCATCATCCTCCATGAATCTTGTGGCTATGAAGGCCTCCAGAGTGCCTGTCTTGTCTGGTGAGTGCGATGGCCTCATCACCAGCGTCCTCACCTTTGAGGACCTGATCACTGTCCTCCCCCTTCGATGTTCTCCTCATTGGAGGAGACAAGCAGCTCTTCCATCTCCTCCTCAGCCAGTTCCTCCCCCTGTTGCATAGTGCGCAGTAAGCTGCAATGATGTGCAACAGCCTCGGTGGACTGTATTGCAATGCTCCACCAGACCTGTCGAGGCTCTGGAACTTGCTTTTCAAGAGGCCTATCATTTGCTCCACCATAGTTCAGGTCGCGGACTGAGCCTCATTATACCATTGCTCTGCTGCAGTCTTAGGCCGCCGCACAGGCATCATCGGCCATGTTCTCTCTGTGGGTAGCCCTTGTCCCTGAGGAGCCAACCCTGCAGCCTCTCTGGACCCTGGAAGATGTCAGGGATCTGAGACCTGCTAATAATGTAGGGGTCGTGGACGCTCCCTGGGAAACATGCACAGACACATAGGATGTCTTTGTGGTGGTCACACACCAGCTGAACATTCAGTGAGTGGAAGCCCTTGTGGTTGACATAGTTGACTACTTGTTGCCACAGAGATCTAAGTGCTGTACGAGTGCAGTCGATGGCACCCTGCACCTGTGGGAAACCAGAGATCTGCGCAAATGCCAGTGCTCTTGCTTCCTGGCTTTCCTGATCCTGGGCGAAATGCTCAAAGCTCTGTGCCTTTGTGAAAGTGGCATCCATGACCTCCTAGCTACATGTGTGTGGAGGCTTGTAAGATCCAGCACAAGACACCTGTGGAGCCCTGGAAGGTGCTGCAGTCACTTTCATTGACACTGTCAGTGAATGCCCTCCATGTACCCATGGCACCAAATCCTGCAGCAGGTGGCATATGTGACCAACCAGTTCCCTAGATATGAGCAGTCTTCAGTGACTCAGTCATCTCC
Organism: Carcharodon carcharias; assembly: GCF_017639515.1. Taxonomy (NCBI): domain Eukaryota; kingdom Metazoa; phylum Chordata; class Chondrichthyes; order Lamniformes; family Lamnidae; genus Carcharodon; species Carcharodon carcharias. The sequence continues at coordinate 84,887,990 of NC_054479.1, read as the reverse complement.
TGGAATGACAGGTGGCATCTATAGACACTCGGTCTAGCAAGGTGCCTACAACGGATGGCTCTCTGTGGATCTTCAGCTGTGTGCACAGCAGGCCCTACTGCACCTTTGTCTTGAGGGAGGTGCTCCTCGCTTTGCCAAGCCAGGCACCTCCGCTGCTCTCTTCTTCTCTGGTCTCTGGTCATGAAACATATCACTAAATCACCAGGCTCCATGATCCTGATGTTCTCCTCCTGCAGGATCAAAGAGAGAGATACGTGGCTTAGCATATGGATCCTAAGAACCTCTTTTGGTTAAGTCTCAAGGCCCCTTGACACAAGCCAGAGAGTGCTGGCCACCACTTGGATGGCCAGTGTGTAGTGCGCTTCATGACTGTCCGAAACCCCAACCACTTTAACCCCACTCCACTTGACTCATTGGTGCCACTGGACAGCCTGCTGTGATCTCAGCTCAGGCACAGGCATTCCCCTAACCCACACTGCAAGGCTGCACTGTCAGCTTGAACCATGAGGGATACTGGTCCAAACCTTAATAAAGACATTGCAAGGGGCTGTGAGCACCTCCACCAGTGACTGTGCCATGACCACATTTCACAAGGGGATTGTACAACGTGCCCAGTCGGCCAATTGCCCTGCTGCCCCCTAAAACTTGTGGCTAAAGGATGGAATCTTCTGGAGCATTTGGAGGCACTTTTATGCTTTTGTGTTGCTTGAGTGGGCAGAAATGCTTCAGAGGCCCGAATGCAAGCTTGTCAATGGAGCTGGTGCTGAATGGTCTCGGCTGCAGTAGAATGCTCACTTTTGACAAAATTTTCCAAGTGTATTGCCGCTTCCATCACTCCCCCACCCCCTCCCCCACTCCCCTGGCATGTGCTTGTGTACTTCTCTCTGTCTGTGCTGCTTTGCACCCCCACAAGCCTGACTCGTGCTGGAGCACTTGCCCTGGTACCACACTGAAAGCCAGTTGGGAAAAAGCGACTTGCCTGTGCCCCCTGGGAATATGCAGCACCTCTTCCTTGATGTATTGTGGGTAATGTTTGCAAGCCCTGCGCGAGGTCATGTGCATTCACCTTTGAGTTCCCCTTGAAGTTCAGGTCACTAGGTGCACACCTTTTAAAGGCAGTTATGAAGCATGCTGTCCTGAAATCACGCCGACATGGGCGGTGAATTAGACGTGGGGCGATATTCCGGCGTGAGGGCTTATAACAAGACACTAACGTATTGAAATTAGACTCCCGACATGCAGTGGTGGGAAATATGGTCTGCCATTGACGGGCGGAGCGGACAATTGCAAACTGGTTTTACGAAGGCGTGAAACCGATTTTTAGCCTTCTCGCTATATTGTCCGTTGTCCGTTCACACCCACTATGACACCTGCCACAATCGGGACTGGGCAATTCCGCCCCTAAATGGCTGACACCTTATTCCAAGTCGATGATCCCGTGTTCTAGATTCCCCAGTCAGAGGAAGCTATGGACTACTGTTCAACATTGCTATTTCAGTATCTTCAGTAACATCAATGAAACAAAGGTTTCAGCCTCCATTATAGAACAAAGGATTTGCTGCACTTGTTGTTCAACTTTGTACCTCAATAGAAACTGTGCGGTGATATCCTGCATGAAACTGAAATATTTACAGGCGATTGCAATATAAACATTAAAAAAAACCTTTCCCTGTTTCTTATCTGGCACACTACTCTTCACTACACCCACCTGGAAAACTGACTAAACTGGTGCTAACTGACCCACATAAACTGAGCAGGAAAAACAATTTAAAAATTTTTGAATTGGGACCATTTATGCCTTACAGCTGACAGAAGTTAAGAAATTTGCTGTAAATATAGGGGCTGCCTAATCAACCATCTCAACACCATGTAATATTCCTCTCTGCCTCCTGAGGCCTATTCTCACTTACTCCCCTCCCTATTCTAATACCTCCTGCTGTCTGTTTCTCCTCCTTTGAGTGTTTTCTGTGCTGAAGGTGCAGTGTAAAGGCTGGTTCAGTTTTTATTGCTGGTGCTGTCATTACACCAGTGTCTGATGGAAGTATGTTGCACCATGTCATTCACAGCCTGTGTGAAAGTAACTGTAGTCCTAGAGGACCATAGGCTGCTCTCTTGCTAGAGAGAGACAACTGGTGGTGAGTTTAACCTGAGGGTCACCACACCTCACACCACACCAGAAGACAGGACCTGCATGGATGACCTCAGCTGGTATAGGAATTGAACCCCCACTGCTGGTGTCACTCTGCATCACAAACCAGCCATCCAGCCAACTGTGCTAACTGATCCACACAACCTGTTTACAGGTCACCATTGCCGAGAGGCCACTTTATACAAATTGTGCTGTCTTTTTGCCAGAATTAGAGTTTAGAATTTGTGCTGAACTGATTCAGTGTTATCATAACTAATTTGTTGATCCCTGTTTGTTTATGTTGACATTTTTGTATCTTCACATACAGTCTTCCCCCTGGGAAATAGTGTATAGCAGTGAAAGGATTTGCGGGCTGATTAAAAGTCTGACAGGCTGCAATGCAGATGCGATTTCATCATCTATATGACAACCCATTAGGGCGGCTAATCCTATATGGTGGGAGGTTTGATGGGCTCCCACAGCTTGCTCGAGTGAACCCCATCAACACAGTCTTTTGGGAGAGAGAGTTTCAGATCTCCGCTGTTATTCTCTGAATAGCCAATTGGTACAGGATGCAACCGGAGCCAATCTTTACTCAGTTTAGATTTATTCACAGAATGAAAGATACAAGTATGCATCTCCTACCTCCAGCCTATAAGTGTCACTTAATATGTGCTCTAATCACAGCCTATTCAATACCCTCCACCTGCATATAGTTAACCACAATTGATATACAATTAAAATCTACTGCGCTTTTGTGCAGGAGCAGTAGTTAGTTTCTCTTCAGATCATATAAATCTTTCACCTTTTACTAAAGATTTCTGTAAAGGGATTGTTTGAGCATTGCTGGACTATGGCTGACTAACAAGGCCTGTCTGCAACTGTGCAGCTTTATGCTGCACTACCTTTCGCTGATGACTGACTAACAATATGGAGGACATCCATTTTCAGATGTTGTTTTGGAATTTACTCTGGGATACTCAGAATGAGATATAAAAACAAAATTCTGTGGATGCACGTAGAAATATGAAATGCTTGTGTCAAACTGCTACATCGTGGGAGCATCTTCACCACACATGGACTGCAACATTTCAAGGCGGCGGCTCACCACCACTTTCTCAAGGGCAATTAGGGATGGGTAATAAATGCTGGTCTAGCCAGTGATGTTCACAGCAGAGATTGAAGGAAAATTGCAGGGGCTGCTGACCAATATCACACCAGGAGCCTGTCCTTACAAACTCTGAGTGCTACGATAAATATGAAATCATTTATTTAATAAATACCGTGGATTAATCTTCTGTCCTGGGAGGGGGAAAACCATCAGCTTCTTCCTATATTTAATGACATTCCAAAATGATGTACGAGCACGTTACAGCCCAAGCCCAACTACCCAAATTTTAGAGATTCACATTTCTATTTCGGTAACATGGAAGGGCCTCAAGCAGGCAGTGCCCTGTGCTTAACTAGGGAGATGACTGAATTATCCTGACGTGTCTTTGGAAGATTTAAAAAACCTAAAAGAGCAAAGCTGGTCTTCATTTTTCATCTCAGTGCTTCTTACCTCACAAGAGGAGTCTCATGATTTTGTGGAAACTTTTCCTTCAATATTATTTTTCATATTACAAAACCCTTCCAGTCCCTTCCCCATAACACTTTTGCTAAATATTTGGTGTATCCACAGTACATATCTAAAGCATGGGTTTACGCAGAATATACATCACGGAAACAGGCCACTCAGCTAAACTGCTTATGATCCACACTAGACACAATCCAGCCTACTTCATTTCACCCTAGCTGGATAACCTTCTATCCCAGTGCTTCCCAAATTTTTCATGCTGTGACCCAATTTTAATGTTTGAAAATTGGTGTGACCCCAGAATGAAAGCTGTGGGGAGGGGAAGATGAAGTGTATTGACCAGGAGCAGGGGAGGGAGAGTTGTTGCAAGGAGATGGGGCTGAGGGGAAAGAGTTTTTGAGCAGGGAGGGTTTGGGGAGGGTGGGGTGGTGGGGTGTTCAAACAGCAGGGAAGGAGGCACAAAATCATGATTTACAACTCTAAAAAGAGCAAAGGTTTGTAGGAAGATATTCTCAGACACCTACTGTTTAGCATAACAAAAACAGAATTACCTGGAAAAACTCAGCAGGTCTGGCAGCATCGGCGGAGAAGAAAAGAGTTGACGTTTCAAGTCCTCATGACCCTTCGACAGAACTTGCATTCGAGTCCAAGAAAGAGTTGAAATATAAGCTGGTTTAAGGTGTGTGTGTGGGGGGCGGAGAGATAGAGAGACAAAGAGGTGGAGGGAGGGGGGTGTGGTTGTAGGGACAAACAAGCAGTGATAGAAGCAGATCATCAAAAGATGTCAACGACAATAGTACAATAGAACACATAGGTGTTAAAATTAAAGTTGGTGATATTATCTAAACGAATGTGCTAATTAAGAATGGATGGTAGGGCACTCAAGGTATAGCTCTAGTGGGGTGTTTTTAAATTTTTTTTTTATATAATGGAAATAGGTGGGAAAAGGAAAATCTTTATAATTTATTGGAAAAAAAAGGGGAAGGGGGAAACAGAAAGGGGGTGGGGATGGGGGAGGGAGCTTACGACCTAAAGTTGTTGAATTCAATATTCAGTCCGGAAGGCTGTAAAGTCCCTAGTCGGAAGATGAGGTGTTGTTCCTCCAGTTTGCGTTGGGCTTCACTGGAACAATGCAGCAAGCCAAGGACAGACATGTGGGCAAGAGAGCAGGGTGGAGTGTTGAAATGGCAAGCGACAGGGAGGTTTGGGTCATTCTTGCGGACAGACTGCAGGTGTTCTGCAAAGCGGTCGCCCAGTTTATGTTTGGTCTCTCCAATGTAGAGGAGACCGCATTGGGAGCAACGAATGCAGTAGACTAAGTTGGGGGAAATGCAAGTGAAATGCTGCTTCACTTGAAAGGAGTGTTTGGGTCCTTGGACGGTGAGGAGAGAGGAAGTGAAGGGGCAGGTGTTGCATCTTTTGCGTGGGCATGAGGTGGTGCCATAGGAGGGGGTTGAGGAGTAGGGGGTGATGGAGGAGTGGACCAGGGTGTCCCGGAGGGAGCAATCCCTACGGAATGCCGATAAGGGGGGCGAAGGGAAGATGTGTTTGGTGGTGGCATCATGCTGGAGTTGGCGGAAATGGCAGAGGATGATCCTTTGAATGCGGAGGCTGGTGGGGTGATAAGTGAGGACAAGGGGGACCCTATCATGTTTCTGGGAGGGAGGAGAAGGCGTGAGGGCGGATGCGCGGGAGATGGGCCGGACACGGTTGAGGGCCCTGTCAACGACCGTGGGTGGAAAACCTCGGTTAAGGAAGAAGGAGGACATGTCAGAGGAACTGCTTTTGAATGTAGCATCATCGGAACAGATGTGACGGAGGCGAAGGAACAGAGAGAATGGGATGGAGTCCTTACAGGAAGCGGGGTGTGAGGAGCTGTAGTCGAGATAGCTGTGGGAGTTGGTGGGTTTGTAATGGATATTGGTGGATAGTCTATCACCAGAGATTGAGACAGAGAGGTCAAGGAAGGGAAGGGAAGTGTCAGAGATGGACCACTTGAAAATGATGGAGGGGTGGAGATTGGAAGCAAAATTAATAAATTTTTCCAAGTCCTGACGAGAGCATGAAGCAGCACCGAAGTAATCATCGATGTACCGGAGAAAGAGTTGTGGAAGGGGGCCGGAGTAGGACTGCAACAAGGAATGTTCCACATAACCCATAAAGAGACAGGCATAGCTGGGGCCCATGCGGGTACCCATAGCCACACCTTTTATTTGGAGGAAGTGAGAGGAGTTGAAGGAGAAATTGTTCAGTGTGAGAACAAGTTCAGCCAGACGGGGGAGAGTAGTGGTGGATGGGGATTGTTCGGGCCTCTGTTCGAGGAAGAAGCTAAGGGCCCTCAGACCATCCTGGTGGGGGATGGAGGTGTAGACGGATTGGATGTCCATGGTGAAGAGTAAGCGGTTGGGGCCAGGGAACTGGAAATTGTTGATGTGACGTAAGGTGTAGGTGGGAAGAGACTGGACAAGGGGAGAGAGAAGGGAGTCAAGATAATGAGAAATGAGTTCTGTGGGGCAGGAGCAAGCTGAGACGATCGGTCTACCGGGGCAGTTCTGTTTGTGGATTTTGGGTAGGAGATAGAAGCGGGCCATCCGAGGTTGGGCGACTATCAGGTTGGAAGCTGTGGGAGGGAGATCCCCAGAGGAGATGAGGTCAGTGACAGTCCTGGAAACAATGGCTTGATGTTCAGTGGTGGGGTCATGGTCCAGGGAGAGGTAGGAGGAAGTGTCTGCGAGTTGACGCTCAGCCTCCGCGAGGTAGAGGTCAGTGCGCCAGACAAACATCTCGTAGGGTAGAGATTGCGCCGTAGTAGAAAACTGTTTATTAGTCTGGATTGTTTAATATTGAAACAGGTTCTTGTCCAGGAATTAGAGGCATAGTCATTTCCATAATACTCGATGCCGATTCCTTGGCATTGGAGTTTGGTCCACTTCCGGTATTCCACCTCCCTCCAAGCCGCGTATCTGTTGATGGGTTTGGGCCTGGACGTTTGGGTGATATCCGTCCATCCCATTGCGATACCAATCTCATCCGCTTCAATTCCTGCATCAGCACCTCTTGGACCTCCACTATCCTTGAGGGCTTCTTCGATCTCTCTGAGTACTTTGAGGTTCCTCAGGGATTCGATTGTTCAAGCAGCAGTTCATTTCATTAGGCCACACCCACCTGACCAAGGCAAGAGAAATGTCAGTCTGTGCGTTTCTTGAGGTCTCAGAGCTGTATACAGAGACTGTTCCATCTGACTCTTTGCTCCTTGGCCACGATTGCTGCCTTGGAGCTCGTGACCCCAGTTGTTTGTTCCGTGACCCCACTGGGAGGTCACGACCCACAGATTGCAAACCCTGTTCTATTCCTTTCTCCTTTGTGTGTTTACCCAGCTTCCCCTTAAAAGCATCAATTCTATTCGCAACTAGTAGTTCCACAATCTCACCACTCTCTTGATCTCCTTATGGGATCTATTGTGACTATCTCATACTTATTGCTCCCAGTTTTGGTCTCCCCCATCAGTCAAAACAGTTCTTGTACATCTACTGTACCAGTCCCTTCATAACCTTAAAGATCTCTGTCAGGCCACCATTCAGCCTTCTCTGCTCAGTCTTTCCTGATTGTTATAACCTTGCAATTCTGGTACCATCCTTGTAAATTATTTTTGCACATTCCCCAGTGTCTCTATATCCTTTTCAGAATATGAAGATCAGAACCATTCACAATATTCTATGTCTGGTATAAGTAAAATTTGATGTAAGTTTAATATAACTTGCCTGTTTTCCACCTTCCCACAGTCGATGAGGAACCACTCCATTCCCTCCAGGAGCATCCGACATTTAGGAATATGCTGCATACATCTTTCTGATCATTAACTTCAATGGTTGGAGAATCCCCTCACACAAGCTTCCAATATACACTTCCAGCAGAGAGCTCAAGGCATTTTGATATTTTGTGTATTTCTGTCACGCTGTAAGGCCTTCCTTTGTTTCTTTTTAATATGTATTATCTTTATACTTGTGTCAAAATGTAACCAGTTGTGAGGTGGACCAATGTCCTGAGCTCAGAACTGGGTGGTAGGAACATGGAGTGCGGAGGACATTGGACGAAGATTTCAGACTGAAGACATCAATGCTGAGGCTTATATGGAACTTTTTTAAAATAATAAAGTCTGGACAAGGATACACACACACACACACACACACACACGTGCCAGGACATGTCACTGGGCGGTGGCTAATCATCAGACACCCTGATTACAGAAACTGACCTAGACAATGGTAAAAGCAAAAAACTGCGGATGCTGGGAACCCAAAACAAAAACAAAAATAAAAATACCTGGAAAAACTCAGCAGGTCTGACAATATCTGCAGGGAAGAATACAATTGATGTTTCGAATTGGTACGACTCTTCAGCAGAACTAAGTAATAATAGAAGAGAGATTAAATATAAAATGGTTTGGCTGGATAGAGGGCCAGTGATAGATGGAGATAACCAAAAGATGTCACAGACAAAAGGACAAAGAGGTGTTGAAGTTGGTGATATTATCTAAGGAATGTGCTAATGGTGACATTAAGGGTAGAAAGCAGGATGAGCAAGGTACAGATAGCCCTAGTGGGGGTGGGGTGGGGGGTAGGGATCGAAATAGGCTAAAAGGTAGAGATAAAACAATGGATGGAAATACATTTAAAAATAATGGAAGTAGGTGGAAAAAGAAAAATATATATAAATTTTTGGGAAAAAGGGGGATCAGAAAGGGGGTGGCGATGGAGGGGAGAGTTCATGATCTAAAATTGTTGAACTCAATATTCAGCCCAGAAGGCTGTAAAGTGCCTAGTCGGAAGATGAGGTGTTGTTCCTCCAGTTTGCGTTGAGCTTCACTGGAAAATTGCAGCAGGCCAAGTACGGACATGTGGGCATGACAGCAGGGCGGTGTGTTGAAATGGCAAGCGACAGGAAGGTCTGGGTCATGCTTGCGGACAGACCGAAGGTGTTCCGCAAAGTGGTCACCCCGTCCGCGTTTGGTCTCTCCAATGTAGAGGAAACCGCATTGGGAGCAGCGAGACAATGGTCTCTCGGGGATGTGTGAATGGCTTTCTGCCTGCATCACCAAGACACAGAAATCACATCCATTGCTGACAGGTACCTGGAGACACCCCCTGCTGCAAGCTGGAAATGACCATGTGCAGATTGTCTTTGCATGGCCAAGGAGGGGTTGATAATCCAATCGGATGACCCGATTTAAGACATTACCTTACTTGCCAAGAGACCAGGGTCAGAAAGCGGAATAAAACCAAAGCTCTCAAGAACACTGGGGCTGCAGCCAGGAAGTGTGACTTGGTCAGTCACTGGAAGTTTTATGGAAGACCTCAGGAGCCAAGGTAAGAGCGAGGCCATGTTCTTTGGGAACCAGGCTGACCGATCCCTTGTCCCCTTCACCGTCAGGTCAGATGGCCTGAAGGTGCTGGGGATGTGGTTCGGAGGGAGTGGGGCATGTGTTAGAAACTGGAAGGAGTGAGTGTCTATGGTAGAAAGAAAACTGGGCATGTGGGAGTGATGCTCCCTCTCCATTACGGGTAAGAACCTGGTCATCAGGTGTGAGGCACCCTCGCTGTTGCTGTATGTGGCACAGGTCTGGCCCATTCCAGACTCCTGTACGATGGCAATCACCCGAGCCATCTTTCATTTTATCTGGAGGTCGAAAATGGATCGTGTCCGCAGGGACACGATGTACAAGCCTCTAGATAAAGGGGAAAAAATCTGACCAACATCGCCCTCATCCTGATGGCCACCTTTGTGTGTGGCTGCATCAAGCTGTGCGTAGACCCTCGATACTCAAGCACCAAGTGTCACTATGTGCTGAGGTTCTACCTGTCCCCGGTGCTCCAAATAGTTGGACCGTGCAGTACCACCTGTCCCTCGTGGAAATGGTTATGCAGAGAAACACCTTTGACCAGAGGTCCATCAGGTAGTGGTCAGCACATAACGTCCTAGAGGCCCTGAGGGAAAAGGAGATGGTGGATCCTGTCAGGTGGTTCCCCGAGCAGACTGTCAAAGTCATTTGGCAGAATGCCTCATCGCCAGAACTTACCAACAAGCACAAAGACATAGCTTGGCTGGTGGTGAAAAAGGCCCTCCCCGTCAGATCCTTCTAACACATCAGGAGCCTCAACTCCTCCACACGTTGCCCTCGAGGTGACTGTGGTGGGGAAGAGACTGTTGTTCACCTCCTTGTGGAATGTGCCTTTGCGAAGGAGGTCTGGAGAGAGATGCAGTGGTTTCTGTCGAGGTTCATCCCGAGCAGTTCTGTGACACACGACTCTGTGCTCTACAGGCTGTTCCCAGGGACACACATCGAGACAAACATCAACTGCAGCTGGAGGATCATCAACTCTTTGGTCTGCCCAAAACTTGTTGGTCTTCCAGTCCAAAGGGTTGTCCCCGACCGAGTGTTGCAGACTGGCACATTCCAAGGTCCGGGACTACATGCTGAGGGACGCACTAAAGCTTGGGGCAGCCACCACAAAGGCGCAATGGGGAAAGGTCATTGTCTAAGACCTTTCTGCCATAGGGCACCGAGGGGCTGGGAATTGTATAGACCTCTCGGCATTTACGACTCTCAATAAATGTATGCAGTGAATACTAAATGTATTATAATTGTATTGAAGCACCACAGGGTGCAACATTTTGTATGTTGATAACTCCAATACCATTGCACTGATTGTCTGTAATGACCACATTGAAATGACTGTAATATTCATTGATTGTATTGAATCACCCCGTGATCCATGTGTAAAAGTTGAATCTGATTGTACTTTTTGTGATGGCGATTTAGAAATGTTTTGTAATATTCTTTCAGATACTTTATGAATAAAGTATATTTCATGAATAAAAAAAAGTTTTATGGAAGAATTCATTCAGCAGACTGACCACTGGCGACCAGCTCCTGCAAGCGCGTCTTACTAAACAACTGGTGGTGCAAGTATATACTATTGCTTAAGCGGGTTAGTTAAAGGTTTTCCATATAAAGTGGAATTCGTACCCATAGTTTGTTTTGTTCTGTTGGTACCAAAGTACAGGGTGAGGAACTTAGAGGGTAGGGAGACCCCCGGTTATGAGTCTTGCAAGAGCCTTCAAAGGAGCATGGTGTTCAAAATGGGTGGTGCAGTAATGTAATAGTTAAGATATTGGACACCAGTTCAAATCCCAGCACAGGTAGTTTGAAAGTTTGAATTCAGTTTAAAATAAATTAAAACTATAAAGCTGGTAGCAGTAATAGTGACCATGAAGCTCTTGGATTGTTGTAAAATTCCAACTGGTCTGCCAATGTCCTTTAAGGAAGGAAGCCCCTTTGTCCTTACCCAGTATGGCCTATATGTGACTGCAATCTCACACCAATATAGTTGACTCATAAACGGCCTAAAAAGCCACCCTGTCATTTCAAAACCATTCTCAGCAGTATGAGAAGGCAGCTGACCACCACCTTCTGGGATGGGTAATCAATGCCAGCCCTGCCAATGATACCTGCATCCCAAGAATGGAAAAAAATCCAGGATTATTATTTTATTTAAAATTATTTGAAGATTTGCTCAGAAAGTAATATATGGAAGTCTGATTGATGAAATTGAGTCTACGGTTAGCTTCAAGCAGCTTGAATGGCACCCTAATAAAAACACAATACATTACAGGAGGTGTTACAAGTCAACCATGTAACTATCTGAGGAACAGCACCTCATCTTTCAGTTAGGTACTTTAAGGCCTTCCAGATTCAACACTGAGTTCAACAATTTCAGACTGTAAACTCTCCTCCTTGTTTTTCCTTTTCCTTTGCTTTATTTTGTTTTTCTTGCTTTCAGTCAATGGCACACTCAGGCACATCTTTTGTTTCTTTTCTTGTCCCATCTCCATTCCCTTTACTAACTCCTCTGTCATTCAATCTCTCCTGTCTTCCACCCTCCCTTTATCCTGGCCCCACCCTTTCTCAAAACCTATTACATCTCTAACTTCTCCCAGTTGAAGGTCACCAAGCTGATATGTATCTCTACACAGAAACTGTCATAATCTGCTGAGTAGTTCCAACATTTTTTGCTTTTATTTCATGTAACTGTGGGGCTTGGGAGACAATTTTAACCATACCCCCACCTGCTGAATGAAAATCTTGCAGTTAAAATTCCTAGGTGACTTACCCACTGATTTCCCACCTACTTCCCACCAGTGCTAATGTTGACCCGCTCTGCTCCGCAAGCAGCAAAGGCCAATGCCGCGCATAAAGTTTCAGGCCGACATTCCAGTGCAGCACTGAGGGAGGGTAGCACTATCGGAGATGCCGTCTTTCAAGTGAACCGTTAAACTGAGACTCTGGCTGCTCTGTCAGGTGGATGTAAAATTTCCCACGGCCACCCTTCAAATAAGATCAGGGAAGTTCTCCTTAATAAAATAACAATTACTTGTCCCTTAATGAATATCAGTTTAAAAAAAATTATCTGGTCATTGTTGCATTTCTATTTGTGGGATCTTGTTATGCACAAATCGGCTGCTGTGTTTCATTGATTATGAAGTGCTTTGAGATGTTCTGAAGTCATAAGAGGTGCTATATAAATGCAAGCTTTTCTTTGATGACCTTCTTTATAAGGTGAGCTGCATCACATACAGCATACCTACAATCTTATTCACCCTTGTTTGTGCAATAGCTAGCTTCCAATCATACAGGACTGCCTGCTGGGACTCTGCAAGGAGCAAACTTCAACCATGGCCACATTGAATAATCTGTCTCTGCCGTATGATGAAAGATGTGAGATATTCTTCCACATCTAACAAACATAACAGCTTTCCCACAAGGATGTGACCTCACCTCAAAACAACGGATAAAATATTTACAAGAAATGAAGTTATTGACCTTAACAACAAACCCAGACTAAAAACACTCTGAGGATTGTAAGCCTGTAGGTTCAATGAGACCTCATTTTCTAAGGGTCAGTGAGTGAGAAGCAGTTCATGTTGTAATGACTATAGAAAACAAATTCCCAAAAGCAACAGCTCCCCAGTGAATATTTCAAATCATCGCCTCTGCTTGTTTCCCATTTAACAAATTATGGAGAATGGAGAGATGTAAAATTCACTTTATAATTTTTTAGTCACTGACTAGGCCTAATTGCCCTTGTTCAGAGGGCATTTAAGAGTCTACCACATTGCTGTGGGTCTGGAGTCACATGTAGGCCAGACCAGGTAAGGACAGCAGATTTCCTTCCCTAAAGGGCATTAATGAATCAGATGGGTTTTTACAACAATCAGCAACATCAGATTTTTAATTCCAGATTTTTATTTAATTCAAATTTCACCATCTGCCATATGTGGGATTCCAACCTGGGTCCCCAGAGCATTACCCTGGGTCTCTGGATTACTAGTCAATTACAGTACCACTATGCCATCACCTTCCTGTTTAATCTGTAAATACTTTCAGAATGTAGGGTTGTTTTTGATTTTGAAGAAGAGTCATACGGACTTGAAACGTTAACTCTGTCTTTCTCTCCACGGTTGCTGTCAGACCTGAGTTTTTCCAGCATTTTTTGTTTTTGTTGCTTTTGACTTTTGTCCATTATGTAAAATGGGTGATAATGAGGCAGCAGCTCCTTCTATATCGCTTGCATTTTTATTTCCATTGACTTCACTGGGGAGGGATCTATCCTCAATATCTCATAATTACCCCCTCCCTCACAAAAAAGGCAAAATCACTTATAATGCATGAAATCTTTCAAAAATATCAAATAGCTCAATGCATTGAAGACCATGGAAAATAACATTGGGAGCAGGGGTATGTGGGAGGAGCACGGAGGAATCTGATTTCAGAGAGTGGTGTTAATTGAGGAGAGGTAAATTCTTTGAAATGCTGAAGGGATCACAGAAAACAAAGACTCACATTTATTTAGCACTTTTTGTCATCACTGGACATCTCAAAGCATTTTGTAAACAATAAAATACTTTTGAAGTGTAGTCACTGTTGTAATGTAGGGAATGTGGCAACCAATTTGCGCATGGCAAGATCCAACAAATAGCAATATGATAATGAGTAAGTAATCTCCTTGAGGGCAGCCAGGACACTGGGGAAGTCTCTACAGTTCATTAAATCGTGCCGTGGGATCATGTACATACACCCAATGTGGCACACATGGCCTTAGATTAAAATTTTGTCTGAAAGACGGTATCTGTGATACAGCACATAGAAAAATGTACCAATGTGCTTCAGAGAGGTGTAAGGAGAAAAACAACAAAAGAGGAGGAATTAGTCAGGATGACCGAAAGCTTGGCCAAAAAACTGTATTTGAAACAGTGCAGGAGGCGGCCATTCAGCCCATCGTGTCTGCACTGGCTCTCTGAATGAGCATTTCACTTAGTTTCATTCTCCCGCCTTCTCCCTGTAACATTGCAGATTGTTTCTTTTCAAATAATCACCTAATTCCCTTTTGAGTGCCTCGATTGAATCTGTCTCTACCACACTCTCAGGCAGCACATTCCAGACCCTAACCACTTGCTGTTTGAAACAGATTTTTCTCATATCACTTTACTCCTGTTGACAATTGCTTTAAATCTGTGCCCTCTTGTTCTCAATCCTTTCATGATGGGAACAGTTTCCCCCTGTCTGCTCTGTCCAGGCCCCTCACAATCTTGAATATTTCCATCAAATCTCCTCTCAGCCTTCTTTTCTCCAAGGAAAAAAAAGTGTCTCAAATTCTCCAATCTATCTTCATACCTGATGTTTCTCATCCCTGGAACCATTCTTGCAAACTTCTTCTGCACTCTCTCCAATGCCTTCACATCCTTCCTAAAATGTTGCACCCAGAACTAGACACAATACTCCAGTCAAGGCCAAACCAATGTTCAATCAACATAATCTCCTTGCTCTTATGCTATATTATTATGGGCATAGAGTACAAGATATTGTATGCTTTATTAAATGCTCTCTCAGCCTGCTCTGTCACCTTTAATGACTTAAGCACATTGAGAGTGATTGAAGAGAGTACCAAAAGTGGAGAGGGGGAATTGGAGAGACAGAAGGGTTCAGTCTATGTAGCTAATGCAAAGTGGAGGTTTGGCTATTCACGGCAGTGTCAAAAGAGCAGAGCATTGGGGGAGGGTTTGTAGGGCTGGGAAGGTTACAGAGATAGCAGAGGTCAAGGCTATGGAGACACTGAAACACAAGGGTGAAAATTTGAAAATTGAAGTATCTGAAAAATGGCCTGGAACCAGTGTAGATCAGTGAGAATGAGGTGATAGGCTTAGAATTATTGAATCCAGACAACCTTGTTTAAGGTGAGCTGACAACAATGGAATACTTGAGTCTGGTGATGACAGAGGTGTGGATGAGGGTTTCAGCTGCAGATGAGCTAAGGTAGGTAAGGGAGAAGGAATGATGTTACTGAAAGGGAAGTAGGCAGGCTTCATGAGGTTGAAAACACAACTTGGGGTTAAATTTGACTTTGAGAATCAACCTGAAAGAGTGACCGGGGAAGGGTGAAGTTAGTGCTAGAGATACAGAGTTTGTGCAGGGGCAGAAATTGATGTCTTTGATCTTTCCAAAACTTAGTTGAAGAAAGAGCAGATGTTGGACAGGCCGCCTGTCAGGGTAGATATAGTGGAGATGTTGGGAGAGGTGGTGAAGAGGAAAAGCTGGGTATTGTCTGGGCATAGGGCTGGCAGGTTGAAGATGGATATAGATAGGTCGAGTGAGTGGACACAAATCTGGCAGATGGAGTATAATGTGGGAAAATGGATGTTGTTCACTTTGGCAGGAAGAATAAAAAAGCAGAATATTCCTTAAACGACAACAGCTGCAGAATTCTAGATAGGTGGAGGGACAGGTAGTATTGAGGAGGCGGGGAGGCTGCAGAAGGATTTGGACAGGATAGGAGAATGGGCAAAGAAGTGGCAGATGGAATACAACGTGGGGAAGTGTGAGGTCATTCACTTTGGTAGGAAGAATAGAGGCATAGACTATTTTCTAAATGGGGAGAGAATTCAGAAATCTGGAGTGCAAAGGGACTTGGGAGTCCTAGTCCATGATTCTCTTAAGGTTAACTTGCAGGTTGAGTCAGTAGTTAGGAAAGCAAATGCAATGTTGGCATTTATTTCGAGAGGACTAGAATATAAAAGCAGGGATGTGCTGCTGAGGCTTTATAAGGCTCTGGTCAGACCACATTTAGAATATTGTGAGCAACTTTGGGCCCCGTATCTCAGGAAGGATGTTCTGGCCCTGGAGAGGGTCCAGAGGAGGTTCACGAGAACGATCCCAGGAATGAAAGGCTTAACATATGAGGAATGTTTGAGGACTCTGGGTCTATACTCGATGGAGTTTAGAAGGACAAGGGAGGATCTGATTGAAACTTATAGAATATTGAAAGGCCTGGATACAGTGGATGTGGGGAAGATGTTTCCATTAGTAGGAGAGACTAGGATCTGAGGGCACAGCCTCAGAGTAAAGGGAAGAACTATTAGAACGGAGATGAGGAGAAACTTCTTTAGCCAGAGAGTGGTGAATTTATGGAATTCATGGCTGTGGAGGCCAGGTCATTGAGTGTATTTAAGACCAAGACAGATAGGTTCTTGATTGGTAAGGGGATCAAAGGTTACGGGGAGAAGGCGGAAGAATGGGGTTGAGAAACTTATCGGCCATGATTGAATGGCGGAGCAGACTCGATGGGCCGAATGGCCTAATTTCTGCTCCTATGTCTCATGGTCTTAATTCTGAGGTGCAGAGGGATCTAGGTGTTCTAATGCATGAACCGCTAAAAGTTAGTATTCAGGTACAGCAAGTAAGTAAGGCAGCTAATGGAATGCTGTCCTTTATTACAAAAAGAATCGAACATAGTAGGTCACATGGTTCCTCAAGCCTATTCTGCCCTGATCTTTGCCTTCACCCCACTTTCCCACCAGTTCCCCATGTCACTTGAAATGTGGAATCCAAATATCTATCAATCTTGGTCTTCAATATTCTCAATGATTAGGCATCTACAACCCTCTGGAGTGGAGAATTCCAAAGATTCACAACCCACTGAGTGAAAACATTTCTCTTTATCTCAGACCTAAATGGCTGACCCATTTCCTGGGACTATGAGTCCTATTTCTACATTTCCCAGGTTGGCGAAACAGTCTCTCAGCATCTACCTTCTCACTAGCCCTTCTCATTCTTCGAAGTTCCAGAGAGTATGGACCCATTCCACTCAATCTCTCCTCAGAGGCCCTCTCAGTCCAGGCATCAATCTAGTGAAACTTTGTTGCACCTCTTCAAAAGCAATTATATCCTCCCTTAGGTAAAGAAACCAGAACTGTACACAGTCATCCAGGTGTGGCCTCACCAAATTGCAGCAAAACCTGGGAGCTGAGATCATGCTGAGTGCGAGGTGGAGTGGGCTGTTCCCTTTGGCTATAGAGACATGTCTCCCGGAAAATGGGAAACTCATTTGGCCTTCCTGTTGATGCATGCAGTGACAGAGTGCAATGCTCCAGCCAAAGGCAAGCGGTGAATGGTTGACTGGACAAGATTGAAAAGCATTTATTCTAAGGATGTGGGCAATTTTTTCTTACTGTTTATCCTTAGTCACCCAGAGAAAATGATTGTGGGCGTCTTCTTAAACTGTTGTGATATCTGCACAAACAAGTGTGATGCAACATTTTACTCTGACCTTGCCCTCATACACCTCTTCCAATTAAACTCTGAGTAAATTCGATGAACAGCATCTCATCTTTCGATTTGGCACTTTATAACCTTCCAGACTCAATGGGCGGAATTGTCCCAGATTTGCACTAAGTGCGGTAGTGGGCGGGAGACAAGACATTTTACCCACCAGCTACAATGGCAGTTTTTCACACCATATCATCCCAATCCCGCTGTATTAATTATGCATTCCTGGGAAAAACACCGTTTCAATGGCAGGCGGGCTCTCATTCGCCCGCCATGTCATCACCTAACCGCTTCCTCATGCCAGGCGCCATATTTAAAGTCCAGCTGTGCATACACCTCTCAGTGCTTCCAGCCCAGGGCTGCTGCAAAGAAGATATGGCCCCGAAAGGCAAAGTGCCTGCAGCCCCCCAGGTTCAAAGACGGGTCACTCAAGTGCCTTTGGATACAGTGGAGATTCGCCGTGATGTCCTCTACCCCTTCTCTGGCCGCAGGATGGGTAGCAACCTCAGTAATCCGGCTTGGGCAGCGATGGCAGTGGTGGTCAGTGCCAATGTCACTCAAAAGAGGACAGCCACCCAGTGTCGCAGGAGGATGAATGATCCCCTCCATTCCGCCAGGGGAGTTCACTCTTCTCATCACTCTCAACTCACACACTCACAAACCCATCACACATCCACAGGGCCCTCACTCACTGCTGGTTCAAGGGACATCACCATTCATTCTCTCACACTCATTGTCATTGTCCTCATCCTGTTCATGGGACCATTCACCACCCATACATGTCAGGCATACTTATCATCTAGTCTAACAGGCATCCTGCTAACACTCTCTCCATCTTTATTCATGCAGGATAAGTTAGCATATGACAAGGAGAGGTCGCTTACCAGTGGAGGAATGCCTGAAATCAAGGAACTCATGGATTTGGATACCAGAATCATCCAGATGGCCGGTGAGGATCTGAACTGTTCCTGTGCTGATGGTGAGGTCAGCGCTGCTCTACCAAGTGAGGATCCAGCAGTGCAACATCCATCAGGCAACCATGCTGTGAGTGATGTGTCCTCTTTCACAGGCCACTGCCATGCACCAATTATCTCACCTTGCTATCACAGGCACATCTGCCAAACAGCCGACAGAGTCCAAGACCTAGGGCCTCCAATCAAGCCCTGAACAAACTTCAGGTAAGAAATCCGAAAGCACCTTCAAGGCATTCACCCACACCCTCCACCAGTGCAGAGAGACACAGCTCAGTGGGACCTAGCTAGTAGCCTTGGGGTCACAATCTGGTGAGCACATCGCATTGACTGATCCATAGCAGGCAGCAACAGGGACTTCCCAGGTCCCCGGTACTCGGAGGACTGCTGGATGCCAGAATGTTGCTGAGTCCGAGTCAAATGATGAGCCTCTGGACTCAGCCATGTCACAGTTGCTGGAGCTGCAAAGACAAGCTCAGGAACATCAGGAAGGGATGTCCGCTGCACTCCTCAGATTGCAAGGCACGATGGAGAAGTCCATCCGCCTTCACTCTGAGGTGATAGCACCAGTATGCCAATGCACTGAAATCAACAATGGTAGGATGGCGACCGCCATGGAGACCTTGATCCAGGACATGAGCCCTGCACTGCTGCGCAGGCTCAACTCTATCACTGACACCACAGTTGGCCTCCAACAGTGTCAACAAGAGAGGGGTGCGGGGAAACTCGACCTCACTCTAACTACCCCTTCCTCTCAAGAAGTCGGCCATGGGGTCCTTGGGCACCCATAGGGATGAGGATCAGCAGGTGCACGCTCTGGGCCCATGAATTGACTCCGGGTGTGTCTGGCCCATCGACTCCCCTCTTCCTGTGACCTTAGCAGCTCCAGCTCCACAGGCTGAGGAGGGTGCCACTGCCACACAGCAGGACCCTGAAAGCAGGCCGGGACCCTCCATGTCTCAGCCCCCCAAAGGACACCTGGCAAGGTCATCACAGACAGGGCGTCACAGTCAGCAGGCTGCCTCAACCTCAGCTGTGGATGTCCAGGGAGCACCAAGATGTAGCGGCAGGGTTAGGAAAGCTAAGGAGAATTGGTTGCAAAGCCTGGGCACAGGTGTTAATCATTTGTACATACTGTTCACTATTGTCAATAAAATCCTAGGAATATCTCCCTGCTTATGGCTCCTTGTTCTGATGAGCAGTGTCCGTGTCACTCAGATGTGAAACCTTTCTGCACAAGATAAAGGCAGGTGCCTCAGTCCAGGGCCTCTTCCCTGTGCTCTGTGCAGCCTTCAGACCAAAGTGATGGTCCAGCCTCACACTCCCTGGACACATTACTGATGCCTGCACCTCAACGGTGCTGGTCATTGCTGCCAGAATGTCGTGGGCAGGCGTCACAGAGTTCCGTCATTCTCTCTGTGTGATCTCAGCAACTTTAAGGTGGGGCTGGCCCCATCTCGTCAGCATCTGTGGCCAGCGATGTTGTGCCCCTGAAGGGCTCAGGTGCTGAAGGCTGACAAAGGACTAAATGCTTTTAAAGTTTCCCAGCTGCGTCTCTATGATATGACTCTGATCACAGAGCACAAGCAAAGTGTCCTCTGCCAGACAGGAGTCAGACATTCACAGAGTTTTGTGAAGATTTATGGAGTGTCCTCACTGCATGTCATCGTTGTCATCATCCTCCTGTAATCGAGCGACTATTAGAGCCTCCACCGCGTCTCCATGACAGGAGCATTTTCGCAGAGGGTATTCACGCTGCCATAAGCCAGACTGGAGTCAAACATTCACAGATGCAATGTGAGGGTCCAAGGGGGTCACCTCACTGCATGTTATCATCATCCTCCACAAACCTAGCAGCTATGAGGGCCTCCCAAGGACACCTGCCTCGTCTGGCCAATATAACGGCTTCATCGCCGCCATCGTCATCTTTGAGGACCTTCTCACTCTCATCCCCATCCTCCTCAATCGAAGAGACCTCCAGCTTCCCCATCTCTTCCTCAGCCAGCTCCTCTCCTCGTTACAACCTGGTGCTGCAAAGGGTGCAGCAGATGCCTATGATGGGTGACACCCTCTGCGGACTGTATTGCAGGGCTTCACCAGACCGGTTCAGACGCCGGAATCTCATCTTCAGCATCCTGATGGTCTGCTCCACCAAGTTGCGAGCTGCTGCATGAGCCTCATTATAGCGTCACTCTGCTGCAGTCTGAGGCCGCCGGATGAAGAGCCATCCCTGCAGCAAGGGAGGGAGGTGCTACTGGTAAATTGCTGCAGTGCATCCTGTAGATTGTACGCATGTGCAGTCACAGAGCCCTGGAGGGGCAGGGGGTGGGGTGGGGGGGTAGGTGAATATTGAGTCTAGTATCAGCCCTCAATGGAGTGAAGTGATCCCTTCTGGATGGTGTCAAGCTTCTGAACTGTATTATAACTGCGCTCATCCAGGGAGTGCTGGGTTTCTGTCAGACTCCTGACTTGCACTTTGAAGATTGTGTTGTGTTTTCAGTAGTAGTCCAATCTAACATGACTGCACAATGTGCCTCAATCCCTTTTCAAACCTTCCTTTGGGCCCCAAATAAGGCAAAAATCCAACTCATCATCCCTCATGTATCAAATTAATCTTCAAATCAAATCATATATGTACATTCTTCTGTTATTTGATATACTTTCCTCCTCTGACTCCCAGACCCCATTCACAATAAGAGTGACACTGAAAACGTTGAGGGGTAAATTATTCTGTTAAGTGCTTCCAGAAGGAGCATCTTGGGCACATGCCACATAATTCCCACCCGCTATTATTGTAAATAAGTGTAAATATTTACCTACAATCTATAGAGATTTCTGCTTCATGCGAATAATATAAATGCAGTCAAAATACCTTGCATCACCCAAATTGGATTCACCAGTTTCTATTACTAACTCGAGATGATTTCACAAAGAACCCAAGCGACGAGTTCTGCATTCAGAATTTCTAACAATATCTTTCAAATGAAGGATTATTTCAAGATCCTGTCTCTTTCAGCGATTTGGCTGGGCCGTGTGAGGGAGACCAAAACTAGGGGCGGTAAATATAAAGCAGTCACTACTGTAGAAACTCAGAAATTTAACAACTCGCATTTATATAGTGCCTTTAACATTGCAAAATAACTGCAGTTGCTTAAGGAGAAACCAGAAAGTATTGGGAATATGTAACTTACTACCACATTAATATATTGAGATGAATTATAAAAAAGTTATAAAAATTCCCATTGACTGATGGTACAAGCCAGGGGACACAGATTTAAGTTTTTGGGCAAGAGATACATGGGGGATATGAGGAAGGACTTTTTATGCAGCAAATGCTAATCTCCTGGAAGTCACTGTTAAAGAGGGGGGTGGAAGCAGAGACGATGAGTGATTTCAAAAGGAAATTGGTAAAGGAAACCTTGAGAGAAATAAACTTGCAGGGCCGCAGGAATAGAGTGGGGAATGGGACTGATTAGATTGCTCTACAGAGAGCTTGCATGGGCTCAATGGGCTGAATGGACTCTTTCAGTGCCTTAATGACTATTGGAATTTTCTGTCCCTGTTGGCACTGGGCATCATGGCGGATGTGAGCAGACAATGCGGCAGGAAGGCCAAAAATCAGTTTCATAACGTTGTGAAACCAGTTTGTGATCATCCACTTTTCAATGGCAGGCCACGTTTCCCGCCACCAGACATTGGGAAAGTGATTTTAATACATCTGCATATAAGTATATTCCCTGCCCGCTGGAATCATCCCCCCACGCTGGATCATCAGGGCACGCCGACATGTTTCACAACTGTGCACAAGTGACATGCACCTGGTGAGCTGCATTTCGCTCGGGACTTTGAGGTTTTATGAGCTATCTTCCTTCAGGTAGCACTCACAATCATCAGCGCCAGGCTTCACAGGCAGCACCACATCACTTTTAAAGGGGGATCATGGGCAAGTCTCTACCCACCAGACCAGCGTAAGTTGGGGTGGATTTTCAACAGCTGCAAGGCTAGGACTGTACTGGGGAAGGAGGGTATCCCAGGGTGTGTGTGGGGCACATGTTGAGCTGTGCAAGTGGCCTTAAGATGGTGAGGCTTGAGGAGGTAGTCTCCAGAGGAGATGAGGGCAGATGGAGAGGTGAGGGTGTGTGTGAGCGAGTGAGTGGTGATGTCCCTTGAGCTGACAGTGAGTGAGATACCAGTGAATGTGTGATTGGCTGGTGATTGTGTGAGTTTAGAGTGATGAGATGGTTGCCTTACCCTGGCCACACGGATGAGATCATTCATCCATTTTTCACACTGGATGACCAGCCTCTTCTGTGCAGGGTTGGCACTGACCACCACTTCCCCCACCTCTCATGCTGGAATGGTGAGATTGCTGGACCTCCTGCTGGCCGAGCTGGGGTGCAGGACATCACAGCGGCCTCCAAAAGGCATTCGAGGGATGGATCACTGAACTCTTCTTGGCTTTCAAGGCCATGTCTTCACTGCAGCTGTCCTGGGCTGCAAGTATTGAGAACTGTGTGCGTGGCTACAGTTTAGATGTGGCACCCGGCGTGAGGAAACGGTGTGGTAATGGCTTGGTGGGCAATTCAGAGGCCGCTTGCCAGCATATTTCCTGTGGCTGCATAATTAATGAGATGGGAAGCAGACAAGGCAGTGTGAAAAGCCTCCACTGTGGCTCATGGGTAAAACGTCCTTTTTTCCATCCACTATCACGCTTGTAACTCAGAAGGAGGCCTTTCAGTCCATCAAGTTCATGCCAGCTCTCTGAAGAACTAGTGAATTGGTCTCACTCCCCTGCTCTTTTCCCATAGCCCAAATGATGTTTCTTTTACCAGTGTTTATCCCATTCCCTCTTCAAACATATTATTTCTGCCATCCTTTTGGACCGTGTATTTAAGGGGAAGCTAGATAAACTTGAGGGAAAAAGGAGTTGAAGATTATGCCATTAGGGTTAGATGTAGATGGTAAGGCACGGTTTGTGTGGAGCATAATGGCTGAATGGTCTGTTTCTGTGTTGCAATTTCCATTTAATTGTATGTAAAGATTGTGTGGCACAATTCATAGGAACATTGAATTCCTTGAGCCTGTACTGCCTTTGAATCAGATCATAGTTGATCTGTATCTCAAAGAAAGATCAGGACGTACAGACCATGTCCTGACCATCATTTCTCCCTCAACAGCCCCCAAAACAAGATATACCTATTAGCAGAATTCATTGCCACTTGTGGGATCTTGCTGTGCACAAAATTTGCTTCTGCGTTTGCTTAATGGTCATCACATTTCAAATGCAATTCATTGCATGAGAAACCTTGTGCTAAGATTATAATAATGAAAGACGCACTTTCTCAACACTCATTGATGACTTGTGAAATTTTCAAATTGGCTTGACCAAGAAAGTTATTTTGCTGGGGAAACATCTCAAACTTGCACTTGTACCAGTAAATCCAATACCTCAAGCAGGTAACTCTTCTCTTTAAGATAGCTCCAAGATGACTCCAAGATGACACACTTAGCAATGGACATTTGGAGCCTAGTCAACCCACTGTGGCAGAGCTGACTAATCTGATGTTCGAATCATGTTTTCAGTGTTGCCAACTGGCCAGCCAGCCTGGACCTAGAGGTGGAGGACTGTCCTTGAGAGCTGGGGTCCTTGCCACTTGGTTCCAGATAACCCTGTAAACCAAAGTCCTGTTGGCTAAGGTGGGATCAGCAACATGAAGTTTATCAGTGCTGATGAGCTTTCAGCTGGCTAAGTGTCAATAGTGTCTCTTTGCACACTTTACCTAAGCTCCCTGGGTTTTGGTAAGATGGAGTGTTGCTGCAGGGACAGAATGTACACTCCAAGTTAACCAAACAGAAGCCCTACCTGTGACATTCCTTGTTACTTTGAGCTTGGATGTAGATAGAGGCAGGTGAGACACCCAGTTGGCCAATAGAAACCGTGAGCTGGGGGAGATTTTACTTGATCATGTTGTTTTAATCAGTCCAATGTTCCTGATACCAATGTAACCAGTGCAAAATATCACAGAATTTTAAGCACAAATTACATACGCCACAACTTGAGTTTCTGAGATCTTTTCAGCTAGTTTTAAAAATATCGCTCTAAAATCAGGCTCCCTTCACGTCACTGGCCACCTCCCCATCATCATTAGGAGTTTCTGTTAATTGTGTGCATTTGCAGGTCCTCAAGGAGGCTTCAAACATTAAGCTGGAAATTTTAGGCACAAATACACAAATAGGTTTTGAATGATTCCTTCATAAATTTACTATGGAAGTGACTTCACTCCAATATAGCTAGAAAATCATCTTGTATTTTTTTTTTGAAGTGGACTGACATTAACTAAAAAATGCCTATTTTTTGAGTTAAACCCATTTTCAGCTGTATTAAATCAAATTTTATGTTACCACACCTAAATATACCAGTGAAGCAAAATTAAAACAAAGAATTATGATTTGAAACGCTGCCCAGTTGTGTTGGCTCATGGTGCATTTTGCATTCAATAACATTCAAGTAAGTGAGAGTGGGAGATGGTGATGTAGTGTTAATGCGACTGGACTAGTAAACCAGAGGCACAGGCTGGTGCTCTGGGGACATAGGTTCAAATCCCACCATGGCAGCTGGTGAAATTTAAATTCAATAAAGCCTGTCTCAGTAATGGTGGCCATGACGACTACAGTCAATTGTTGTGAAAACCCATCTGGTTCACTAATGTCCTTTTAGAGAAGGAAATCTGCCGTCCTGACTCAGTCTGGCCTACATGTGACCCCAGACCCAAGGCAATGTGGCTGACTCTTAAATGGCCATCGAGGTCAGTTCAGGGCAATTAGGTTTGGGCAACAAATGCTGGCCTTGCCAGTGATATCCACATCCCATGTGTTGGATCCTAGTCCCTGGTTTGGTCAGACTTATGGGCCCATGTTGCACGCTTATTTCGGGATGGCCGAGTTGGTACCGCAGACAGTTCTCAGATAGAACACATTCTATTTATTTACAAAGGAACTCAGCAGCTACACGTGTGCTTTCACCTCAAATCCTGTCTCTACATTACAGAATCTAACTATAGGCTACTGAGGTAGCCTGCGCTACTCTGCTATTAGATACTAAGGTTATGTGATCTTCCATTATAACATTCTTCTTAAAGGTATATTACACATCAGATTACCACGCCATGAAAGAAAGAAACAGCGTTTTTCAAAATGGTGCAATGTTGGGCACAATGTGTAACAAAATCACTGATTACCTATTGTAACTTCTAACTATTTAATCTTATTTTACTGAGTGTATCATCTGTCAAAAGAAAGCAGTTAACTACAAAACACTTTGTGCTGCAAATAAGATTAACTTGGGTCAAAAACACTGTAAAGGAAAGAAAATGAAGTGGTTTATGTTGGAAGTCTACAGTGGAATTATTTATCTGGAGCTCATGGATCTTTTGAATTTATACATTAAATTGCAATCATTTGCCTGATAGCCTTAAAAATAAAGAGTCTGATCCACCCAGGTTGTAATCCTGTGGCGTGGGTCACCCAGCCAATTGTTATTCCAGAATGGTGTAAAAATCAGGCAGGTTCTGTAATGTGTGGGCAAATCTGCTCTACCAGGTTACAGGTTCAAAAGTTGCAGATAAGATTTGGCCTCACTGTGTTTCTAATATCTTTCTCTTTATTCTTTCATTGGGTGTGAGCATTGTTGGCAAGTCAGCATTTGTTGCCCATCCCTAATTGCCCTTGAACTGAGTGGTTTGCTAGACCATTTCAGAGGGCAGTTACCACATTGCTGGGGATCTGGAGTCACAGGTAGGCCAGAGCAAGTAAAGGTGGCAGATTTCCTAAAGGACCTTAGTCCTGGAAAATCCTGGAACTCCCTCCCTAACAGCACTGTGGGTGTACCTACACCAAATGGACTGCAGTGGTTCAAGAAGGCAGCTCACTACCACCTTCTCAAGATCAACTAGGGATGGGCAATAAATGCTGGCCCGGCCAGCGAAGCCCACATCCCGTGAATGAATAAAAAAATCAACAACAGCTTCATAGTTACTATTACTGAGACTAGCTTTCAATTCCAAATTTTTTAGTAATTGAATTTAAATTCCACACGCTGGCATGTTGGGATTTGAACCCATGTTCCAAAAGTATTAGCCTGGACCTTAGGATTACTAGTTCAGTGGCATTACCACTAAGCCACCATCCCACCAATATAATTACTGTTTCAATGAGCAAAATATTTGTTGCATCAGCAGGGTTGTTGGACAGACACTCACAGGATGTAGCAAACTATTCTTTTCTTGAGTGGATGAAGAATGGGGGAGGAATTAGTTTGCGTAGCATCACTTTGAATGCTTATACAGACTTATGTCGATTCCCCAAGGACAGACGGCGTCCCGGGCTGCTACCTGTGCAGCATTCCTCTTTGATATCATTGAAGAAACATGTGCAAGCTGCACAGGTACTGGCCCAGGGCACTGTATGCCCATTGGAAATCAACAGAGCCTGTATAATACCCGCTTCAAGCAGTGCTACACAAATGAACTTTTCCCTTAATATCTTTTACTACAATAATGACCATGTTATGTGATAAAAGGGATTCAATAGATAGCTACACAGAAGCTGTTTCCTGTGGTGCGGAATCAGGAACACGACGACACAATCTTAAAATTAGAGCCAGACAGCTTAAGAGTGAAATCAGGAAACACCTGATGCTTGGGGGCAATTGCAGCTTTTGAGACTGAGATTGATAAATGTTGGTTGGATAAACGTTTCAGGAGATATGGAGCAATGGTGGGTAAATGGGGCTGAGTTACACATCAGCCATGATCTGATCGATTGGTGGAACAGACCCGAGGGGCTGAATGGCCTAATCTTGTTCATACATTCCTACCTCTTTGCCAAAATATGTCTTCACAAACACTTCTTCAGGTGGCTGAAGTGCCTTGTAATTGTGAAAATGCAGTAAGTTACTGTTTCTCAGGCTATTGGGAAGTGTGGCTCCAAATAAAAGTTCGTCAGATTTGCGCACAATTCTCTTTTTTAATGTGCAATGTCTGTATTTTGAAGATCACATGTGGGAAGAAATGGGGTTGCAATCATAGTAATGGGGGAGATATTTTATCAGTCAACAAACATGTCTGATGAAGCAGTACTGCATACATCAAAGTGAGGTAGATAGTGCACAATTTCAACAGAACCAAGGACTCTGTTCCTATAGTCAAATTGAATAAATCTCTCAGACTATTCCACCAGAATAAAACATACTGTATCCTTCAAACTTGAAAGGGAAATTAAGCACTGAGGCATCAAATATATCTCACTTTCATTTAATGAACTTTACAATCTTTGAAACCTTGGACAAGGTGATTAGAGAACCAGCCTTTCCAGAACTCAGCCTTAAACTAATTAAATATTACATTTGTCATGAGAATTTGCACATTAGAGGTTATGGAGCATTAACTAATATCAGGCCTAAGTTACAGAGTATTAGAGTACAAACGAATACCTGATCTGAGCTACTGAATATTAAACAATTAACCAGTACGAGATTGAAATTACTGAACATTAGAGCAAAGCATAGCCACTGGTCTGGATTACTGAACAATATAGACAGAGTTATAGAGTCATTTATAGCACAGGACAAGGCCATTTGGCCGTTCAAGTACATGCTGGAAACATTGTCAACTATGATGGGAATAGTCTTGAACTTCAAAAGGTCGTAGACATGCTGGTCGAGTGGACAGACAAGTGGCAGATGAAGTTCAATGCATGGAAATGTGAGGTGATTCATTTTGGCATAAAAAATATGGTGAGACATTATAAAATAAAAGGGAGACACTCTAAAGGAGGTGCAGGAACAGAGGGACCTCAGTGTATATGTACATAGGTCATTGAAGATGGCAGGGCATGTTGAGGGAGCAGTTAATAAAGCATATAATATCTTAGGCTTTATTAATAGAGGCATTGAGTGCAAGAATAAGGAGTTCATGTCGAATTTGTATAAGACACTAGTTAGGCCTCATCTGGAGTACTGCATCCAGTTCTGGGCACCATAACTGAGAAAGGATGTGAAGGTATTGGACAGAGTACAGGGGAGATTCACAAGAATGATTCCCAGGATGAAGAACTGTAGCTACAAGGATAGATTGGAGAGATTAGGACTCTTTCCTTGGAGAAAAGGCTGAGAGGAGACTCCTAAGAGGTATTCAAGATCCTGAGGGGTATGGACAGGGTAGATAGCAAGAAACTGTTCCCACTCAAGATAACAACAAGAATTAGAGGGCACAGATTCAAAATAATTGACAAGAGGAATAAATGTGATGTGAGGAAAATTTTTTTCACCCAGAGGGTGGTTGAGGTCTGGAGCAAACTTCATGAAGGGCTGGTGGAGGTAGGTTTGATCGAGGTATTCAAAAGGGAATTGGATTGTTATCTGAAAAGAGAATGTGCAAGGTTATGGGGATATGGCAAGGGAGTGGGACTAGATGGAATGTTCTTTCAGAGAGCCAGTGCAGACTCGATGGGCCAAATGGCCACCTTCTGCACTGTAAAGATGCTGTGAAATCAAGTCAGCAGACCACTGACCCATGCAGCCATTGTTGAAAATTCTTCTCCTGAAGTGCACTGCCGCCATTTTGTGAAGCCCAACAAAACTGGCAAGTGGGGGAAAGCCATTGTCCTACAGTGAATGGCAACACCATCTTGGGAGCCTGCAAGCTCTTAAATTATACCACACTTCTAAAATCTCCAACATGGGGTCACAATGCCACACTTTTAACCCCACTAGGACTCACCCAAGTCCCAGGCCATTCACAAAACTGGAGTCTTTGAGGGAAAAGATTTTTTAAGATACAACATTGCTTCAGTTGAAAGAAAAAAATCAGGAGTGGAACAAATAAACATACTTCTTTACTCAATAGGGCCAATTGCAGACAGCATCATTGCACGACAGGATATTGAGGAGTCATCCATCAAATTTCACAGTATATTCCATTAAAAACTGGAAAGAGCTAAATTCAATAAGCGAAGTCTTACTATCTGAGAAACCTGTCGATTCCTTCCTAAACGATCTCTACAGGGTGGCTGAGGGGTGTGAATGCAGAGAGTTAAAGTCTGAGTTCATCTGAGACAGAATCATGGTGGGTGTTGCAGACGATTCACTCTCTGACCTCCTACAAGCTAAAGATGATCTTACCCTCGACAGGGCAATCCAGCTAGTTAGACTGTCTGAGCTACATGACCAACACAGGACCGTCCTAAGGGCAGAGAACACAACATGGGACAGGAACCAACCCCGAGTCCAGCTAATCAGGTCACAAATATGCAGCAACCATCCAAGTCAGCGCTGCGGTGTGAAGCGCCCCTCCAGGGGAGATCAGTTCCCTGTGAGCACTGCCCAATGCTTCCACTGCCACAGATAGGGTCACTTTGGTAAATTGTGCAGGTCAAAACCCCAGCCCCACACAGAGAGCCCAAAGGTCAGCCACGAGGACAAGACCAAAAACCCAGAAGAGACACAGCCTTGCTTCCTGGCCAAGGTCAAAGGTTGTGGTTTTTCATTTTGGATTGCTGACATCCTGGTTAATGGTCTTCTAACAAATTTTATATATTAGATTCAGGTGTCAGCATGACAGTCGTGTCAGATGAGGAACCATGGCTTCAAGCCCTCTGGCTTCAATCGACAGACACTCCACTTTCCAGAGCAGGGGGATCCCGACTCCCGGTCATCGGAATGCCTGCAGCCACTGAGATACAACAGCAAAGAGGTATTTGGGCTGGTGTATGTCACTGGAAGCAACCTCTCTCCTGAGCAGGGATGCTCATGTAGGCCTGGATCTCCTCCAGATGCTGGAAGATGTAATGAGCAGCACTGTCATTGGCCAGCAAAACAGCACAGTCCCTGAGTCCTCAAACACTAAAAAGTATTCGGACTCCGATTCCACCTTCCATCTCTCTTCTCCCTTTGAGGAGCAGCTTTGTCCATTATCATTCCAGACCTTAGAAAGTCCCCAATGGTCAGACTAACCTAACATCCACGAGATTACCATAGCACCTCCAGTGGAAGTAGTACCAAGGAATGATCGGCAATCTAAGAAGCCTCTACCTCCAACTACATTGATGGTGCAGCTGGTCAACACAGCAACTGTGCAACACTGCATAACACTGCAACTTCCAGCTAGCATGCCATACCCACATGGGATGCTGAAACCAGGTAGCAATCTATCACTATTGACAACAAAAAGCAGAGGTGAGCATACCACTCAATCTCCTCCTTGCCAAAGGAACACACTTCCTCAGCTTCAGAGAGCGTCCACATGACCCGCGTGGATAAAGTAGTAAAAGCCGTGCCAAGGAGACAAATACCATCTTCACCCAGCGCACAAGAAACGATCGAGAGTGACAACAACCATGCGTCAACACAACCAATATGTCCTCCCAATTTCAACGATTGATGCATAAACACCCCCACGTCTCTCTGTTCCGGTATTCTTTAGAATCCAGCCATTAAGTCTGTTTTGCCTCTCCCCATCCCTTCTGCCAAAATGCATCGCCTCACACTTCTCTGCAGTAAATTCCATCTGTCAGTAGTCTGCCCATTCTACAAGCCAAACCATGTCATGTTGCAGGCAATTTGTACCATTGTCATGGTTTGTCACTCCTCCAAGTGGCAAAGTGATGGAGGCGGTCATCACCAGTGCTATCAAGCAGAACTTGCTTAGCAATAGCCTGCTCACATGACAAAAGAGCTGAACTCCAGAGGTTAGGTGAGAGTGACTGTCTTTGACATCAAGGCAGCATTTGACCGAGTGTGGCATCAAGGACCCCTAGCAAAACTGGATTTAATGGGAATCAGGGGGAAAACTCTCCACTGGTTGGAGTCATACCTAGCACAAAGGAAGATGGTTATGCTTGTTGGAGGTCAATCATCTCAGCTCCAGGACATCACTGCAGGAGTTCCTCAGGGTAGTGTCCTAGGCCCAACCATCTTCAACTGCTTCATCAATGACCTTCCTTCCATCATAAGGTCAGAAGTGGGGATGTTTGCAGATGATTGCACAATGTTCAGCACTATTCACGACACCTCAGATATTGAAGCAGTCCATGTCCAAATGCAGCAAGACCTGGACAATATCCAGGCTTGGGCTGACAAGTGACAAGTAACATACACGCCACACAAGTGCCAAGCAATCTCCAACAAGAGAGAATCCAACCATCACCCCTTGATGTTCAATGGCATTACCATCACTGAACCCCCCACTATCAACATCCTGAGGGTCACCATTGACCAGAAACTGAACTGGACTAGCCATATAAATACAAATGGCTACAAAAGCAGGTCAGAGGCTAGGAATCATGTGATGAGTAACTCACCTCCTGACTCCCCAAAGCCTGTCCACCATCTACAAGCCACAAGTCAAGAGTGTGATGGAATACTCAACACTTGCCTGGATGAGTGCAGCTCCAACAACACTCAAGAAGCTTGACACTGTCCAGGACAAAGCAGCCCGCTTGATTGGCACCACATCCACAAACATTCACTCCCTCCACCACGGATGTACAGTAGCAGCAGTGTGTATCATCTACAAGATGCACTGTAGGAATTCACCAAGGCTCCTTCAACAGCACCTTCCAAACCCACGACTGCAACCATCTAGGAGGACAAGGGCAGCAGACATGGGAACACCACCACCTGGAGGTTCCCCTCCAATCCACTCAGCATCCTGTCTTGGAACTATTTTGCTGTACCTTCACAGTCACTGGGTCAAAATTCTGGAACTCCATCCCTAACAGCACTGTGGATGTACCTACACCATATGGACTGCAATGGTTGAAGGCGACAATAAATGCTGGCCTAGCCAGTGATGCCCACAGCCCAAGGATGAATAGTTTGCTATTATCAGCAAATATTGTATTTCAATTCTGTATTTCAAGATCAAAGTCATTTATATACAGTTTAGCAAAATAAGCAGTGGGTCCTAGCATTAGCCCTTGGGGAACACTACTGCCTACCATCCTCCAGTCTGAAAATCATTCACCACAACTCATTGCTTTCTTCCTTAAGGCAATTTTTTTATCCAATTGGACACTGACCTTACAATTCTATAAGCTTCAAGTTTGTTAGCCTGCCTTTTATGTGGTACTTCAGCGAACACTTTCTTAAAATGCATATAGACAACATCTGCTACAATTCCTTCAACAACCTTCTCTGTTACTTCATCAAAAAAATTCAGTTAGATTAGTCAAGTACAAATCCACTTCTCCTTAATTAACTCAAGCCTCTCCAAGTGCCTGTTGTTTTTTTCCCCTGATTATTGTTTCTAAAGCCTTATCCACCAATGATGTTAAACTAACTGGCCTTAGTTGTTTGGGATGCCCTTACATCTTTTCTTGAATAAGGGTGTCACGTTTGTCACTCTTCAAATTCTATGGCACCTCTCTTGTTTCTAGGGAAGATTAGAAGATTATGGCAAGTCCTTCTGCTGTCTCCACCCTACCATTCCTATAGCAACCTGGGATGCAAAGCATCCAGACCAGGTGACTTATCCACTAAGCATTGCCAGCCTTTCCAGTACCTACTCCTTTTCAATTTTCACACTATCCAATGCCTCTACTATCTCTGCTTCTACTATATTTTGTCAGGTTTCTCTTCCTCAGTAAACACCAATAAAAGGAACTCATTAACTATTCTAGCCTTGCCCTGCACCTCTAACCATATATCACCCTCTTTGTCCTTAATAGGACCCACTCCACCTCTTACTACCCACTTATTATTTACATACTGGTAGAAGATTTTTGGGTTTCCCTTTACCTTGACTGCCATTCTATTCTCATTTTACTTACCACTTCACCTCCCCCCTCAACCTATTGTATTTGACCCTGTTCTCACTTGAAGAGTTTACCTGAAATGCTTCATACACCTTCTACTTTTATCTCATCATATTCTCTATCTCCCTTGTCGTCCAATGAGACCAGTTTTTGGTTCCCTTTATTTTTCAACCTTGTTCAAATGTATCTAGCCTGTCCCTGAAACATTAACTAGCACCTAACTTGAGGTACTGAACATCAAATCATGATGATTCTAATGGGCTGAACTTAACGCTGATGGGTTGACGGGTTTGAAGATGGGCACATGTTGAAACCAATGGGTGGTTAGATGGCTGTAGGGCCATCCTGCTTCTCCCGGGTAGGCACCCCCATCAACCTTTTAGCCAGGGGAGGGTGGGGGGAGTGGGCACAGACCATGGCACCTTGTATAAGTCAGCCCAATGACCCTATAACTAGTACCAGGGCTCAGTTACTGAATATTAGGGCATTAACTAATAGCTTGAAATGAACTACTGAACATTAAACCATTAACTAGCACCTGATCTCAATTACTGAACATTGAAGTAAGAGAAGTTTCTTTGATTGCAGGAGCTATAGTTTGTTTCTGCATTGTGGTTGCCCTGGGTGAACACACACTGCTCGCTCTTGATGACTCTGTCACATTGCTGTGCTCGAGCAGATCTTGATTGTGGTAAAAAACCACAGGCTGTTGCACAATCCCAGCTGCTTAACATGACACAATTGCACAATGCACATGCTTTGTGTTGAAATCTTGTTCAGAGCGGGGAATTCTCCATCTGCTGACAACCTAGCATCAAATGGAACTCGACATCCTTTTCATGAAAAATCAAGCTTTTCACCATATTTATCAGTGACGCAGGTGAAGCAATAGAGAGCTATTTATCAAAGTTTGTACATGACACAAAGTTAGGAGGGACAGTAATGGAGGAGCAAGTTACAAAAGGGACATAGACAAATTCTAAGTGAGTGGACAAAACCATGGCTAATGGAATTTTAACAGGGGCAAGTGTAAAGTCATCCACTTTGAACCTAGGAAAGACAAATTGGAGCATTTTTTTTAATGACGTGAGACTAGGAAGTATGAAAGAGCAAAGGGATTTGGAAGGGATTTGGGTAATTATGCACTAAAAGCTAGTGGATAGCTTCAAACAATAATTAATAAGATGAGTGTTGGCCTTGTATCTCAAGGGCCCTGGGAAACAAAGAGGAGAAAGTTATGCTGCAGTACTGAGTTCAGTTCTGGGGACTTCAGAAAAGGATATATTGGCTTTGGAATGCAGATTTGCCAGAACAGTACTGGGGATTAAAGGGTTAAGCTGTGAGGGCAGTTGTATTAATTTAGCTTGCATTCTCTTGAATTTAGAAGATTAAGGGTGGTCCGTTGGAGAAATTGAGAATAGAGTTACGCAGTTATGGAGGAGAGAAAATTCCCATAATCAGATGTGTGTTGGTTCCAGTCACATACAACAAGAAATGTGGAAAATTGCCCATCATTGTGGTGAAGGGGAAAAGCCAGCTTTGTTAGGAAATTGGTTAACAGCCTTTAAATTAAATTATAATGAGCTTTTTCAGGTTGAACTGAAATTTATGTCGCAAGACAACATGGTTGACAAGTATCCCTAAGGTTTTCAGTGAAACCAGCAAAGCAATTCAAGAGTACGAGGCTAACGTATGGGTTCAGAGGAATGCAAGGCCAGTTTATTGTCTGGTTCTTTATAATCTCTATAAGAGACTATATAGAGAAAGAACTGAAAAGACTTGACTGAGAAAATTATCTCTAAGGTAGAGCAGAGTAATTGGGATACTCCCATAGTGGTAGTATCAAAGTCAGATGGGGGTGTAAGAATATGTTATAAGATTAAAAGTTAATTGTAAATCAGGTACTGGAACGTGATCCACCCAATTCTTTGCCAAACGAGGACGATCTGTTTATAATGTTGTCAGAAGGCCGGATTTTTTCAAACTTAGATCTGACTATCTGCAATTTGAATTAAACAATGAGTCCAGGTCATATTTGACTATTAATACACACACGGGTCTATTTCAGTTTAACAGGCTGCCATTTGGTGTTTCTTCAGCCACTGGGATTTTCCAAAGAGATGATGAACCAAATTTTGCAAGGAATTCTGGGAATAGTGTGCTAATTGGATGATATACGTATTTCAGCTCCAAACAGGCGGAGCCATGCTGACAGACTGAAAAAGGTGCTCCAAAGTTTGGAAAAGCATGGAGTTCACACAAATGTGAAATGCTTCAAAACTCTATTGAGCATTTGGGCCACAGGATAGACAAAGGTGTGTTACATCCAACCAAGAGTCAGGTTCAGGCAATAAGAAATGTGCCATACGCTCAGAACATCTCAGAGCTCAGATTGTTTTTTGGGTCTCGTGACTTATCACGATAAATTCATACCAAATTTAGCAAACTTATTGCATCCACTGAATGAATTCTTGAGGATGGATGTTCTGGGAATTGGACAGAGGAATGTGACAAAGCATTCAAGTTGTGTAAAAGTCAAATGGTAGACATTGCAATGTTTGTACATTACAACATACCCAAAGAGATTAAGTTAGCATATGCTGCCTCACCATAGGGAGCATGCACTGTGATCTCTCACGTGTTGGATAATAGTGAGGAGACCCCAAATGCAATCACCTCACACACTCTCAGTACCAGTGAGTGAAATTATGTTCAGATAGAACACAAAGCACTGTCCTTGAATTTTGGTGCAAGAAGATTTCATAAGTATCTGTATGATCGTATATTCATAATCGTAACTGACCATAAGCCATTGATGACCATTCTGACTCCAAAGTCTCCAGTACCCACTTTTAGTTGCAGCCTGAATGCAGAGATGGGTTTGATTTTGTCCGCTTGGAATTATTACATTAAATACAGACAGCTGGAAGATCATTGTAATGCCAATGATGCCTAGGTGCAGCAGGCAATAAAGGCAGCAAATGGTATGTTGGCCTTCATAGCCAGAGGATTCGAGTACAGGAACAGGGATATCTTGCTGCAACTGTACAGGGCCTTGATGAGACCATACCTGAAATAGTGTGTGCAGTTTTGGTCTCCTTATCTGAGGAAGGATGCTTTTGCTGTAGAGGGAGTGCAGCGAAGGTTTACCCGACATATTCCTGGGATGGCAGGACTGACATATGAAGAGAGATTGATTAGGATTATATTCGCTGGAGTTCAGAAGAATGAGGGGAGGGATCTTATCGAAACCTATAAAATTCTAACAGGACTAGACAGGGTAGATACAGGAAGGATGTTCCCGATGGTGGGGGAGTCCAGAACCAGGGGTCACAGTCTGAGGATATGGGGTAGACCATTTAGGACTGAGATGAGGAGAAATTTCTTCACCCAGAGAGTGGTGAACCTGTGGAATTCGTTACCACAGAAAGTAGTTGAGACTAAAGCATTGTATGCTTTCAAGGAGTTAGATATAGCTTTTGGGGCGAAAGGGATCAAAGAGTATGGGGAGAAAGCAGGAGCAGGCTATTGAGTTGGATGATCAGCCATGATCATAATGAATGGTGGGGCAGGCTCGAAGGGCCGAATGGCCTACTCCTGCTCCTAGTTTCTATGCTTCTATGACTGTCCCCATCAGAGGTAGTGGCAACAGGGAGGATGTGTTTATCGTTTCACACATAGAGGAGCTGCCAGTCACAGCAGATGATGTTGGTAGAACAGATCGTAGGGAGCTTGTATTGGCAAGGATATACGACAATATCACAAATGGGTGGCCAGATACTGGATTTAGAAATCAGGCCACTTTTGAGTTGTCTGTTGGTAAAGGTTGTGTTGTAAAGGTTGCGCCAGAGTTGTAAATCCTGAAAGGTACAGATCGCAGTTACTATGTGATCTTCATCATCAATGCTTAGGGATGAGCTTGACAAAGAGTCAAGTGAGAAGCTATCTTTGGTGGCCATGGTTCGATAAGGACAGAGAAGACACAGTGAAATAGTGCAGAGCATGTCAAATTGTAGAAAAGGAGCCACCATCAGTACCTTTGCAACCATGGAAATGGCCAGCTAGAGTGTGGCAGAGATGCACGTAGATTTTGTAGGATTAGAAGGGCAACAGTTCTTCATTCTGATAGATAGCCACTGAAGCGGATTGAGGAGTTTCTGATGAATTGAACAACAACTTACAAAACTCTCGATATTTTGCATTTGTTTGCTTGCTGCTTATGCGTTCCCAAAGGAAATGATGTCTGACAATGGGCCTCAGTTTTGTTCAGAAAAGTTTGCACAATTGATGAGAATGAATCATGTAAAACACACTCGAGCCCTTCTGTATCACCCTGCTTCCAATGGAGCAGTGGTGTGCACGGTGCAAATTGTTAAACCTGTAAGGCAAATGCTAGATACAAATCTGCAGAAACGTCATTGTATCACAGGCTAGCAAATTTTTTGCCTATTTATCATTACACACCCCACACTACAACTGGCAGCATTCCAGCTAAATTGTTTCTTAGAAGGCAGCCCAGAATGAAGTTTTCATTGCTGAAGACATATTTAGCCCAGTCAGCAGAAAAGAAACAATCCAGGTAGAGAGTCAGGAGGGAGGAGTGAACTAGCGCCATCTCCTGACCATTTGTGCAATTGTGTGTGTATAGAAAAACCAGATTAAACCAGACTCTTCTACCCAACCTCCATATTGTCCACACGAGTGATTTTGTCAGGAAAGAAATGACATTCCTCATGAAGGGTGTGGACATCTGGATCTCTCTCTGTAGTTGCTGGAGGTCAATTGAAGCTTTTGAGACTGAGATCAATAGATTTTTATTGGGCAAGGGTGTTAAGGGGCATGGTTGGGTAATCAGGGATGTGGTACAGATCGGCCATGTTCTAACTGATAGTATAGGCTCAAGGGGATGAACGAACCCCTCTTGTTCATATGTTTGAGCTGGTTTCCTGACACAGTTCCACTGTCAGAACTAATATCATTGGGGTTCAATAATTGTTTCTGACAAATGGTCACGCTTTTCAAGATCTCTGCACCACTAGACCAAATACTTTTCAGCTTGGTACATACAAAGGGTTATTTTCCTACTCTGCCATCTTGACAGAGAGGCTCGCGGACTGAGAACAGGAGCTGGTCAGAATCCCTGCTGGGAACAATGGGTCAGAATATCAGAATTCCAATGTCAATGTAAAGAGGTGAGGTATAGCAGGTGCTGTACAGCTCCCTCTAATGTGTCCTTAAACCCCGGCGGAGACCTCTTCTTCTGCTATTAGAATGATCGATTAAACACCTTCACCAGCAACTTCCTCAAGCTTCTCCCAATCAGCATGGTAACCCAGGCAGAAATCTCAGATCAAGCTGTAAAGGAGGTTACTACCAAAATTCCCTCCAAGCTTCAAACCTTCTACCCCTTCATCCCCACCACAAGGAATATCCTATTTATGTTTGTAATTTTCTAACTGCTTTTACCCTTAATACATTCCTGTGTGCACCTTTGTAAAGATGTCACACCAGAATAACAGGACAGTATGGGAGCGTGACACTGGGGCAAGTTTACAGAGGCAGTTCCCATTATACATGTTGATATAGAAATTTATAGTGGATGAATGGGACAAGCAGTCAAGCATGTATGATTTATAATATAGTATAGTAGATTAAATCTAATTAAATATACCACTGAACAAGCTAAAAGGACAAAATGTCTTGCTTATTGGTGAGGGATAAGAGGAGGAAGGAGGTTAAGAGTCCCGAGATTGGAAGAGAAGGGGGTGGTTGAGAGTGTGAGTGGTGAGTGATTGGAGAGGGATGATCAGGAGGGCGGGGGGGGAGATTGGAGGGAGAAAGGAGGGGCAATTGGGGAACCCATTGGGAGGGCATAGGGGGAAATCAAGAAGAGGCACTTAGGGGCTAGAGTTAGGGAGGAGCCGATTGGGAAAGGGGATAATTGGGAGGTGGGGGGAATGATTTAGAGAGGAATCATCAAACAGTGCATGGGAACAGAATAGGGTTGTCAGTCCTCCAGGATTGGCCTGGAATCTCCAGCAATTAAAGATCAATCTCCAGGACACAGCTGTGTGCAATCCTGGAGAAAAATCATCAGGACATTAAAAAAGATTTTTTCTGTCATTTTCTTTGGGCATTTCTCTTTACCAGATATAAAAATATTGAAAATGGAAAAAAAAGGCTGTTAGGCAGGCAATCATCATCCAATTAGGTAATGAGCCTTTACGTAGGAAGTCAGTACGTCACAAGGATGGATGTGTTGGCAGATGAATGGCTGGAGTGTGGGGGCAAGACATGTGATGGAACCTCCAGGAATACGTTTAATCACAGTTCGCAACCCTAAAACATAGGGACCTGGGGCTGCATGTGCAAAGATCTTTGAAGGTGGCAGAATATATTGGGAGAGTAGTTAGTGAAGCATATGGGATTTTGGGCTTCATAGAGATATTGAGTATGAAGGCAGGGAAGCTATCTGAAACTTTATAAAGCTCTGGTTAGGCCCAAACTAGAGTACTGTGTCCATTTCTGGTCACCCTGCACTTTAGGAAGGATGTGAGGGTCCTTGAGAGGGTGCAAAGGAGATTTACCATGATGGTTCCAGAGATGAGGGATTTAGCTACCAGGTTAGGCTGGAGAACCTGGGATTGTTCCCCTTGGAACAAAGGGGATTGAGGGAAGATTTGATAAGAGGTGTACAAGATTATGACAGATTTGGAGAAGAGACAAAAAAAAAAACTGTTCCCATTAGCTGATGGTACAAGAACTAGCGGGACCTGGCTAGGAATCCTGCGGCAAGTAACTCACCTCCTGACTCCCCAAAGGCTGTCCACCATCAATAAGGCACAAGTCAGGAGTGTGATGAAATACTCCCCACTTACCTGGATGAGTGCAGCTCCAAAAACACTCAAGAAAATCGACACCATCGAGGACAATGCAGCCCGTTTGATTGGCCCCACATCAACAAACATTCATTCACTCCCTCCACCACTGACGTACAGTGGCAACAGTGTATACCATCTCCAAGATGCACTACAGCAACTCACTAAGGCTCCTTGACAGCACTTTCCAACCCCATGACTGTTAACCATCAAGAAGGACAAGGTCAGCAGACACATGGGAACACCACCAGTTGGAAGTTCCCCTCCAAGCCACTCACTTGGAAATATATCGCTGCAGCTTCATTGTCGCTGGGTCAAAATCCTGGAACTCACTTCCTAACAGCACTATGGATGTACCTACACCACATGGGCTGCAGTGGTTCAAGGTGGCAGCTCACCACCACCTTCTCAAGGGCAATTAGGGATGGGCAATAAATGCTGGCCTAGCCAGTGATGCCAACATCCCGTAAATGAATAAGAAAAACAACATGGATTTAAGGTTTTGGGCAAGAGATACAGGAGGGACGTGAGGGAGAACTTTTTTTAAATAGTAAGTGGTAAATGACCTGGAACTCTCTGCCCATGAAGATGGAAGTGGAGACGATCAGTGATTTCAAAGGGAAACTGGACAGGCACTTGAAGGAAAGAAACCTGCAGGGTTATGGGGATCCAGCAGGGGACGGACTGGATTGCTCTACTAAGAGCCAGCATGGACTCAATGGGATGTATGGCTTCCTCCTGTGCTACAATGACTCCATGCTATGGGAGATTGGGATGGGAAAATTAGCAGGGGGCACAGATGGCAGTTGGGAGGGGTGGGTGATCAGAAGGAGGAATTAGGAAGTGGAGTGGGGTGGGGAGGAGGATCAGGGAGGGAGGGGTCCTGCAATGACCTTTGGCAATGCAGTGGAGCTATGAAGGGCAATCCTCCTGCTCCGACCCCCACATCCAGGGATGTATTTTGATGAAAGCTTTCCCATTTATGGACCACTGGTGGGCCACATTTTGCTGAATGCTGCCAACGTTGGGTATGTTTGGGGCAGTCCAATTTTACAAAGAGAGCCTCAATCAGGCATTAGGCCCCCTTTTTCCATATGCAAAGGGCCTAACACTGTTTCAGACACAGGGTCTGGACACCATTTCTGCATTTGCTAAGATGGTAGGTGACACATCTTCATTATACAATGACCCTGTGCACACTGCACCCACCATATTTGGTGCTTGGATACCCATTTTATGCCTGAAAAATGGACACAGCGACATTAAATTTCTTTGCCTTTTTAGGTTAAATCTTGTGCATTAAGTACTGATAGCTGAGCATAAGTGATGGCTGAATGATTAATCTTGGGTTCTAAAAAAAACAGCGCTCCTTTTTGGCAATCAATTCAATTACTCAATTCACAGGCCTAGGCTGT
This sequence comes from Carcharodon carcharias, assembly GCF_017639515.1. Classification (NCBI taxonomy): domain Eukaryota; kingdom Metazoa; phylum Chordata; class Chondrichthyes; order Lamniformes; family Lamnidae; genus Carcharodon; species Carcharodon carcharias. The sequence goes on along the minus strand of NC_054479.1, from coordinate 84,846,551 downwards.
CCTCTCAAGTTGGTAAGTATTTCAGTTGCCATGGTGCTCAAATTAATGGAGCATTTTCTGCAGAAATCAAGACAGAAAAAGCCCATCTAGTCATCTATTGATAGCTGACGTTTTACAAAAAGTTAATATTCTAAAATTTGGAAACAGGAGGAAATCTGACAAGATTAAGTGTATAGAATTTCAGAAAAAAAATGGATCTCAATGGAAAGAATCAATAGAAGTGAATCTTCCATTACCAGAATAAGCTGCCTCAACACATCTGCTAGTGAAAACCTCATTCATATTTCTGTTACTCCCCATGTCTGATTATTTCTGTACTGGCCTCTCCTCACCCACCTTCCATAATCTGCCCATATCTATGTGTGCACCGAATACTCTTCACCCACCACCCCTGTGACCGCTGCCTCCCAGTCCACCAATGCCTGTTCTTATTTTTAATTCTCTCCGTGGCCTCATCCCTCCCTACCTCTCTAACCTCCTCCAACCCCACAACCTCCAAGGTCACTCCTCCAATTTTAACCTCTTGTGCATCTCCCACTTATTCCACTCCCACCATTAATAGCCATGCTTTCAGCTGCTTAGAGCCTAAGCTCTGGGAATACTCCCTAAATCTCTTGAACTCTCACTCTTCCTTCAAGATGCAGCTTAAAGTCTACCTCTTTTACCTAGTGTTTAGTCACTTGTCATAATGTCTCCTTCTTTGATTCAGTGTCAATTTTTGTCTGATAGCAAATCATCCCAATCCCAAAGGGTGCAATGTTAAAAGGCACTATACTATTGCTGTTTTGAATCATTGTACATGCATGGATATCAAGGAGAAGAAACTGGGAAAGATTAGCTGGTGCTGAGCTCCCTCAAAAATGAGCGAATCAGTCACAATGGGAAGAATTTATACTTGCTGGGAACAGGCAAAGTTCCAGTATTGTGCAGGAAACTCAGGTTTAACTCCACAGCATGTGACTTTTGACCTGAACAGTTTCCCTGCCCAGAAGTCAGTCTGATTGATGGGGACAGCATCCAGTCAGGTAGGGAGGATTCTGGAGGAGACCACAGGATCAAGTTGGTCAAGGGGTCCAAACCCCAATCAAGTGGGGTTTGTCTGGTGAGGGGCGGGTTCTGATGATGGGGTTTGAATGGGGTGGGGGGGGGGAGGCACTCATACTGGCCCACAAGCAGCACCATGAAGACGGCTGGCCTCTCTCCTAGGTCTTGGAAACTTGGCCAGCCACAGTCAAATCTGCAAAACAGGTTAAATTCAAGGCTTCCAGCCTCATTAAGATACTTCAAATGCCAACCCCTCCCCCTCCCCCTCCCCCTCCCAGGCCCACCCCTTGTTCCTGCCCAGTAAAATCAGGAAGACAATGGATTGAATCCAGCTTTCTGATGAGCTCAGAGTTTTTGCCTTTTTAACTTCCCCCGCCCATCTGCTCCTAATCCCACCCACCCATATCGAAATTCTCCCAGTGTCAGAGAGGAGAGGAGCTAGTATTGATGTTTCTGACGCACAACGCAAGTGTTCCTTCTGAAAAAAACATTTCAGCTTTGTTTTCTGACAATAAACAACATCTCTCGGTAACATCTCACTCAGATGAGACAGACAGTGAAAAATCACTGCTTGTTTTGTGTGCGATTATTTTTGTCCCTTAGATGCATATCAACCATTTTTTAAATAGATATTACAATTACGATGATAGTCTTGGCAGGCTTTGACAGCAGCTTTAGAACAGCCTGTTATTTTGCCAGGTTTTGCTGATGGAAAGCATTTTGCATATATTTGAAACAACTGGATAACCTGGTAACAAAACAAAAACAGAATTACCTAGAAAAACTCAGTAGGTCTGGCAGCGTCGGCGGAGAAGAAAAGATTTGACGTTTCGAGTCCTCATGACCCTTCAACAGAATCTGTTGAAGGGTCATGAGGACTCGAAACGTCAACTCTTTTCTTCGAATCCGTTGAAGGGTCATGAGGACTCAAAATGTCAACTCTTTTCTTCTCCGCCAATACTGCCAGACCTGTTGAGTTTTTCCAGGTAATTCTGTTTTTGTTTTGGATTTCCAGCATCTGCAGTTTTTTGTTTTTATCTCTGTGGATAATCTGGTGACAGGAATAGTCCTTGTTAATGAAATAGATCAGTAAAATATCACTAATTTTATATTTTAAAGATGGGCTGTCGGTTAAGCGGCCATCAAGATGATTAACTAATTTCGGATAATGGTTAACACCAATGTGTGAGATTATGAAGAAGCCATAGGATTTTCTATTTTTACTTGTTTAGAAGATAGGGACACAGGAACAGGAGGCGGCCATTTAGCCTCTCGAACCATCAGCCCCTTTTACTCATATTCCTTAATACCTTTGGTAAACAAACATCTATCGATCTCAGATTAAAAATTATTAAGCATCTCACATCAACTGGCCCTGATCTTTAGAATATGCCCCCTAGTCCTGGACTCCACAACCAGCGGAAATAGTTTCTCCCTACCTGCCCTATCCACTCCTTTAAACCTTCGAACAAATCACAGTTCCAAACGCAACCTTAGTTTGTGCAATCTCTCCTCATAATTTAACACTTGGGAGCCCAAGCATAATTTTGGTAAATCTTTCCCAAGATTCTGTTGCCCCGACCTGCTCACAGTATTCTGGTTGTGGTCTAACCAGGGTTTTGTACACATGAACCCTAACTGCTGCCCTTTTGAATTCTAGTCCGAGAATTCCATTTGCCTTTTTGATTATTTTCTGCACTTGACATTTTAATAATGTTTGTACCTGGACCCTCAAGTTTCTTTAGACCCCCATTGTTTCTAGCTTTTCACCATTTTGAGAGTAACCTGCTCTATCCTTTTCAGAATCAAAGTGGCTGACCTCACATTTGCCTACATTGAAATCCATTCACCACAATTCTGTCCATTCATTTAACTAATCAACATCTCTTTAAAAATTTTACATTCCCATCCACACTGCTGGCAATGCTGCTTATCTTTGTGTCATCAGCACTTTTGGATATGTGGCTATTTCGTCCAAGTTATTACTAAAGGAGACAAATACTGTAAATCATGACATATACATCGACCCAACATTTCAGATGACCCCATTTTACCCGCCCCAAAAATCATGTTTTTGCATATACTCAGCACTTGAGTCAACCCGCCCCCCCACTTTTCAGCTGTGACATTCTATATTCACATTAGTAATGAGCCTCAAATTTTCACACTACAATGTTTTACTTACCAGCACCTTATAACTGGGCACAAGGGATCAAGCAGACGATACGGGTTGTGTTGTGACAATGCACAGCAATTGAAGACTCTTTGCGTCAGATGCTGATACATTTCAAAATGGCAACCACGCACACCCACTTCACCTTTATACTCAGCATACAAGTCAACCCCCTCCTGGAGGGATTTTTTTGAGGCTTCAAAGATTGACTTATACGCCAATGTTTCTGGTAGTTGATATCCTAATACAGATCCTTGCGGGACACCATTAGTCACACCCTGTCAATTAGTACATGCCCATTTTCCTTACTCTTTGCCCCCTGCTGCCCAGCCAATTTCCTGACCAGGTCAAAATTTGCCCTCAATTCCACAAGCTTCAACTTTAGCTAAGAGTCTGTTATGAGAGACTTCATTAAATGCTTTTAGGTAGTCCATATAAATAATATCCATAGACATTCCTTTGTCCACTACTTTAGTCATCTCTTCAAAAAATTCAATCAATTCATCAGGCATGCCGTATCCTTTATGAATCCACGTTGTCTCTCTCTGATCAGCTGAACATTTTCAAGGTATTCAGTCACTCAATCCTCAATTATAGATTCTGGTAATTTCCTGGCAGCAGATTTAGGAATTCCTTGGTTTTCCTCTCACTTTTCTTAAATAGAGGAGTGACATGCACAATCTTCTGATCTAAAGGAACAACACCCGAATCGAGAGAACTTTGGAAGATTATATTTAGGACACCTGCAATGTTCTCACCAACTTCCAATAAAACCCAGGGACAGAAATCGTTTTGCTTAAGTGAATTTTGGCGAGACCAGTCTTTTATTCATTTTGCTCAGTTTACTGTGGACAGACTCTGTCTTATCCTGTTGAATTCGGCCTTATCTATATCCAATATCTTGGCTGTATCACTTTTCTCCCTTTCAAACACTACCTTGAACACTCAATAGTATAGTTACTATTAGACAAATGCTATACGCCATTAGGCTGTTAACAGAACCAGATTCACTGCTCTTTAATAAATATGGCCTGCCATCTGATTGGTTCTGGGATATACTGGGCTTGATTTAACAGGGCACAGTGCTTCCACCCACCCCCGGCTAAAGAGTCGGATAGAGCCTGCCCCCACTCCAGTGCTTTCCCTGCAGCATCTAACGGCTGATTGGCCATTAATTGACCTGAAGCAGGATTTCCTCAGGCACCCTCCCCATCCCCGACACAGCCCCAGCAACAGGAAATCCTGTTAGAGAGCGACTGGCTAATCAAAGGCTGGCAGCATTCCAGTCCCAGCAGTATCATCAAGAGCAGTGGCCATGGCCGGTGCTGCATGAGGCCTGCCGGAAGGCGCGCTGCACTGGAACCGAGGCCTGACCTAAGCCTGGAGGTCTCACTGGGTCCAGGCTGGCGACAGGGTTGGAGTGGAATGGGGCGGGGGTGAGTTACACCTTGGGGGTTCATCAGATGGATCCAGGGTGCCCATTAAAGAGGAAACCCGGCCACCACCAGCTGCCAGACAAGACACTTGACAGCCCCCCACACCTCCACCCCCCCCAACGGGCAGTTAAATCACAGCAGCAGTGGGCCGAGGCCCTCCAGTGTGCCCACTGGATTTTACATGCCTCCCCACCTTCAAGCCCACTGGTGGGAGTCCATTAAATCCAGCCCATTGTCACAGAAATCTATCCTGGACACATTTAAGAAATTCACTACCCTTCTGCCTGCTTATCACAACCTAAATGAAAGATAAACTCCCCTAATATCATACTCTTTTACTACATGCTTGTCTAATCTCAACATTTATACAACCTACCACTGCACACATGCTACCCGAGGGTCTATGCACAACTCCTGTTATGATCTTAAATCCTTTTCTATTTCTTAATTCTGCACATAATGGGCCATAACTTCCTCAGAGTGACAATCAACTTCAGATTGCCACTCCACGCCCAATTACCTACTCAAAATTTCTTCCGTGATTGTCTGGCCGACCTTGTGACTCAGGCCGGGCAAGATCCAGGCAGCAAAACCATCTCCGAAGCCCAGCGTCACAGCTCAGCAGAGTCAGATTGAAGGAGGCCACACTCTTTTTTTTCCGGCACTAGCTGCCGTGAAGCAGAAACATTTAAAGGTCTGATTGAAATTGACAGGCCAGGGAGAAGGTAATTGCCTAAGGTAAGTGGAAAGGATTGGGGTGGGGGGAGTGTGGGGTGTGAGGGATCAGAGATTGGGGAGGGGTGGGTGGTCAGACATCTGGGGGTGCTGCACATCGGGGAGAGTGGCAGGGGGATGGGTCAGACATCAGGTGGGAAGTCGAACGTTGCGGGGGGTGGGTCAGACATCGGGGAGGGGGAATGTGTGGAGTGCCTGTATCAGAGGGGGATTGGAGGGGCTGGACATCAGAGGGGGTTAGGAAATGTCTCTACTGCCAGTTTACCTCCCATTATAATCTCTTGAAATCATTTTACTGACTTCATCCTTAATTTCTAAGGCTACTCCACCCTCTCTACTATTTTGTTACTTTTCCTATAGGCCTTATAATCTGGTATATTTAAATCCTAATCTTGGCCACCTGCAGCCATGTCTCAGTAATGGTGATGTTGAATTTACACTTGCAATTCATTCAGTTTGTTCCTTCTATTCCATGGGCAGAAATTTATGGCCCCATTGTGGCAGGGGCAGAGCCATAGAATGCCCATTGACTTCAGTGGAACCGGAAAGCCCAATGTGTTTCCCTAAGGAGTGTTCATTTGGGCCACCCTAACCTGTCCTTCTACTCCGTTTTGTAAAGAGTTATACCAATCCCGTTAGGTGATAAGGAAAATCTTACATTTATATAGCGCCTTTAACAACCTCAGGATGCCCCAAAACATTTGACAGCCAATTAGGTACTCGTGAAACGTTGTGAAGCTGTCGTAATTTTGGAAATGCAGTGGCTTGTTTTTTATTTGTTAATGGGATGTGCACTTCGCTGGGCCAGCATTTATTGCCCATCCCTAATTGCTCTTGAAAAGGTGGGGGTGAGCTGCCTTCTTGAACCGCTGCAGTCCATGTGGTGTAGATACACCCATAGTGCTGTTGGGGAGGGAGTTCCAGGATTTTGACCCAGTGACAGTGAAGGAACGATGATATATTCCCAAGTCAGGAAGGTGAGTGACTTGGAGGGGAACTTCCAGGTGGTGGTGTTCCCATGTGTCTGCTGCTCTTGTCCTTCTAGATGGTAAAGGTCATGGATTTGGAAGGTACTGTTGAAGGAGCCTTGGCAAGTACCTGCACACAGCAGCAATTTGTGCATAGGAAGATCCTACAAACAACGAGGTAAATGACCAGATGGTCTACTTTTTGTGGAATTAAGGGATAAATATTGGCCAGGAATTTTCTGTCTTGTGATTGATGATAAATAAGACTGCAGAGTAAAGAAGGCAGAGAGTCTGGCTTTTCTCTGCTCCACCCATTGGTACTCAGATCTGTCTCTCCCTAGGAATATGCACTATACACAATTTGCATTCATAGGAATATAGAATCATAGAATGGTTACAGCACAGAAGGAGGATATGCTGTGTGACAACTCTCTGCAAGAGGAATAAAGCAAAAAACTGCAGATGCTGGAAATCCAAAACAAAAACAAAAATGCCTGGAAAAACTCAGCAGGTCTAGCAGCATCTGCGGAGAGGAACACAGTTAACGTTTGGAGTCTGAATGACCCTTCAACAGAACTAAGTAAAAATAGAAGAGAGGTGCAACATAAGCTGGTTTAAGCGGGGTGGGGGGGGAGATGTGGGACAAGTAGAGCTGGATAGAGGACCAGTGATAGGTGGAGATAACCAAAAGATGTCACAGACAAAAGGACAAAGAGGTGTTAAAGGTGGTGATATTATCTAAAGAATGTGCTAACTAAGGGTAGAAAGCAGGACAAGCAAGGTACAGATAGCACTAGTGGGGGTGGGGTGGGGTGAAGGAATCGAAAAAGGCTAAAAGGTAGAGATAAAACAATGGATGGAAATACATTTTAAAATAATGGAAATAGGTGGGAAAAGAAAAATATATATAAACTATTGGAAAAAAGGGGGGCATAGGAAAGGAGGTGGGGATGGAGGAGAGAGTTCATGATCTAAAATTGTTGAATTCAATATTCAGTCCGGAAGGCTGTAAAGTGCCTAGTCGGAAGATGAGGTGCTGTTCCTCCAGTTTGCGTTGAGCTTCACTGGAACAATGCAGCAGGCCAAGGACAGACATGTGGGCATGAGAGCAGGGTGCGGTGTTGAAATGGCAAATGACAGGGAGGTCTGGGTAATGCTTGCGGACAGACTGAAGGTGTTCTGCAAAGCGGTCACACGGTCTGCATTTGGTCTCTTCAATGTAGAGGAAACCGCATTGGGAGCAATGAATTCAGTAGACTAAATTGAGGGAAGTGCAAGTGAAATGCTGTGAAAGGAGTGTTTGGGCCCTTGGTCGGTGAGGAGAGGGGAAGTGAAGGGGCAGGTGTTGCACCTTCTGCGGTTGCATGGGAAGGTGCCGTGGGAGGGGTTTGAGGTGTAGGGGGTGATGGAGGAGTGGATCAGGGTGTCCCAGAGGGAACGATCCCTATGGAATGCAGCTGGAGGGGTGAAGGGAAGATATGTTTGGTGGTGGCATCATGCTGGAGTTGGCTGAAATGGCGGAGGATAATCCTTTGAATGCGGAGGCTGGTGGGGTGATAAGTGAGGACAAGGGGGACCCTATCATGTTTCTGGGAGGGAGAGGAAGGTGTGAGGGCGGATGCGCGGGAGATGGGCCGGACACGGTTGAGGGCCCTGTTAACAACCGTGGGTGAAAAACCTCGGTTAAGGAAGAAGGAAGACATATCAGATGAACTGTTTTTGAAAGTGGCATCATCAGAGCAGATGCGAAGGAGGCAAAGGAACTGAGAGAATGGGATGGAGTCCTTACAGGAAGCGGAGTGTGAGGAGCTGTAGTTGAGGTAGCTGTGGGAGTCGGTAGGCTTATAATGGATATTGTTGGACAGTCTATCACCAGAAATTGAGACAGAGAGGTCAAGGAAGGGAAGGGAAGTGTCAGAGATGGACCATGTGAAAATGATGGAGGGGTGGAAATTGGAAACAAAATTAATAAATTTTTCCAGGTCCAGACGAGAGCTGAAGCAGCACCAAAGTAATCATCGATGTACCGGAGAAAGAGCTGTGGGAGGGGACCGGCGTAGGACTGGAACAAGGAATGTTCCACATACCCCATAAAGGGACAGGTATAGCTGGGGCCCATGCGGGTACCCATAGCCACACCTTTTATTTGGAGGAAGTGAGAGGAGTTTAAGAAGCTGCGCGTGCCCCCAGTTTCATTTTATTCTTCGTCTCATCCGACGCCTCAACAAGAAACTTTGTCTCTTTATTTCAGGTGCAAAGGAACACGAGCTCCAACAACTCATCAATACCAATACCCATCCAGGACCCTCAACCCCTGCCTGTCCCTCTGTCCCCACCCCATCTTCCAATCCCAGCTCCGGCCGCGTATTCACCATATCCCCTGACCTTCCCCTCTCCGATGCTGAACGTTCAGTGCTCAGCAAAGGACTTAGTTTCATACCCTTACGCCCTCATCTCAATGAATTTCGGGCTCGGCACGATGCTGAACTCTTCTTCCGCCGCCTTCATCTCCGTGCTCACTTCTTTGGGCAGGAGTCCTCTCCCCGTTCAATGGGTCCTTTTACCCACCTCCAATATTCTCCCTCCACCTGGACCTCTCCCTCTGGATTCTTAACTTCTCTTGATCTTTTCATTGAGAACTGTCCGTGTGACATTAGTCGTCTTAATTTCTCTGCTCCTCTCACCCACTCTAACCTGTCTTTCTCTGAACTTGCTGCACTCCGTTCTCTCAGGTCCAACCCTGACATTGTCATCAAACCCGCTGACAAGGGTGGTGCTCTTGTTGTCTGGCGCACTGACCTCTACCTTGCGGAGGTTGAGCGTCAACTCGCAGACACTTTCTCCTACACCCCCCTGGACCATGACCCCACCACTGAACATCAAGCCATTGTTTCAAGGACTGTTACTGACCTCATCTCCTCTGGAGATCTTCCTCCCACAGCTTCCAACCTGATAGTCTCCCAACCTCAGACGGGCTGCTTCTACCTCCTACCCAAAATCCACAAACAGGACTGTCCCGGCAGACCGATCGTGCCAGCCTGCTCCTGCCCCACAGAACTCATTTCTTGCTATCTTGACTCCATTCTCTCTCCCCTTGTCTAGTCCCTTCCCACCTACATCCGTGATTCCTCTAACACCCTACATCATATCAATAATTTCCAGTTCCCTGGCCCCAACCGCCTCCTCTTCACCATGGACGTCCAATCCCTCTACACCTCTATCCCCCACCAGGATGGTCTGATGGCTCTCCGCTTCTTCCTCGAACAGAGGCCCGAACAATCCCCATCCGCCACTACCCTCCTCCGTCTGGATGAACTTGTTCTCACACTGAACAATTTCTCCTTCAACTCCTCTCACTTTCTCCAAATAAAAGGTGTGGTTATGGGTACCCGCATGGGCCTCAGCTATGCCTGTCTCTTTATTGGGTATGTGGAACATTCCTTGTTCCAGTCCTACGCCGGCCCCCTCCCACAACTCTTTCTCCGGTACATCGATGATTACTTCAGTGCTGCTTCATGTTCTCGTCTGGACCTGGAAAAATTTATTAATTTTGTTTCCAATTTCCACCCCTCCATCATTTTCACATGGTCCATCTCTGACACTTCCCTTCCTTGACCTCTCTGTCTCAATTTCTGGTGATAAACTGTCCACCAATGTCCATTATAAGCCTACCGACTCCCACAGCTACCTCAACTACAGCTCCTCACACCCCGCTTCCTGTAAGGACTCCATCCCATTCTCTCAGTTCCTTTGCCTCCATCGCATCTGCTCTGATAATGCCACTTTCAAAAACAGTTCCTCTGACATGTCTTCCTTCTTCCTTAACCAAGGTTTTCCACCCACGATCGTTGACAGGGCCCTCAACCGTGTCCGGCCCATCTCCTGCGCACACCTTCTCACACCTTCCTCTCCCTCCCAGAATCATGATAGGGTCCCCCTTGTCCTCACTTATCACCCCACCAGCCTCCGCATTCAAAGGATCATCCTCCGCCATTTCCACCAACTCAAGCAGGATGCCACCACCAAACACATCTTCCCTTCAACCCCCCCCTCCCCCACCGGCGGCATTCCGTAGGGATCATTCCCTCCGGGACACCCTGATCCACTCCTCCATCACCCCCTACACCTCAACCCCCTCCCACAGCACCTTCCCATGCAACCGCAGAAGGTGCAACACCTGCCCCTTTACTTCCCCTCTCCTCACCGACCAAGGGCCCAAACACTCCCTTCAAGTGAGGCAGCATTTCACTTGCACTTCCCTCAATTTAGTCTACCGCATTCATTGCTCTCAATGCGGTTTCCTCTACATTGGAGAGACCAAACGCAGACCGGGTGACTGCTTTGCAGAACACCTTCAGTCTGTCCGCAAGCATTACCCAGACCTCCCTGTCACTTGCCATTTCAACACTCCACCCTGCTCTCATGCCAACATGTCCATCCTTGGCTTGCTGCATTGTTCCAGTGAAGCTCAACGCAAATTGGAGGAACAGCACCTCATCTTCCGACTAGGCACTTTACCGCCTTCCGGACTGAATATTGAGTTCAACAATTTTAGATCATGAACTCTCTCCTCCATCCCCACCCACTTTCCTATCCCCCGCTTTTTTCCAATAATTTAGATTTTTCTTTTCCCACCTATTTCCATTATTTTAAAATGTATTTCCATCCATTGTATTATCTCTATCTTTTAGCCTTTTTCGATTCCTTCACCCCATCCCACCCCCACTAGTGCTATCTGTACCTTGCTTGTCCTGCTTTCTACCCTTAATTAGCACATTTCTTAGATAATATCACCACCTTCAACACCTCTTTGTCCTTTTGTCTGTGACATCTTTTGGCTATCTCCACCTATCACTGGTCCTCTATCCAGCTCTACTTGTCCCACCACCCCTTAAACCAGCTTATATTTCACCTCTTTTCTATTTTTACTTAGTTCTGTTGAAGGGTCATTCAGACTCAAAACGTTAACTGTGTTCCTCTCCGCAGATGCTGCCAGACCTGCTGAGTTTTTCCAGGTATTTTTGTTCTTGTCTCTGCAAGAGGAATTCACTTAGTCTCCCTCCCTGCCTTTCTCCATATCCCTGCAAATTTTTCTTCAGATAATTAGCCAATTCCCTTTTGAAAGCCACGATTGACCCTGCCTCCACCACACTGTCAGGCAGTGCGTTACAGATCCTAACCACTTGGTGTGTAAACAAGGTTTTCCCTCAAGTTGTATTGCTTCTTTTGCCAATCACCTTGCGAATGTGCCCTCTGGTTCTCAATCCTTCCACCAATGGGAACATTTTATCTCTATCTGCTCCGTCCAGACCCTCATGATTTTGAATACCTCTATCAAATCCCCTCTTAACCTCCTCTTCTCCAAGGAAAACAGGCTCAACTTTGCTAATCCATCTACACAACTGAAGCTCCTCATCCCTGGAACCATTTTCATGTATCTTTTCTGCACTCGCTTGAATGCCATCACATATTTATATAGTGTGTCCCCCAGAACTAGATGCAATGTTCCAGTTGAGGCCAAAACAGTTTTATCACAACTTCCAAAGCAACTACTGGTTGAGAAAAAGACCAAGATCCATCTAGTTCACCTATAATCCAAATAGTCACATGATATAATTAATAATGAAACTGTTGACTAATCCTAACAATCAGACTTTATCAATTAATTTACAACAGACCTAGACAGGAGGTGAGGAAGCTCCCAGTGGTGAAGAACTTTGGGAACCAGGGGTCCAAAGTCATCTGTTCCTCCCAAGAAAGTTACACTAACCACATGTCAAAATACTCACGTATTGTATTCATAAATGCTATTTTCTGAAAGAAAGCTAATTTGCTTTTGAATGAATCAATATAAACTGCTTCCACCATCTCCCAAGGGAGCTTGTTTCACAGACTGACCTCCTTCACAAGGCGTCCGCTCTGCTCATCTGCAGCTTGTCCTCCAGCAGCGAAGCTCTGCGTCCTCTTGGAAGCCTGAAGACGATGGGGAGGCCAGACTGTCACAGGGTGAATGCATTGTGGTAACTGCCAGTATAGTGGACATTCACTGAGATGAGTGTCTAGCTGTGGATGCACATCAACTGCATGTTTCTGGAGTTGTAGCCTTTACACTTCCTATACCTCCCCCCATGGGCATGGCGAGGGGGTGGGGGGGGCGGTGCCCATAGAGCATGCGTGTGCCCTGCACCACTGGGAATCCCACTATCCTAGTGCATTCATGTTCCCCTTCATCCTGCTCTTGAGGAAGGAGAGGAGGAAGGTCCCTCACCTGGTATATTTGCCCTCCACCATTTCCCACATGCTTTGATAGCGCTTGTACTGAAATATTCTCACAATGTCTCCTGCTCCTGCCTGGAAGGATTCAGAGGTGTGAAAGGTGAGGGTGGCAATTGCCTTCCCGGCCACTGGGAGGGTCATCCTCGCCCTGCTGTGAAGCTCCAGGCTGGGCTGAAGGAAGTGGCACAGCTCTGTGACCACCACCTTGTTAAATCTGCCTCAGGCACTGTTCACGTCTCATTTGAATATAAGGGTATTGCTCTTGGAATATTTGTGGTGGCATGCCATCTTTCTCTCTCCTCTCAGAGTTTCCTTTCTTTAACTCCTCCGTTCCACCTGCTGGTCATATTAGGACCATGGACTAAGAGGTATTGGAGCAACTACCTGTCCCAGTCAGAAGACCAGGGTGATGATATATCCATCTTTATATTGTCGCCCTGGCTACTTTATACAATTATTATTTTTTATTTTAAAAATGTACAAGGCTTTACCCTGACTAGCCATGACTCATACCAGAGAAATTTTTAACCTCCAGAAACCAGCAGGGACCTCATTATCTTTAAAAGGGGGGCTAATGTCCTCTGTGACTGTCGACAATCAAATTCCAAAGAAATGCATCAAGCACCTTTACATTTCTAAGGCAGAGCTCCGGCCAATGGAGACAGTATGTCTACAAAGGACAAAAGGGACACTGACTTCTCTATTAAACACCTCAGGATTCCAGATCTGAGAAAATACATCCTTTGACCAAAGCCCAGGACAAGAAGTGGGAGGTATGTCATATGACCTCCCCCATGCTGCTAGAGCCTGTAATGTTGCTGTGTGGAACTGAATCCCGGCAGTTTACCATTTTGCCATCTGACAGGCAGCAGCAGAAAGAGCTTTGTCCAGGTAAAGTGCCTGGCCCTCACCTACACTGTGAACTACTGGAACATTGGAACTTCTGTATCTGGGCCTTCAAGACTAATTCATCTCTATGTGCTTTCTCCCATTGGGGAAGTCTTCGCTTCTGGAAAGTCAGATCACCCTGCGACAGTTTCTGCCTGCTAACCTCTGGAGGAATATGCCCATGGACTTTTGATTTTGGATTGAGGTAAAAACATAACTCTTATTTTTTTCATGGTCTTGTCTGTACTCCTTTCTTTCCCTTCCCTCCTTTATTGTATGAGTGCAAAAAGGGACAGACATTGTGAAACCCCTTTCCTGTGTTTTGAGTGTGCAAAGTAAACCAACCCTCTTATTTTACCATAGCTCGAGTTTGCTATAGGGTTATTAATAAAGGATTGGATCACACCAAACTGAAGGGTTGGGGAAAACACACCACCGCTTATAAAGGGGGAAATCAAAAGACCTAAAACACCTTTCTGTTTACGGACGGGGAGTGAGGGGAGAAATCAGGGCTGCTTTGACTTAAATCCCCTCCGGTCCATAACATACTACATTCTCGGGTCAAGCCATTCTCTCGAAATTTAAATATCAACAGCCACAAAACACCTCCAACAATACTACACACTCTTCCACCAACTCCACCTGAGTAACAGGGAGAACTACCTGACCTGCAATGTGTTGAGTGGCACTTTAATTGGCATTAGTTCAGGGCCCCACCTTGCCTTTCTGCACTTGTTTTTTTTTGCTTAACGTGGACACTGTTGTAATATGCCTTTAAGGAATTTCAGCATGACATCACCAGAAAGGAAATGTGTCATGTGTTACAGTCTTAGTTTCACTTTTGCTTTGAGCAGAGCACACAGCTCTGATGTCTTCAAGCTTTATACCTGTGTATATCTGCTCTCATGTACCTAGTATTAATAAATGAACCCACAACGTCTTTACCCAATCCCTTATGAGCAATTAATGCTTTGTGTCTGTACAGTAAATAAGTCCAAGGCATTATATTATAATAATATAAACAGCAATAAATGACAGACATGACCTACACAGTGCAAGTTCACAATCCAGGCAATGCATCAGCTGGTTAGTGTCTGGGTAGTGTCCACTCACAGCCTCTTTCCGTGCGAGACATGCAGGAAGTAACCGGCAATGTGGCCCACATTCAATGAGCGGTACAAGGCCTCTGTAGCACAGTTCAGAACGGATATGATTGTAGTATTAGGATTTTGATGAGATTGGATAATATAGACCATAACAAACTGTTTCACCTTGTCCAGAACAGTAGAACCAGAGGCTGCAGCTTGAAGGGAGGCAAATTCAACAAGAATCTGCGGAGATAATATTTCAGTAAGAGGTCGTGGATTACGAAGCTCCACTTCAGTTGAAATAAACATTCCCATTTCAAGCACCCACCACAAAGGCCCCTAGGCCAAGATCAATCAATAAAAGCCACCAATAAAAATATTCGCAAAATATCTTTACTCAACAACCAATCAATTATGCAAACAATGAATCACCCTCGTGCATTCCTTTTGTGTCTGTCTTCTGTGTGCCTGTCAGGTTTGCCTGTCCTGGTGCCCCTACACAGTACTCCCAGGCTGCAGCATGGCTGGGGGAAGGCATCTGATTTTCACTGGGCAGTGGATGGACTTGCAAGGCTGACCTCGAGCAGCTCTGGGCTTTGAAAGTCTGGTCTCAGAATGCACCTTTCTCGGCAGCAGTCTGGGCTGGCTGCCTGGCAACGGCAGAGGCACTGGCAGAGTGGAGCTGATGGGAGTATGAATACTGTCATCCTGAGAAAGAACAGATGTCTGCTCCACAGAAGCACTGCCACTACCAAGGGACGATGCCTCAGCAATTCTAGCAAGGCAATGTAGCTGGACTGCAGGGAGAGTCTGCAAGGCCAGTTGAGCACTGAGATTTTCACCCGCAATAGCAGCAGTCTGAGGCTGCATGTCAGTAAGCATGAACCTCAAGTTTGAATCTGCCATTGAAGCACTCAAGCGTTGAGGGGGGATGGGTGGGGAGGTTTCCCGCTCTGCTACAGTGGAAGCTGAGACATCAACCATCAGATACTGCATCACAGCTGAGTCCTCATGAAGTTGGCAAACACTTCCACACTGAAAAGTATGGGCTCCAATATACAAGCAAAGCCCTCTGCCAAGTTGGAGCAGGCTCCTCCCTGCTCCTTGACAATTACAGGCAGATATGTGGCAGGCCAGCCAATACATTGAGCATCTTGGTGTGCATCACCACCAACATCATGCCCGGTGGCTCACCAGGTGCAGGTTCCAATTCAGTATTAGCTTCTAAAACTTTCCAGAGTGTCAGTAGTCCAGCTTGTGGCTGTGTGTTTGACAGTGCATCCTCATCACGCTCTTGGGGTAGCTTTTCTTCTCCCTGCCACGGTTGAGATTGGCCAGGCTGCAGGTCTTAGCTATCTGAGAACTTTAAAGCCAAAGGGAGGGTTGGATAGGGGGAGTGTGGGAGGGGAAAGCAGTAGTTCCATGATCACACTGCCTGCAGCTTCTACTCGATGACACATTTTAGGTTGAGGATGAGGAAAGAGTTGGAAAGGAGCATGAAGCAGCCACTGACCATCATCCTGGGCAGTATCTGCAGTGCCCAATGCCACAGCTGCATTGCCTCTGGACCCATGATGCAAGGCACCATCTCTTCCAGGGGCTCAGGGAAAGTGACAATGAAGCAACAGCGATATATTCCCAGGTCAGGATGGAGAGTGACTTGGAGGATAACTTGCAAGTGATGTTCTCATGGATCTGCTGCCCTTGTCCTTCTAGATGCTAATGGTCATGGGTTTGGAAGGTGCTGTCTAGGGAGCCTTGGTGAGTTGCTGCAGTGCATCTTGTAGATGGTACACACTGCTGCTACTGTACGTCGGTGGTGGAGGAAGCGAATGTTTGTGGATGGGGTGCCAATTAAGTAGGCTGCTTTGTCCTGGATGGTGTCAAGCTTCTTGAGTGTTGTTTTGAGCTGCACTTATCCAGGTAAGTGGAGAGTATTCCATCACACTCCTGACTTATGCCTAGTGGGAGATTTATTAATGTTAATGCCATTGAATGTCAAAGGGAAGTGGTTAGATTCTCTGTGGAGACGGTCATCATCTGGAACTTGTGTGGTGGGAATTTTAGTTACCAACTATTGTGAACTGGAACCAATACAACTTTTGTAGCCTTAATGGTTCCAGTTGGCCCGATACCCATTTTCCAACTGAATCAGTTGAACTGGTTTTTCCATCAACAAGAGCCTGACTGTTGTCCAGGTTTTGCTGATGGTGGGAACAAAAGTGCTTCAATATTGGAGAAGATGGGAATGATATATTTTGCAACTCTTTGCAATACTGAATACTTCTCAATCATTGGCGAACATCCCCATCCTGATTTGGAACCATACAATTCCTTCACAGACACTGGGTCAAGATACTAGAATTCCCTCCCTTACAACGCTGTAGTGTACCTACACCACATTGTCTCAGGTGCTTCAACTGTCCTTCTCAAGGGCATTTATGGATGGGCAATATAAATACTGGCCTTACAATGATGCTCACATCTCATGAACAGACAAGAGAATAAAAAAGAAAGTTCTGACCTTATGATGAAGGGGTATGAAGCAGCTGAATATAGTTGGGCCTGGGACATTAACCTGAGGAGCTCCTACAGTGGTGTCCTGGGACTGAGATGATTGACCATCAACAACCGTAACTATAGACCTTTGTGCTAGGTATGATTCCAAACAGTGGAGAGTTTTCCCCTGATTCCCATTGACTTCAATTTTGCTGGGGCTCCTTGATGCCACACTCGGTCAAATGCTGCCTTGATGTCAAGGGCAGTCACTCCCATCTCACCTCTGGAGTTCAGCTCTTTTGCCCGTTTGAACCAAGGCTGTAATGAGTCATGAGCTGAGTTGGCCCTGGTGGACCCCAAACCGAGCATCAGTGAGCAGGTTATTGCTGAGTAAGTGCTGCTTGATAGCACTGTCGACAACCCCTTCCATCAATTTGCTGATGATCAAGAGGAGACTGATGGGGCAGTAATTGGCCGGGTTGGATTTATACTGCCTCTTTTGTGGACAGGGCCTAGCTGAGAAATTTTCCACTATGCTGGGTAAATGCTGTACTGGAGCAGGTTGGCTAGGGGTGCAGCTAGTTCTGGAGCACAAGTCTTTAGTACTACAGCCAGGGTGTTGTTAGTGCCCATGGCTTTTTGTTGTATCCAGTCCCTCAGCCATTTCTTGATATCACGTGAGTAGATCAAATTGTCTGGAGACTGGCATCTGTGATGCTGTGGACCTCAGGAGGAGGCTGAGATGGATCATCCACTCGGCACTTCTGGTTGAAGATGGTTGCAAATGCTTCAGCCTTATCTTTTGCACTGATGTGCTGGGCTTCCCCATTATAGATGATTGGGATATTCATGGAGTCTTCTCCTCCTGAGAGTTGTTTAATTATCCACCACAATTCACGAGTCAATGTGGATCTTATCAGTATCACTTAGCTCTGCTTCCACTGTTTGGCACGCAAGTAGTCCTGTGTTATAGCCTCCCCAGGTTGACACCTCATTTTTATGTATGCCTGATGCTGCTCCTGGCATGCCCTCCTGTACTGTTCATTGAAACAGGGTTGATCTCCCAGCTTGAAGGTAATGACAGGGTGGGGGATAAGCTGGGCCATGAGGTTACAGGCTGTAGTTAAATACAATTCTGCTGCTACTGGAGACCCACAGCACCTCATGGATGTCCAATTTTGAGATGCTAGATCTGTTCTGAATCTCTGCCATTTAGCACAGTGGTAGTGCCACACAACATGATAGAGGGTATTCTCAATTAAGATGGGACTTCATCATGGACAGATGCATCAGTGGAATGTATATTGGTGAGGATAATGTCAGGTAGGTTTTTCCCTCTTGCTGGATGTGTCACCACGTGGCACAGACCTGACTAGCAGATATTCCCTTCGGGACCCGGTAGTGGTGCTTGATGGTGATGGATGTAGAAATCCCCCACCCAGACTGGGATCTGGGAAATTTTGGGAATGAACACAAAACAGAGTAAGTGAGCCCTCATAAAAATTGTAGCTAATGAACAAATGAATCAAACTAAGTTACAGTACTTGATGTTTGTGGGCTGGAATATAAAAGTGTTAACTTATAACTTGGCATCACATGAAAAGACTGATGTGAATCAGAAGAAATATGAAATGCGCTTTCGACTTGTTTACAAACTGAACTTAACTACAAACTATTAAAACCATTGAAATTGTGAGCGTGAAGTCATGTGGGTGTGTCAGGAATTAGTGGAAGTTTCACTAATCATGAGCCTGGGGAACAAATAATAGAGAGAGCATGATGCACAAGTGAAGATAGTTTGTTAGTGGGGCGACCACCCAAACAAGGGGACAAATCCAGGGTCAACAACTGTCCTGTATTTTAAAGGATTGTCCCTTAAGTCTGTACCTTTTGTCCCGTATTTCTGGGGCAGCCTGTGGGAGACTGAACCTCTGTGTTTTCTTTGTGAGCACGCACACCAGGGGGGCATTACTGGCCAAAGCCACCGCACTCACACTATCCAAACTGTGAGGGAAAGATAAAGGAAGGTAGAATCAAGCAGTGAGTTGCAGCCAATGTTGAGGAAACATAGAGGATAGGCATCAGGAGAACTCTTGGAATCAAAGAGATTGATTATCTGATTATCTCATCGCCATTAAGGGCAGTGCAGCCTATTTGAGGTTTTGTGCAACTGATCTGAAGTTGGGGGCGGAATTTTGTGGAGGCGCTGGGGTCCTCGGCTGCTGGCTAGACAGCTGGTAAGAGCCCTGCATCGCCTATTTTGTGGAAAGCCCGCTGCTGCATCTTGTTGCACTCAGCGGAGGGCCTTCGCTCAGGATCAAAGACCCAGGGGGTGTGGGGGTGGTGGTGAAGTCCCACACACCAAGAGCTTCCAGCCAATCACAAGCTGGCAGCTTTATTGAATGGCAGTGCCACAGGGGAGGTAGTTGATACTGCCTGTACAACACCCAGTCGAGGCCTGGTATCACTGTCGGGTCCCAAGCCATTGGTGAGTGATGGTGGGAGGGAGTTGTTCGGCAGCAAGGGCAGAGGTGCTGTGGCTCTCTGGGGGCCTCCCTCCCCAATGCCGGAACCCTTGATGAGGCACTGAGTGCCTTTGACCAAGGGTCCCCTCCCCACCCCACCCCTACCCCATGACCCCAGGAGCTCACAAGCAACAGTGCACAGGTTTGCTCTTGTGCTCCCTATATGGTGAGCCCCCTCTGCCTGCCACTGGGTTAAGGCCAGAAGCAATGACATGCTGAGGCACTTGATTGGGCATTAGTTACCCACCCAAGGGCTCAGTTGCCGGCGGGGCTGGAACACAGTCCATTGGCCTTCCCAGCATGGATTTAATTTATTTGGTGGTAGGAAGATTGTGGAGTCCTCACCCACCACCCTCCTGCCTGATCAAATGCCCCCCTCCATCACTAATGTTGCCAGGGGGAGGGCACAAGATTCTGCCTGAAGGAAACATGCTGTAATATTACACTGACCATTGCAATAAGATTAGTATGACTTAGAGTATAAAGCAGAGAACACAGAGAATAATTGAATTTATTTGAGGCTCATTTCTCTGCTTGGTATATAAAAATGGAGAAGGGAAAGCAAACTCACAATCCTAAATTAAACCCAACGTTCTGCATGGATGAGATCTCCAGTCGCCAAGTCAAGCGCTATCATCTGTTTCACACACTACTCATTCAGCAGTCTTAATTTATCAAGTAAATCCTTTCAGCATAGTAGTTTATAAATTGATCTCGAGTGGCATTGCAGAATAGGCAACAGTATAACAATCACATTTCTTTCTCTGTAATGGTACAAACTGTGCAAAGCTGGCTGCCCATTCTCTATCAACCATATTGTGTTACTATCCAAGATGGATTGATTGCTCAGCCTGTCTCACTCTATTGTACAACGTTAGTCTATTACTTCCACTTCCCTCTCATTCTAAAGCACTGATATTGGCCTACTGTGAATTCACAGGAAGACTCAATCTCCAAGACATTGGAGGGACTGTCTGCTCCAATGCATCTGTTTAATATTTATTCAAAACTAGCCATAGAAACAGACATAAACACATGCTTTGTCTGCCTCATCTGCCACTAGCCATGGGGAAGGACTAAGTCGAAGTCTAAGTAAGGCAGCACAACTGGCCTGAACAAGGTGTAGCTCAGTGGTAGCACTCTCACCTCTGGGAGATTGTGGGTTCCAGTGCCACTCCAAAGACTCAAGCACAAAATTTAGACCAACACCCCAGAGCAATGCTGAGGGAGCACAGCACTCGCACATCTTTCGGATAAGACATTAAAGTGAGGATTCATCTGCCCTCTTTGCGTGTGTAAAAGATTCCAACATTTTGAAGAAAAGCAAGGGAATTCTCTCCCCCCACCCCGAGTGTCCTGGCAAATATTTGTTCCTCAACTAAAATCCTATAGTTATCATATTGCTGTTTGTGGGATCTTGCTGTGCACAATTTGGCAGCTGCAATTACAACAGTGGCTACTTCAAAAATCAACCTGTAAAGCACTTTGGAACACCTTGAAGTTGTGAAAGGCACTATATAAATGCCTGTGCTTTCTTACTTTAACAAAGCCATGTTTTATTAATAACTAATGCTGTGATGTTGTGATACATTAATAGTTCCGCCTCCATAATATCACCTGTATTCACACCCACCTCCACTCATCAGCTGCTGAAACCCTCATCCATGTCTCGATTAGCTCTAGAAATAGAAAAACAGGAATAGTAGGCCATTCAGCCTCTCAGGCCTGTTCCATGGCTGATCTGTAACCTAACTTCACATCCACAACTTTTCCCCATATTCATTACTTTAGCTAACAAAAATCTATCAAGCCCAGATTTAAAACTTACAATTGATCTAGCAACAATTGCCATTTGTAGAAGAAAGTTCCAAACTTCTATTTTTATAATTTTCACTCCTAAGAATCTGGCTCCAATTTTTCAATTATGCTCCCCAGTCCTAGACTCCACAAATACTTTCTATCTACTCTATCTGTCCCCACCCCCCTCCCACCCCCACTCTATTATCTTGAAAATTGATCAAAATACCCCTTTACCTTCGAGTTTCCAGCAAATACAACTCTCATTTGTGTCATCTCACCTCGGAATTCAGACGTTGGAGTCCAGTTCATCTCTGAAATTCCCTCCCTTAACCTCTACCTCCGTCCACTTCTTCAGGATGACAAACCATTCTAATCTCTGATTGTGTGGCTGGGTGTCCAATTCTGTTTGCCAACGCGTCCTTGAATGTTCCATAATGATAAAGTTGCTATTTAAATGTAAGTTGTTTTTAATACTTATCGCGAGTCACAGCGGCGGCTGATCAATTCACCTGCTTACAAATGCCTCGCCCCATGTGTGGCCGATACTGCGCAGGAGGAGCTGACGAATGGCCACTACTCCCAACTGTGCCCAGTGTTAGGCGAGGATGAGCCCGGGAACATTGGACAGTGTTGATAGTAATACCAGCCTTCACACTGTGGTTTGAGGAGCGCCTGGTTTTTGGAATAAATGACAATGAAACGAGAGCAAGTGAGTGCAGGCGGGGGGTGGGGAAGAGCCTGCCTGACACCTCACATGTTTGTCTTCTGTCATTTCTCTGCTATAAACCAGCTTGTTGAGGCATGCTGGACCATCAAACTGAAAGAAAAAACCCCGAGCATCACTGCTGCACGATTATCTGTCTCACTGATGTTGCTGCCATGTTCAAAACCCCTAGCTTCCGAAGCCGGTTACAGCTGTGCTGTACTGTAACCTCAAGTCTAATAAACTTCTCCAGCTGGTGATTGAGCGCAGCAGGCTTCTCATGCACAGGGCTTCCTGGACACAGCCGTTTAAAATAACATTAAACAGAGGAGGTTATAATTACCATAATCTTCTTTCGATAACAGTGATTGTCAGGAACAGGAGGAGCTGGGTCTGCAGCGAGTGTAGAGGCGCTGTCAGGCATTATTCACCACTCTTGGACTCTACTGAGCAAACTAAATGATGCGAGAAGCAGGGTTTGCGGTGCTAACTACTGAGCTGACTGAGGTTATAGCTGCAGCTCAAACATTCAAGGCATCAGCTGCCGTTTAATAAACCCCTCCTCTCACATAGCATTGCATGTCGCTGATTCCCTAAGCCGGGGAAGATTTGGAACTGCACTGAGCTCATATTAATATAACAAACCAGATCTTATCTCTTTAACGGTTCAGTGCTTCCTCTGCCTTAAATCACACAAATAATCAACTTTTCCCAACATTTAGTGCTACGGTCAAAATTCAGCTACCTGTTGAACCATAGACTGATGGATGGTGTCTGTCATCCCTCAGAGTGAGTTCCCAATTTCAGCAAGGGGTCATCAAGGGAACTCCGAGCACATGTGCCCTGTGGAGGGCTGGATTTTGGAAGACGCAGTGTGATTGGCCCTACACCTTTCACAAACCACCCTGTTCACGAGATAGTGAAGCAATGTTTGCATTTATCTAGCGCCTTTCACGACCTCGGACGAGCCAAAGCCCCAAACCTGTGTGATGACCTTAGGGAAGGTTTGCACTGCAGTGACTGTGACAGGATTCGCCTCCAGAGTTCAGTCAGTCACCTCTATGAAAGAAAGGCTTGTATTTTTATAGCGGTCTTCATGCCCTCATGACATCCCAAACAACTTTACTGGTAATGGGGTACTTCTGTGTGTCGTCACTGTTCTATTGTAGTGGCAGCCAAATTGTACACAGCAAAATCCCACAAACAACAATCTAATAATAACCAGTTAATCAGTTTTATTACGGTTGCCGGAGAAATGGTATTTTGTTTGGACAACAGACAGATTATTCAATATGTATTCTCTTTCTCCCTTTCCCATTTTTATTTCAGATTCATTCCTGGGATGTGAGTGTCTAGGATGGCCAACCCTCAAGGTCATCAAAACCAGTGTAGCGAAAAAAGTATCGAAACAAATCTGATTCTCAAATCCCTGTCACATCGAGGCTGCTTCAGACAGGGGAAGGAACAAGCACACGCCCCTGTTGGTGTTTCACTGAGGTCAGTGGACTAAGGGTCAAAATTCTGAACATGAAGCCAGCTAGTATCATAGTGAGCCAAGCCAGCTAAAAAGCATACTCCATTGTCTGGTCGCCCTGTGGGTACCAATGGCAAGGCCAGAACTTATTATCCTTCCAGACGCTCTGTAAAGGTGCTGTTGAGCAGCCTTCTTGATTCGCTATAGGAGATGGTTAAGTTCTCTCTTGTCAGTGATAGCAGCTTGATACAAGTGAATGGCCAGCTGTGGGAGTGGAGTCACACATGCGCCAGACTATGGCAGGTACTTTTGATTAGGGTCACTGCTGCCATGTAAAAAACACAGCAGCCAATTTGTGCACAGTAAGCTCCCACAAACAGCAATGACATATAACCGATGTTTTAGTGTTGGATCTGCTAACTTACTGTGGGAGTTCTACATCCAGCCATGAGTCGAGGGAGAGTTAGAGGGCTGGGGGGCAGTTGGGTTGTGGTGGACAGCCAGATCAGGTCGGAGGAAATTGGGAAGTTTGGGGGCGTGGAGTCAGAGGGTTGCTGGGTAGTCCGGTGATGGGGGCTTGTCAGGTTGGGTCAGGAAGCTTGGGTGGGGAGTCAGGATGTTGAACCGGGAGTTGGATGTGTCAGTGAGTAATTGGGAGCATCACTTGTATAGTTACCTGAGAGTTAGACTAGGATTTTTCTGTCTGACATTTCCTGGTTAAGTATCCAGGTAAGTAAGTCAGAGTCCTTGGAAGTCTCCAACTCGAACTCAAGTTGGAGATTTTTTCGGAGGGTCCCTTGGGAGCAGGGGAATTGCCCTTTGGAAGTTCCAATTTCCTGGACAATTCCCATGGAGTCATTGTGTTGGGACTTCAGTGGGGTTCCACAGTGCATCTTCTGGGATATGCCTGACCTCCGACTATCCGGAGACTGGAAGATCAGGGCCAATGTGCTCTGGTGTGATGCCTGTGGTGGATGAAGTATGAAGATTGACCAGCAGCCACAGGGTTGTTTGTGTCACTGCGTTCAGGAGAGGAGTGAGATTGATGGATTAAAGATGATGGACAGAGGAAAGGATTGATGGTATGAGGCTGGATATGGTGATGAGATATTCTACAGAGCAGGTGTTCCTGGGACTATGGAAAGGGCTTTAGAGAAATGTTATTCAGGGTTGAATAATACAGTTTGTAACGTTAGAGATTTCCTGACACTATCGGGAGACAAGAGAGAAAGTTCACACGGTTTATTATCTTGGCCATTTTTCCTGAGGTCCCTCAGGAGATTCACTGAGTTCAGAAAACTCCATAACAACAACAACAACAACTTTATAATAATGGCCTGAATGGAATAGCGGCAGCGATGGTGAAGCAGGAATTGTGAAGATGGGAATACTGGACATGATCCATTCTTGGGGAATGGTTGGAGGAGGGTGTGATTGGAAGCATATAAGCCGCCACCACCCAAATGCCTCACACCCTCCGTCTAGCCCCAGCACCTGATTACCCCACTGACCCTCTGATGCTTCCCCACTACCCGACGGTCCACTCCAACCCCAACCTGACCCAATCTCACTATCCTACTCACCTACCACCCTACCCCTCACCCACCTTACCCCTCACTCACCCTACCCATTTACCCATCTTACCCCCTCACCCATCCTACCCCCTCACAAACCCTACCCACTTACCCACCCCACCCCTCACCCACCCTACCCCTTACACACCTTACCCCCTTACCTACCCTACCCCTCACCCACCTTACCCCATAACCTACCCTATCCCCTCATCCGCCTTACCACCCTCACCCACCTTACCCCTCACCCACCCTAACCGCTTACCCATCTTACACCTAGCTACCCTACCCCCTCCCTCACCCTACCTTTTAATTACCTTATGCCCTCACCCACCCTACCCCCTCACATACCTTACTCCCTCATACACCTTACCCACTTACCCACCTTACCCCCTCACCCACTCTGCCCCCTCATACATTTTACCCCCTTATCTCATCTCTCAAAAAACATAAACCTTGGTGCTTTTTCCAGCATGTTGGTGTTGATAGTTTTTGACAGACATGAATATGGTCTGGGTATCACATTCTGATGAGAGAATGAGCTCTCAATAAGTAATTTGCTTTTACGGCAACAAAAAGCCAGCAATATGGATGATTGGACTAGAACAGCGTGGACACGTGTGTGGAAGGAGTGCTGATGAGGGCTGTGACACAGAGGATGGAACGATCAGATCAGCAGCCTGCTCACACAGGCCCAATTGAAGTCAGCCGTTACGTTTAGCCCTCAGTCATAATTTAACCACTAAAATGGAAACCTGGGCATAAATCAATCTATTCTTAATTAGAAAAACAGAAAATACTGGAAATAGCACATCTGACAGCATCTGTGGAAAGAGAAACAGAGTTCACCTTTCAGATCAACAATTTTTCATCAGAACTGGGAAAATGTTTGAGATATGGGTGGGGGGGAGGGTAAGGAGGGAGGAGGAAGATCAAAAAGGAAGGTCTGTGATAGGGCGGCAGTCAGGAGGGATTAGATGGCTAAAGGGATGATGGTGCAGGGCAAAAGGATATCGTAATAGAATAGGGAAAGAAACAAAAGCTGGGCCTAGAGGAGGTGTGAATGGCAACAACTGAAACATCACCAGCAGCTACTGTCCGAAAATAATGTGACCAATGATCTGAAATTATTGAACTCAATGTTGAGTCCAGAAGGCTGTAAAGGGTGAAATTTTCCATTTTTGAAACTAAGTGCGGTGGTGGGAGGGTTCTGCAACACATTTCCCCCTCCTCTGAATGGCAGGAATTTGCACCTGATTTTATGCTCAGAAGCTAATTACTTATGCACAGGCGAGTATCTCTCCAAATCACATGGTGGGTTGGGAACTGATTCACCGCCCGTCATTACCTTAGAGGGCTGAAGGTCCATCCGCCATATTTCAACAGTATTCATTCTCTCCAGCCCAGCTGTCTGCAGGGGACATCTCGAGATGGCTGTACACAGGAAGAAAGCTGTCCCAAGGTTTAGGCATGACTCCCGCGAGGCTTTGATAAGAGGAGTGTGCCAACACTGGGATGTCCTCTAGTCCAGGGATGGCTCCAGGAAGCCCACCAGCCTCACCTCTCCTGCCTAGGAGGCGGTCGCAAGGGGGGTCAGCTCATCAGGCCACTGCCCCAGAAATGCCATCCAGTGCAGGAAGAGGCTGAATGATCTCATCCACTATGCCAGCCTTCAACTGACATCCAATCTCACACTTCATCATGGGCATCATGCACTTAAAGGTTTACACTGCTCAGGGATCTCACACAATATTAGTGGGGGACACATCAGCACTGATTGTCTCACAGGCGCATTATCATCACCTTCATCGCATCTATCAAGCTGCACAAACTGCATCCTCAGCCCTTACTGGGGAGGGCTCAGCACACACAGCAGGCAACATGCTTCCCAACCTCTCCTCCATCTCTACTCATCACATTCCATTCATTTGTCTTCATGCAGACCAAGCTGGCCCACAACATGAGGGAGAGATCCCAGACAGGAGGAGGAACAGCAGACCTCCCTTCAAGGAGGATGCCAGTGAGCTGGCAGGGGAGGACAGGGGTCACTCCTGTGGGAAAGATGAGATCGGCCTCCCCAGCAACCCAGTATGGATAAGCCCTCCATGAATTGATCACATTTTGACATTCTCAGTGACTGACATGCAATCATGTATTCAGCCTGTTCATTAACTAAATCTACCTTCTCTCTTTTACAGGCATCAGCGGGTCCAGACACACCAGCGGGTCCAGGCGCACCAGCGGGTCCAGACACACAAGTGGGTCCAGGCACACCAGCGGGTCCAGACACACCAGCAGGTCCAGGCACACCAGCGGGTCCAGACACACCAGCGGGTCCAGACACATCAGTGGGTCCAGGCACACCAGCAGGTCCAGACACACCCGCGGGTCCAGGCACACCAGCGGGTCCAGACACATCAGCAAGTCCAGGCACACCAGAAGGTCCAGACACACCAGTGGGTCCAGACACACCAGTGGGTCCAGGCACACCAGCAGGTCCAGACACACCAGCAGGTCCAGGCACACCAGCGGGTCCAGACACACCAGCGGGTCCAGACACATCAGTGGGTCCAGGCACACCAGCAGGTCCAGACACACCCGCGGGTCCAGGCACACCAGCAGGTCCAGGCACACCAGCGGGTCCAGACACACCAGCGGGTCCAGACACATCAGTGGGTCCAGGCACACCAGCAGGTCCAGACACACCCGCGGGTCCAGGCACACCAGTGGGTCCAGACACATCAGCAAGTCCAGGCACACCAGAAGGTCCAGACACACCAGTGGGTCCAGACACACCAGTGGGTCCAGGCACACCAGCAGGTCCAGACACACCAGCAGGTCCAGGCACACCAGCAGGTTCAGACACACCAGCAGGGCCAACATAAGCTCCAGGCCCCAGCCCACCTCAGTGGGGGAACCTGAGGAGCCATCTGAAGAAGACCCATCACAGCGCTCACCCGCACCCTCCACCAGCGCGGAGACACACACCTCAGTGGCTCATAGTCCTAGATTAGGCTTGGGGTCACCAGAACATCAGGCAGAGTTTCCAGAAGAAGTCAACAGGAAAGGATGGAGGAGTCCGTCCACGTTCTGTCTGATGTCATGGCTCTGACATGCCAGCGCCTCGAGGTCACCATGGGAAAGGTGGCAGCCGCCTTGGAGACCTTGGTCCAGCAGATTCTGCTGGATTTGTGCTCAGACCTGCACTCCAAAATTATAGTCGTTGGCAGGATTCATCAGTGGGTAGATGAGAACGGGGCAGGGCACCTTGATCCCCCACCAGGTACCCCTTCTCCTCAAGGAGTCAGGAAGCGGCACTCGGGCAACCACAGGAAGGATGAGGGTCCGCTGGACACCCCGGGGGTCACCACACAGGACACTCCCAGGATGTCCAGCCGCTCCGAAACCCCTCTACCTGTGACCCCATCACCTCCAGCTTGTTGGACCGAGGAGGGGCACCTGCCCCTTAGCAGGAGACTCTTATCAGGCCAGGTCCCTCCAGGCCTCAGGCTTCCAGAGGATGTCACCCAAGGTCATCTCAGACAACATGGTGTAGCAATCAGCGGGCTGCCTTCACCTTTGCTGGGAATGTTGGGGATGCAGCAAGACCATAATGGTAGGATTGGAAAAACTATGAAATTTTGACATTATTTCTGGGTCACAGGTATTCAATCATTGTAAGTATCATGCACTTTTGTAAATACATTTGCTGTTCATGAGAATGGTCTCATCATTTGAAAGCATTGTCCATTTGCAACTCTGTGCCCTCTTATTGTGAGGGTGAGCCATTCTCTCACTGCCATCACTTCCCTTTGTGAACCTCACATTCATGTGATGTGTAGCTGACTCATGATAATTACTTGATCCTTGTTGTGCCTTAGCCCAAGTGAGCACACAGGCCTTGCCCCTCCCTGGAATGGGTCTATGATGTGTATGCTGTGCATTGCCCTGTAGCATGGC
Source organism: Carcharodon carcharias (assembly GCF_017639515.1). Classification (NCBI taxonomy): domain Eukaryota; kingdom Metazoa; phylum Chordata; class Chondrichthyes; order Lamniformes; family Lamnidae; genus Carcharodon; species Carcharodon carcharias. The sequence continues at coordinate 84,817,411 of NC_054479.1, read as the reverse complement.
TCGCAAAGCCCCAAGACTGCCCTTAATCTCTCACTCTGACCTGTTGGCCCCAGACCAGGGACTATGACTGTCTTTCAATGAGCTCTCCTGTTCCCTCATGACTGATCGCAACACAGTCTCCCTTCCTCCCAACCCCACTCCCCATGAGCATCTGTGCAACCCATCTCTCTTGTGCCACACTATCACACATGCCCCCTCCCTCCTATTCTGGAGTCTGTGTGCAACCCATCCCATTCAGTTTTATGCCCATCCAGCCCTTGTGTTCCATGTCAGGCTCCAGTTTCCTCACCCTCGGTCTTCCCTCTGCGTGCTATCACTCCCCCTCCCTCCCTTCCAACCGCTCCATACCCCATTGCCCCCCATGTGTCTCCGTCCTCCTCCACTCCGGTTGCAGTGCTGGTCTCTGTTTCAGGGTGCAGTGCTGCCTGAGAGCCGCTGCACAATGGTGTCCCCCCCGGAGTGCTGAGCAAACCAACCCTACACCCCTCAAATTCACAAGCAGTGAGGGCTGACCGATGCACACCACTCATTTGCAAACGTTTTTCAGGCTGGTCCAAATACCCACTGGCAAGATTGGAAGGTGGAACGTGATTTTGGTGAGTAGTATATTTAATGGGCATTCATGTCATGTTAATGTAAGCAAATGGCATTCCCAACAATGATTAGTGGGCTAAATGACCTGCCATCAACCTGCCATGAAAGAGGTGGGTGGAAAATTCCACACTGTTTTCCCACTGGTGAGAATCCAATTTTTGGCCTCTCTCCGAATTTTCTCCTCCCGCCATCCACAAAGCCCGCCACAAGCAGGAGGGGAAAATTCCACCCCAAGTGTCTGGTCGAAAGATGAGCTGCTGTTCCTCAAGCTAACGTTGAACTTTATTAGAACAGCGGGAAGGACAAGGACAGAGAGGTCAGACTGGGTGTGGAGTGGGCAGCTGTATTGACAGGTGAGCAAAAGCTTGGGGTCAGACTAGTGGACTAAACGGAGATGTTCAGCAAAGCGGTCAGCCAGCCTGCGTTTGATATCCTAGCGTAGAGGAGACCCCAACGTGAGCAGCAAATATAGTTTATTATTTTTTAAAGGTTGCTTATTAGTTTGAAAGATGTGCTGGAATACTGCAGATTCACCCTGGAAGGATTGTCTGTGGCCCTGGATGCTGAAGAGGCATGAGGTAAAAGGGCAGGTGTTGCATTTCTTGCACTTACATTGGAAGGTGCTGTGGAAAGAAGAGGTGAGGTTGGAGGTGATTGAGGAGTGAACCAGAGAGTCACGGAGGGCACAACCCTTATGGAATGGCCGAAAGGGAAGGGGAAGGGAAGATGGCGTCACACGGGAGGTGGCAGAAATGGCGGAGGATGATCCATTGAATACGGAGGCTGGGAGGGTGGAAGGTAAGGATAAGGGGAACCCCATCATAACTCTGGGACAGAGGGGAAAAGGTCAGAGCAGAACTGTGGGAAATGGGTGGAACATGGTTGAGGGACCTGTTGACCACAATGGATTTCTCTGTTGAGGAGAAAGGAAGACATGTCAGAAGCACTGGCTTGAAATGCGGCATCATCAGAATGGATACAACATAACTGAAGAAACTGGGAGAATGGAATAGTTCCCTTACAGGAAGCATACTGTGAGGAAGTGTCATCAGGCTTACAGGTAATATTGGCTGATAGTCCATATTAGCGAGAAATGGAGATAGAGAAATTGAGGAATGTAAAGTAAGAGTTGGAGGTGGATCATTCTGAAGGCGAGGGTGGGGTGATAATTAGGAGCAAAGTGTCCTTTCAATTCTACAATACCAAAGACTGGGTATAAAATGGCAGTGACTTCTTCACTCCCAGTGAAGTGAACACTGCAACACAAAAACAGAAATACCTGGAAAAACTCAGTAGGTCTGGCATTATCGGCAGAGAACAGCAAAGTTGACGTTTCGAGTTTTCATGACCCTTCAACAGAACTATAAGTCCCTACTTAAAAACAAAAAAACTGCAGTTGCTGGAAATCCAAAACAAAAACAGAATTACCTGGAAAAACTCAGCAGGTCTGGCAGCATCGGCGGAGAAGAAAAGGTCGAAGGGTCACGAGGACTCGAAACGTCAACTCTTTTCTTCTCCGCTGATGCTGCCAGTCCCTACTTAACGTCAACTTGGCTCTTCTCCGCCGATGCTGCCAGACCTGCTGAGTTTTTCCAGGTGTTTCTGCTTTTGTTTTGGATTTCCAGCATCCACAGTTTTTTGTTTTTATCGAAGTGAATACTGCGTTCTGCCAATTGGCCACCCAAAGATTAAAATCTGCACCAAGATTGCTGAATATTAACCCTGATGTGGAGGTTTGTTGTTGGCTCTCCTTGGAGTCTCTCCAGCCTGTCTATCACACTCTCTCTCCCTCTCTCTCTCTCTCTGATGGCTCCAAACAGGACAGAGAAATGTGACCTAGCTAAACGAAAAGGTGCCAATCACACACATGCAAAAAAATAAAATCCCACAAGCCGTTTGCATTTGAATTGAATTGAATGACATGTATTTCTCTCTCAGCCAACCTGGCCAGACAAAATCTGCCTGAATTCATATTGGAGGTGGGGGGGTGGGGGAGAGGGGGAATGCATGGTGGGTAATCTCCAATCTGCCCCCATAACCCTAGAGAAATACATATATGGGATTTATGCTGGAATTATGGCGGCTGATTGTGAGAACTTCCGAGGAAATTATTGATTAGCGGCAAATCTTTCCATTGTATTGTCAGCCTGCTCTATCCTGCAACACCTCTGAAATATTTGCTCTGTAAATTGGCGAAACATGTAAATCACGCAGCTGATACACTATTATACACAATCACAATCCTAACTCCCTCTTCCACATCCTTTCAGTGGAAGGATTTCCAAAAAGATCAAAAAACATACCACAGATATTATCCAAGCTTGCATATTCTTCCTGTCTAAAAATACTACTGTAAATATATTTTAAAGTTTGAGAATCAAGGATTTTTTAAGACTACCTAATCCGCGCTTTTGAACTGGGGGTCAAATCGCAAAATTAAAGCCAACAATTACTTTAAACCTTTGAATAAAATTCACAACAACATCTTCTAATGGTGCTTTAGATTATTTATGGCATCGTGGAATTAATAATTAACATTAGCTGCATTCCAATAGTGCTAAAAATTAAATCACAGGATAATTGCTGATAAGGAAATCTATTTGGCTCATCTCATTTTACCCATTTAGTGTCAGCTAGGACTCAGTGGGTGGCACTCTTGCCTCTCAGCAAGCAGATTGTGAATTCAAAACCCGATTCCAGACACTTAAGCGTGTAACCTATGTGGACACACCAGCGCAATGTTGAGGAGTGCTGCGGTGTTGGAAGTGCTGACTTTTAGATGAGGTGTTAAACCAGAACTTTGCCTGCCCTCTCAGGCAGGTGTAAAAGATCCCATGGTTCTATTCAAAGAAGAGCAGGAGAGTTCTCCCTGGCCAATAATTATTCCTCAACCAACATCATTGAAACATTAAAACATTCTGGTCATTATTATATTGATGTTTGTGGGAGTTTGCTGTGTGTAAATTGGCTATTCTTTTTTTAATCTTTCACAGCATCATTGGCTAGGCCAACATTTATTGCCCATCCCTAATTTCCCTTGAGAAGGTGGTGGTGAGCTGCCTTCTTGAACCGCTGCGGTTCATGTGGTGTAGGTACACCCACAGTGCTGTGAGGGAGGGAATTCCAGGATTTTGACGCAGCAACAGTGAAGGAATGGTGATATATTTACAAGTCCGGTTGGTAAGTAGCTTGGAGGGAAATTCCTGGTGGTGGTGTTCCCCTACCCCTGCTGCCCTTGCCTTTCCAGGTGGTAGAGGTTGCAGGTTTAGAAGATGCTGTCGAAGGAGCCTTGGTGAGTTGCTGCAGTGCAACTTGTTGATGGTACAAAACAAAAACAGAATTACCTGGAAAAACTCAGCAGGTCTGGCAGCATCGGCGGAGAAGAAAAGAGTTGACGTTTCGAGTCCTCATGACCCTTCAACGGTACTGGGTGAATCCAAGGAGACGAGTGAAATATAAGCTGGTTTAAGGTCGGGGGGGTGGGGGTGGGGGTGGGGTGCGGGGAGAGAAGTGGACTGGGGGGTGGTGTGGTTGTAGGGACAAGCAAGCAGTGATAGGGGCAGATCATCAAAAGATGTCACAGACAAAAGAACAAAAGAACACATAGGTGTTGAAGTTGGTGATATATAAACAAATGTGCTAATTAAGAATGGATGGTAGGGCACTCACGGTACAGCTCTAGTGGGGGTGGGGGGGGCATAAAAGATTTAAAAATAATGGAAATAGGTGGGAAAAGAAAAATCTTTATAAATTATCGGAAAAAACAAAAGGGAGGGGGAAGAAACAGAAAGGGGGTGGGGATGGAGGAGGGAGTTCAAGATCTAAAGTTGTTGAATTCAATATTCAGTCCGGAAGGCTGTAAAATGCCTAGTCGGAAGATGAGGTGTTGTTCCTCTAGTTTGCGTTGGGCTTCACTGGAACAATGCAGCAAGCCAAGGACAGACATGTGGGCAAGAGAGCAGGGTGGAGTGTTGAAATGGCAAGCGACAGGGAGGCTTGGGTCATTCTTGCAGACAGACCGCAGGTGTTCTGCAAAGCGGTCGCCCAGTTTACGTTTGGTCTCTCCAATGTAGAGGAGACCGCATTGGGAGACACGAATGCAGTAGACTAAGTTGGGGGAAATGCAAGTGAAATGCTGCTTCACTTGAAAGGAGTGTTTGGGCCCTTGGACGATGAGGAGAGGGGAAGTGAAGGGGCAGGTGTTGCATCTTTTGTGTGAGCATGGGGAGGTGCCATAGGTGGGGGTTGAGGAGTAGGGGGTGATGGAGGAGTGGACCAGGGTGTCCCAGAGGGAATGATCCCTATGGAATGCTGCCAGGGGGGGTGAAGGAAAGATGTGTTTGGTGGTGGCATCATGCTGGAGTTGGTGGAAATGGCGGAGGATGATCCTTTGAATGCAGATGCTGGTGGGGTGATAAGTGAGGACAAGGGGGACCCTATCATGTTTCTGGGAGGGAGGAGAAGGCGTGAGGGCGGATGCGCGGGAGATGGGCCAGACACGGTTGAGGGCCCTGTCAACGACTGTGGGTGGAAAACTTCAGATGGAAAACCTCACTCCCAGAAACATGATAGGGTCCCCCTTGTCCTCACTTATCACCCCACCAGCATCTGCATTCAAAGGATCATCCTCCGCCATTTCCACCAACTCCAGCATGATGCCACCACCAAACACATCTTCCCTTCACCCCCCCGGCGGCATTCCGTAGGGATCGTTCCCTCCGGGACACCCTGGTCCACTCCTCCATCACCCCCTACTCCTCAACCCCCACCTATGGTACCTGCCCATGCCCACGCAAAAGATGCAACACCTGCCCCTTCACTTCCTCTCTCCTCACTGTCCAAGGGCCCAAACACTCCTTTCAAGTGAAGCAGCATTTCGCTTGCATTTCCCCCAACTTAGTCTACTGCATTCGTGTCTCCCAATGCGGTCTCCTCTACATTGGAGAGACCAAACGTAAACTGGGCGACCGCTTTGCAGAACACCTGCAGTCTGTCTGCAAGAATGACCCAAACCTCCCTGTCGCTTGCCATTTCAACACTCCACCCTGCTCTCTTGCCCACATGTCTGTCCTTGGCTTGCTGCATTGTTCCAGTGAAGCCCAACGCAAACTAGAGGAACAGCATCTCATCTTCTGACTAGGCACTTTACAGACTTCCGGACTGAATATTGAATTCAACAACTTTAGATCTTGAACTCCCTTCTCCATCCCCACCCCCTTTCTGTTTCTTCCCCCTCCCTTTTGTTTTTTCCAATAATTTATATAGATTTTCCTTTTCCCACCTATTTCCATTATTTTTAAATCCTTTATGCCCCCCCACCCTCACTAGAGCTATACCTTGAATGCCCTACCATCCATTCTAAATTAGCACATTTGTTTATATAATATCACCAACTTCAACACCTCTGTGTTCTTTTGTTCTTTTGTCTGTGACATCTTTTGATGATCTGCTCCTATCACTGCTTGCTTGTCCCTTCAACCACACCATCCCCCCTCCACTTCTCTCCCCGCACCCCACCCCCACCCCCACTCACCCGACCTTAAACCAGTTTATATTTCACCCCTCTCCTGGGATTCACCTAGTTCTGTTGAAGGGTCATGAGGACTCGAAACGTCAACTCTTTTCTTCTCTGCCGATGCTGCCAGACCTGCTGAGTTTTTCCAGGTAATTCTGTTTTTGTTTTGGATTTCCAGCATCTGCAGCTTTTTGTTTTTATATCTTGTTGGTGGTACACACTGCTGCCAGTGAGTGGCAGTGGTGGAGAGAGTAACTACACTTCAAGAAGTAATTAATTGGCTGTAAAGTACTTTGGGACATCCAAAATGCATTCAGCAATTCCTACTCCCAGTGCATCACCAAATTGGTTCTTAAATGAATCCACTGTCCTGTCTGGAAGTCTATTGATCATTCTTTATGTGAGGACACTTAATTCCTTTAGGCTGAAAAGTAATAGAATTCAGTGACTGAGAGATAGAACAAGGAACTGGGAGGTGCTGTGTGCTGCAGCACTGATTGCAATCTATCAGTTTTAAAAGTGTATTTTTGGACAGGAAGCTGCTGTTTGGTAGCACATTAAGATAAGTTTCACAAAAATGTGTTTGATCTAAAGATTTCAGATGACAACTTTAAAGAACTGCACATTGATAATATTAGACATGCATATTCATCAGCTCTCCACCAGTTATTTTAATCCCAGTGTTAAGTCAAAGTTGTGAATCTTCAATTAATGATGAGATCACTGCCTCCCCACTTTTGACTCAAGCCTGGGATTGAGGAGTGACAAGGTCAAAGCAAGGATTTTAACTCCCGTGCAAAAAAAGCCTCCCGAATTTGCTGTGCACAAATTGGCTGCTGCATTTCTCTAGTTTACGGCTGTGACAACATGGCTCCCAACGCTTTAGGTGGGAGTGAGACATTACACAGCTCCAGGCCCCCATGGGGGAAATGGGGTGATTTAGGGAGGAGGGGAGGTTGGAAGGCTGAGGGCAGCCAGAAGAAGGGTGGGGGTGGAGAGTTCCAAGGCCGAAGACACTCTTGCTGGACCAGGAGGAGCACCACTTAACTGGGTCATTACTGGCCCTGTGCTACATGCTGACAGTTCTTGCTTCACAACAGAAGATGGTTGTGGTTGTTGGAGGTCAATCATCTCAGCTCCAGGACATCACTACGGGAGTTCCTCAGGATAGTGTCCTCGGCCCAAACATCTTCAGCTGCTTCATCAATGACCTTCCTTCCGTCCTAAGGTCAGAAGTGGGGATGCTCACTGATGATTGCACAATGTTCAGCACCATTGGCAACTCCTCAGATACTGAAGCAGTCCATATCCAAATGCAACAAGACCTGGATAACATCTAGGCTTGGGCTGACAAGTGGCAAGTAACATTCATGCCACACAAGTGCCAGGCAATGACCATCTCCAACAAAAAAGAATCTAATCATCGCCCCTTGGCATTCAATGTCATTACCATTGTTGAATCCCACACTATCAACATCTTGGGGGTTACCATTGGCCAGAAACTGAACTGGACTAGCCATATAAATACTGTGGCCATAAGAACAGGTTAGAGGCTGGGAATTCTGTGGCGGGTAACTCAGCTTCTGACTCCCCGAAGCCTATTCACCAACTAAGGCACAAGATGGAATACTCCCCACTTGCCTGGATGCGTGCAGCTCCCACAACACTCAAGAAACTTGACACCATCCAGGACAAAGCAGCCCATTTGATTGGCACCCTTTCCACAAACCTGGGTCAAAATCCAGGAACTCCCTCAATGTGGGTGTGCCTACACCACATGGACTGCAGCGGTTCAAGAATGTGGGTAATCATCACCTTCGCAAGGCCAATTAGGGATGGGCAATAAATGCTGGCCTAGCCAGTGACACCCACATCCCATGAATGAATTTTAAAAAAGAGGCGCATCCTATAGTTAAAATTACATTGGGGTCTGTTCGTGTCATCTAGCCCCTGGCAGTTCAATATTGAGGTGGCAATATCCACACTCCTGAAAATCTGGAAGTTAAAATACCAGAAGCTGGAACACAGCAGGTTCCATAGTCACCATTTTAACACTCACCGAATCAGTTCCCACTGAGGGGCATGGTTAGAATGCCTGCTTTCAGGAGTCAAAATAACCCAAAATTGGCAACTTTTCAGAAGGAACAATTCTACTTGACAAACCTGGTTGAGATTTTGAGGTAACAGGTATGATAGATGGGCAACCTGGGTGGTGTGATGTCAGTGGATTTTCAGGAAGATTTTGACCAGGTACCAGACTGGACAACATTTGTGCAGATGAATGGGATGCAATTCAGAAATGGGAATAATTTGAATCAAACACTGGTTCAATGGGAGGACGGACAGTAGGAATTAGGGTTAGTTTCTCAGTGTGCTTGGAGGTGTTAGTGGTGTCCCACAGAACTCTGTTCTGGTGGGTCCGACAGAGTAGATAGGGAGAAGCTGTTCTCATTCGTAAAAGGGTCAAGAATGAGAGGGCACAAATTTAAAGTGATTTGCAAAAGAAGCAAATGTGTTGTGAGAAAAAATTTTTTGCACAACGAATGGTTCGGGTCTGGAATGCAGTGCCTGGAAATGTGGTGGAGGCAGGTTCAATCGAGGCATTCAAGAGGGCATTAGTTGATTATTTCAATAGAAACAATATGCAGGGGTATGGGGAAAAGGCAAGGAAATGGCACTAGGTCATCATGCTCATATGGAGAGCCAGTGCAGGCACGATGGGCCGAATAGTCTTCTTCTGTGATTCTCTGGGTCCCCCTTGTGTACATTTATGGTCGGGACTGGGAATATTGGGAAGACTGGGTTCGGGAGGTAGTCGGGGAGGTTGAGGGGCTGTAGTCAGGGGGTCAGGAGGTAGTCAGGGAGGGGTTGAGGGGCAGTATTTAGGGGGTCAGAAGGTTGTCGGGGGATTTTGAAGGGCAGTAGTCAGGGAGTCAGGAGGTAGTCGGGGTTGAGGGGCTGTAGTCAGAGGGTCGGGAGGTAGTCGGGAGGGTTGAGGGGCACTAGACAGGGGGTCGGGAGGTAGTCGGGGGGGTTTGAGGGGCAGTGGTCAGGCGTTCGGGAGGTAGTCGGGGGGTGTTGAGGGGCCGTAGTCAGGGGGTTGGGAGGTAATCGGGGGTGTTGAGGGGCAGTAGTCTGGGGATTGGGAGATAGTGGGGGAGGGGTTGAGGGGCAGTAGTCAGGGGGATGGGAGGTAGTCGGGAGGGTTGAGGGGCACTAGACAGGTTCGGGAGGTAGTCGGGAGGGTTTGAGGGGCAGTGATCAGGGGTTCGGGAGGTAGTCGGGGGGGGGGGGGGGTTGAGGGGCCGTAGTCAGTGGGTTGGGAGGTAATCGGGGGTGTTGAGGGGCAGTACTCAGGGGGTCAGAAGGTAGTCGGCAGGGTTGAAGGGCAGTAGTCAGGGGGTTGGGAGGTAGTCGGGGGGGGGTTGAGCGGCAGTAGTCATGGGGTCGGGAGGTAGTTGGGAGGGTTGAGGGGCAGTAGTCAGGGGATTGGGAGGTAATCGGGGGTGTTGAGGGGCAGTAGTCGGGGTCGGGAGGTAGTTGGGGGTGTTGAGGGGCAGTAGTCAGGGGTCAAGAGGTAGTTACGGAGGTTGAGGGGCTGTAGTCAGGAGGTCAGGAGATAGTCGGCGAGGGTTTGAGTGGCAGTATTCAGGGGTCTAGAAGGTTGTTGGGGATTTTGGGGCAGTAGTCAGGGAGTCAGGAGGAAGTCGGGGGTTGAGGGGCTGTAGTCAGTGGGTCGAGAGGTAGTTGGAAGGGTTGCGAGGCAGTAGTCAGGGGGTCGGAATGTAGTCGGGAAGGTTGAGGGGCAGTGGTCAGGGGGTTGGGTGGTAATTGGGGAGCGGTTGAGGGCAGTAGTCAGGGCGTTGGGAGGTAGTCGGTAGGTTGAGGGGCATTAGTCAGGGGGTCAGGAGGTAGTTGGGGAGGTTGAGGGACTGTAGTCAGGGGGTTGGAACGTAGTCAGCGACGGGTTGAGGAGCATATTCAGGGGGCCAGAAGGTTGTTGGTGGAGCTTGGGGCAGTATTCAGGGAGTGAGGAGGCAGTCGGGGGTTGAAGGGCTGTATTCAGTGGGTGGGGAGGTAGTTGGGAGGGTTGAGGGCCAGTAGTCAGGATGTCAGGAGGTAGTCGGGAGGTTTGAGGGGCACTAGACAAGGGGTCGGGAAGTAGTCGGGGGGTTTGAGTGTCAGTAGTCAGGGGGTCGGGAGTTAGTTGGGGAGGTTGAGGGGCCTGTAGTCAGGGGGTCGGGAGGTAGTTGGGGATGAGTTGAGGGGTAGTAGTCAGGGGTTCGGGAGTTGTCGGGGGGTGTTGAGGGGCAGTAGTCAAGGGGTTGGAAGGTAGTCAGGGCAGTTGAGGGGCAGTAGTCAGGGGATGAGGAGGTAGTTGGGGAGGTTGAGGAGCTGTAGGCAGGGGGTTGGGAGGTAGTGGGGGAGGGGTTGAGGGGCAGTAGTCAGGGGGTCGGGAGGTAGTCGGGGGGGGTTGAGGGGCAGTAGTCGGGTCAGGAGGTAGTTGCGGAGGTTGAGGGGCTGTAGTCAGGAGGTCGGGAGGTAGTAGGCGAGGGGTTGAGGGGCAGTATTCAGGAGTCTAGAAGGTTGTTGGGGATTTTGGGGCAGTATTCAGGGAGTCAGGAGGCAGTCGGGGGTTGAGGGGCTGTAGTCAATGGGTCGGGAGGTAGCTGGAAGGGTTGCGGGGCAGTAGTCAGGATGTTGGAATGTAGTCGGGAAGGTTGAGGGGCAGTAGTCAGGGGATGAGGAGGTAGTTGGGGAGGTTGAGGGGCTGTAATCAGGGGGTCGGGAGGTAGTGGGAGAGGGGTTGAGGGGCAGTAGTCAGGGGATGAGGATGTAGTTGGGGAGGTTGAGGGGCTGTAATCAGGGGGTCGGGAGGTAGTGGGGGAGGGGTTGAGGGGCAGTAGTCAGGGGTTAGCGAGGTAGTCGGGGGAGTTTGAGGGGCGGTAGTAAGGGGGTTGGGAGGTAATCGGGGGTGTTGAGGGGCAGTAGTCAGGGGGTCGGGAAATAGTCGGTTGTGGGGTTAAGGGGCAGTAGTCAGGGGGTCGGGAGGTAGTGGGGGAGGGGTTGATGGGCTGTAGTTAGGGGGTCGGGAGGTAGTTGGGAATGAGTTGAGGGGTAGTAGTCAGGGGTTCGGGAGGTAGTCGGGGGGTGTTGAGGGGCAGTAATCCGGGGGTTGGGAGGTAGTCGGGTGGGGGGTTGAGAGGCACTAGTCTGGAGGTCGGGAGGTAGTTGGGAGGATTGAGGTGCAGTAGTCAGGGAGTCAGGAGGTAGTTGGGGTGTTGAGGGGCAGTAGTCAGGGGGTCAGAAGGTAGTCGGGGAGGTTGAGGGGCAGTAGTCAGGGGTTCAGGTGCTAGTTGCGGAGTTTGAGGGGCAGTAGTCAGGGATTAGGGAGGTAGTCGGGGAGGTTGAGGGGCGATAGTCAGTGGGTCGGGAGATAGTCGGGTGTGGGGTTAAGGGCAGTAGTCAGGGGGTCGGGAGATAGTCGGGTGTGGGGTTAAGGGGCAGTAGTCGAGGGTCGGGAGGTAGTCGGGGAGGATGATGGGCAGTAGTCAGGGGGTCGGGAGGTTGAGGGGCTGTAATCAGTGGTTCGGGAGGTAGTTGGGGAGTTTGAGGGGCAGTAGTCAGGGGTTCGGGAGGTAGTTGGGGTGGGGTTGAGGGGCAATAATCCGGGAGTCAGGAGGTAGTCGGGGATGTTGAGGGGCAGTAGTCAGGTGGTCGGGAGGTAGTCGGGAGGAGTTGAGGGGCAGTAGTCAGGGGGTCGGGAGGTAGTTGAGGAGGTTGAGGGGCTGTAGTCAGGAGGTCGGGAGCTAGTCGGCGAGGGGTTGAGGGGCTGTATTCAGGGGTCTAGAAGGTTGTCGGGGGTTTTGGGGCAGTAGTCAGGGAGTCAGGAGGCAGTCGGGGGTTGAGGGGCCGTAGTCAGCGTGTCGAGAGGTAGTTGGGAGGGTTGCGGGGCAGTAGTCAGGTGGTCGGACTGTAGTCGGGAAGGTTGAGGAGCAGTGGTCAGGGGGTTGGGCGGTAGTTGGGGAGATTGAGGGGCTGTAATCAGGGGGTTGGGAGGTAGTTGGGGATGAGTTGAGGGGTAGTAGTCTGGGGTTCGGGAGGTAGTCGGGGGTTGTTGAGGGGCAGTAGTCAGGGGGTTGGGAGGTAGTCGGGGCGGTTGAGGGTCAGTAGTCAGGGGATGAGGAGGTAGTTGGGGAGGTTGAGGGGCTGTAGTCAGGGGGTCGGGAGGAAGTCGGGAGGGTTGAGGGGCAGTGGTCAGGGAGTTGGGAGGTAGCCGTGGGGGGGGCTGCGGAGTGGCTTTGAGGGGCAGTAATCCAGGTGTTGGGAGGTAGTCGGGTCGGTGGTTGAGAGGCAGTAGTCAGGAGGTCGGGAGGTAGTTGGGAGGATTGAGGTGCAGTAGTCAGGGAGTCAGGAGGTAGTCGTGGAGTTTGAGGTGCAGTAGTGAGCGAGTCACGAGGTAGTCGGGGATGTTGAGGGGCAGTAGTCAGGGATTTGGGAGGTAGTCGGGGGGGTTGAGGGGCAGTAGTCAGGGAGTCAGAAGGTAGTCGGGGGGTTGAGGGGCAGTAGTCAGGGCGTCAGGACATAGTCGGGTGGGGGGTTGAGGAGCAGTAGTCAGGGGGTCAGAAGGTAGTCGGGGAGGTTGAGGGGCAGTAGTCAGGGGTTCGGGAGCCATTTGGGGAGTTTGAGGGGCAGTAGTCAGGGGTTAGGGAGGTAGTCGGGGGAGGTTGAGGGGCGGTAGTAAGGGGGTGGGAAGTAATCGGGGGTGTTGAGGGGCAGTAGTCAGGGGGTTGGGAGATAGTCGGGTGTTGGGTTAAGGGGCTGTAGTCAGGGGTTCGGGAGGTGGTTGGGGAGTTTGAGGGGCAGTAGTCAGGTGTTCGGGAGGTTGTCGGGGGGGTTGAGGGGCAGTAGTGAGCGAGTCAGGAGGTAGTCAGGGATGTTATGGGGTAGTCGTCAGGAGATTGGCAGATAGTCGGGGATGTTGAGGGGCAGTAGTCAGGGGGTCGGGAGGTAGTTGAGGAGGTTGAGGGGCTGTAGTCAGGAGGTCGGGCGGTAGTTGGGGAGGGCTTGAGGTGCAGTGGTCAGGGGGTCAGGAGGTAATTGAAGAGGTTGAGGGGCTGCAGTCAGGAGGTTGGGACGTAGTCGGCGACGGGTTGAGGAGCATATTCCGGGGGCCTGAATGTTGTTGGGTGGTTTTGGGGCAGTAGTCAGGGAGTGAGGAGGCAGTCGGGGGTTGAGGGGCTGTAGTCAGTGGGTCAGGAGGTATTTGGGAGTGTTGAGGGGCAGTAGTCAGGATGTCAGGAGGTAGTCGGGAGGTTTGAGGGGCACTAGACAAGGGGTCGGGAATTAGTAGGGGGGGTTGAAGGGCAGTAGTCAGGGAGTCGGGAGGTAGTTGGGGAGGTTGAGGGGCAGTAGTCGGGGGACTGGTAAGTAGTCAGGGGGATTGAGGGTCAGTAGCCAGGGGGTTGGGATGTAATTGGGGAGGTTGAGGGGCAGTAGTCGGGGTGGGGGGCCGTCAATGTCAGTGATTGTGGTGATCAGTTCTGTAGTTACCCAGGAGTTTGACTAGGATTTTCCTCTCTAACATTTCCTGGATAACTATCCAGGCAACTACGTCAGAACCACCTGGTGTCTCCGACTCTCATTCAGAGACAGAAACTTCTTCTGAGCATCACGGACAGCACGCAAATTTCCCATTGGAAGTTCGAACTTCCCAGGCAATTCTCATGGAGGTTAGCACCTTGGGACTTCTGAAAGGTTCCGATGTGTATCATGGGTCATATGTTTGGTCTCCAATGATCGGAAACTGGAAGGTCTAGTTCAATATTGATGGAATCCTCAACCATTTTGACACAACTATGGAAGTTGGTTATAAATCAGAGGAAAATGATTTAAAAAAAATCTTTACCTCCCAATTGATCAGCCATGTTCTGGTGGTGCACAGTGACAGGAGCAATTTTAACATGGGGGCTCCCATCTCCCTACACCCACCCCTCCTTTATAGTGAACCTCACTCTGCCAGGAGGTGCCTTATTGCTGGGCAGGATGCACCATCAAGAGAACCCCTATTTGAAGAACATATCACTGGCTCTGTTTGACTGTTTACAGCCAGGATTGTGAACCTTTGGTATTCTCTACCCCAGAGCGTTGTGGGGGCTCAGCCATTGAATATATTCAAGGCTGGGATAGGCAGATTTTTGGACCATAAGGAAATTAAGTAGCATGGGAATCATACTTATTCAATGGCAGAGCTGACTCAAGGGGCCTTCTGGCCTCCGCCTGCTCTTATTTTTTTATGTCCTTACATTCTGCCGATCCTCTGCCCAATGATTAAAGTCTTCCCATTGTCCAGCATGTTGGGTTTGCCTCTGGGAGTTTCCCACATCAGGAGCCGGACAGCAACTGGAAACCAAGCCCCCTGAGCAGGAGAAGGGTGAGTCAATGCCAATCTTCACATTATCACATAATCCAGGCTGACCCTCCAGTGCAGTAGTGAGGGAGTGCCGCACTGTGCGGAGTTGCCACCTTTTGGATGAGACACTAACCCGAGGCCACGTCTACCGGTAAAAGGTCCCATAGTGCTATTTCGAAGAAGTAGCGGCATACTCCCTGGTGTTATGGCCAATTCTGCAAACAACATCGCTAAAACACATTACCTGAACATTATCTCATTGCTCTTTATGGAGCTTGCTGTGTGCAAATTGGCTGCAGTGTTTCCTGTGTTACAACAGTACTTCAATAGTACTTCATTGGCTGTAAAGCACTTTGGGACATCCTGAGGTTGTTAAAGGTGCTATATAAATGCGCATCCTTTTTCCTGGCAGCCAGCAGGTAGTTAACCATAGCCCAGGAGGGACTGTAACTATCTCTCTCTTTTAGAGAGAAACGAGTGGTTAAATAGCTTGAGGGCACCATTCTGCATCAAGGCAGAGGCACGGCCTCCATGAACTACCACAGTCAGTACAGGGATTGAACTCGTGTTGACATCATTCTGCACCACACTCTAGCCACCTAGCCAATTGGTCTAACTGGTTTAACAAGCCCTGCAGTTGTATAAAACTGCTACAAAGAATTACAGACAGACTGCAGTAGTTCGAGAGGAAGGTTCACCACCATCGCCTTCTCAGGGCCCTCGGGATCATTTGAGCCTTGAATGCATTTTCTAAAATTTGTAATTAATGGAGAAAGAGAACATGCCTGGTATAAATAAATATGGTAAGTGGCATTCCAGCCTTACTGTAGTTAAATAAGGATATAAATTAATGTTACGCAGGCCATTCGATTCATCATGGTCCCCACTATCTACTTGGTCATGGCATCTACTCACCTCAGTCAATCTCCTGAAGGAAAGTTCAGCATCAATAATCATCGACCCTCAAAAAACAGAACTCAGCAAAACTCCAGAATGATAATCAAACCCAAACCTTCACCACTGAGCTGCCTTTGAAAAGTCATTCCAGTTCTACTAACAACTGTTCTGTTCCTGCTCAAAGTATAACCATGATCCTGATTCAGGGCAGGGGTAGGAATATTCTCTGCTGAGAGGTAGCTCGTTATTAATTTGCTTTCTGACTTTCCAACACGTTTCAAGATTTGCCCGTTGAGATTGAATCTTTCAGCAGTGCTCTCCCTTTTCCATTTGGACATAGATGAACTGTCGATTGGATTTGAGGCATATCGAAACAGAACAATATTATACGTAGCTTCAGAAAGCAGCTTTACCATCTTGTTACTGAGGCAACACAATTAACGGCTGAATCTACTAATATCTATCAATGATTTGCAGAGTCTGAGGGAATACTTCCATTTTAACCCTATTACCACCGTCTCCCATGTGAGGTCCTCAAAAATACATTACACCTGGATTTGCACAGGATCTTGGGGCAACAGCTCAAACCCAAACAGGACACCAGCAAAATTGGCCCAACAGCCTCACTTGTATAAAAACAAAAAACTGCGGATGCTGGAAATCCAAAACAAAAACAGAATTACCTGGAAAAACTCAGCAGGTCAGGCAGCATCGGCGGAGAAGAAAAGAGATGACATTTCGAGTCCTCATGACCCTTCAGCAGAACTGGTTGAATCCAAGGAGAGGGGTGAATATAAGCTGGTTTAAGGTGGTGGTGGGGGGGGTGGGGGGTGGGGGGGGGGGGGGGGGGGGGTGGGTGGGGGGGGGGGGGGGGGGGGGGGTCCAGTGGGGGGAGAGAAGTGGAAGGGTGTGGTGTGGTTGTAGGGACAAGCAAGCAGTGATAGAAGCAGATAATCAAAAGATGTCACAGACAGAAGAACAAAAGAACACAGAGGTGTTGAAGTTGGTGATATTATCTAAACGAATGTGCTAATTAAGAATGGATGGTAGGGCACTCAAGGTATATCTCTAGTGGGGGTGGGGGGGCATAAAAGATTTAAAGATAATGGAAATAGGTGGGAAAAGAAAAACCTATATAAATTATTGGAAAAAACAAAAGGAAGGGGGAAGAAATAGCAAGGGGGTGGGGATGGAGGAGGGAGGTCAAGAACTAAACTTGTTGAATTCAATATTCAGTCCAGAAGGCTGTAAAGTGCCTAGTCGGAAGATGAGGTGCTGTTCCTCCAGTTTGTGTTGGGCTTCACTGGAACAATGCAGCAAGCCAAGGACGGACATTTGGGCAAGAGAGCAGGGTGGAGTGTTAAAATGGCAAGCGACAGGGAGGTTTGGGTCATTCTTGCGGACAGACCTCATTTGTATGTTGGCATCAGTCACAACTCCAGAGACAGCTCCCAAGTAGCGAGTATAAAATATTTTACTTGCCTCAGTCTAGAGACAGGAAGAGCAAGCGTTTTTCTCCTGGCTCCACACTAAACCTGCTGGCTCCTGCCTCCTCCCAATCCCACACTGCAACTACCCTCAGCCGTGGTCTCAGCCTTTATTAATGTCACTCCCCTCACCACCAGTGGGAAACAAGCGACACAGGTTCTGAGCTCCAGGGAAAGCTGAAATGTCAGGTTTTGGAAACACATTAGTGTGAGGCCATTCGGCAGCAAGAACTATCACAAGACTGGAACACAAGAGGAAATTTCAAACAATTGGGAGACCCACTGATGTGGGGAGGTGTAGCATTGCTCATTATGTTGTATTGTTTTGTAAGCACAATTTGTACTGATTGAATTAATTGAATCTTCACATCATTGTTCTGCATATTCACCCACTGTGAAATAAAATAGCTTAATGAACTGTATTACATAGATATAGGGCAGTGTGAGCTAACATATTCTCCTGGTGAGACTATAAAGTGGGTTGATCTTCTTAGAGAAGAGAAGTTAAGGGGAGATTTAATAAAGGTGTTCAGGATTATAAGAGGTTTTAATAGGTTAAATAAGGGGAAATTATTTCCACTGTAGCAGAGAGGTCAGTAACCAAAGAGCGTAGATTTTTCAAATTAGGCAAATAACTAGAGGGGAGATGAGGAGAAGTTCTTTTTACACAGTAATTTGTTATGATCAGTAATGATCACTCATGCCATTTGAAGGAAGGTGACTGACAGTCAACTTCCTCATCCCCAGGCTACATAGCAGTGACCCAATAATTTCAGTGACCTAACCAGCGCAAGTAAGGTAATGCTTCTCTTCCTTGTCTTCTTTGCCCACCCAGGCCAGAAGTGTATAGTTCATCCTCTTACAACAACACCCCCCACAACTAACCCTTTAAAAATACCTGAGTTAAAGGAGTTCCTCACCAGGTATCCTGCACTACACAGTTCCCCAAACAACATGAAAACCCCTTCACCCATGTCATCAGCACCCACTGGCCTTTCACCCCACCTGGCCCACACCATGAGGCGGCACTCCTCAACCACCAGCCTTACCCGCAGTCACTCTATCTTCCTGCAGGATAAATTGCTACACAATGGCCAATACCAGCAGAGCACCAGGCAGGCATTCCCTCTAAACACCTCACCCAGGTTACTGACAGATCTCCATTAACATATATATATAAAAACAAAAAAAAACTGCGGATGCTGGAAATCCAAAACAAAAACAGAATTACCTGGAAAAACTCAGCAGGTCTGGCAGCATCGGCGGAGAAGAAAAGAGTTGACGTTTCGAGTCCTCATGACCCTTCAACAGAACTAGGTGAATCCAAGGAGAGGGGTGAAATATAAGCTGGTTTAAGGTGGGGAGGGGGTGGAGGGTTGGGTGGGGGGAGAGAAGGCACTTTACAGCCTTCTGGACTGAATATTGAATTCAACAACTTTAGGTCTTGAACTGCCTCCTCCATCCCCACCCCCTTTCTGTTTCTTCCCCCTTCCTTTTGTTTTTTCCAATAATTTATATAGATTTTTCTTTTCCCACCTGTTTCCATTATTTTTAAATCTTTTATGCCCCCCACCCCCACTAGAGCTTTACCTTGAGTGCCCTACCATCCATTCTTAATTAGCACATTTGTTTAGATAATATCACCAACTTCAACACCTCTGCGTTCTTTTGTTCTTTTGTCTGTGACATCTTTTGATTATTTGCTCTTATCACTGCTTGCTTGTCCCTACAACCACACCCCCCTCCACTTCTCTCCCCCCACCCAACCCCCCACCTCCTCCCCCCACCTTAAACCAGCTTATATTTCACCCCTCTCCTTGGATTCACCTAGTTCTGTTGAAGGGTCATGAGGACTCGAAACGTCAACTCTTTTCTTCTCCGCCGATGCTGCCAGACCTGCTGAGTTTTTCCAGGTAATTCTGTTTTTGATCTCCTTTAACACCCTGACCCCTCCTCTAAACCCCTCACCTGAGGTGGCAGACAATATAAAATAAGGGGTGAAATTTTGAAGGGGTTGCAGGAGCAGAAAGAACTGGGTATATGTGTATAGATCATTGAAGGTGGCAGGCAAGGTGGAGAGAGAAGTTAATAGTAAAGCATATAGTATCCCGGGCTTTATTAATAGAGGCATAGAGTACAAGAGCAAGGAGGTTATGCTGAATTTTTTAAGACACTCATTAGACCACAGCTGGAGTATTGTGTACAGTTTTGGGCGTCACATTATAGGAAGGACGTGACACACTGAAGAGAGTGCAGAAGAGGTTTACAAGGATGGTTCCAGGGATGAGAAATTTCAGTTACAAAGATAGATTGGAGAGGTTGGGACTGTTCTCCTTGGAGAGAAGAAGGCTAAGAGGGGATTTGATAGAAATGTTCAAAACCATGAGCGGGCTGGACAGAGTAGATAGGGAGAAGCTGTGCCCACTCGTAAATGGATCAAGAGAAAGAGGTCACAGATCTAAAGTGATTTGCAAAAGAAGCAAATGTGATGTGAGAAAAACTTTTTCACAACGAGTGGTTCGGGTCTGGAATGCACTGCCTGGAAGAGTGGTGGAGGCAGGTTCATTGCGACATTCAAGAGGGCATTAGATGATTATTTGAATAGAAACAATGTGCAGGGGTACGGGGAAAAGGCAAGACAATGGCACTAGGTCATACGCTCATTTGGAGAGCCGGTGTAGACACGATGGGCTGAATGGCCTCCTTCTGTGGCATTAAGATTCTGTGATTCTGTGATTTAAACTAATGCTCTCATATCCCTGTGAAAATCCACGCAGACAGAACCACCCAGCCCCTTTCTGTCTCCTTAATCCTGAGGGGGTGACGCTAACCAAATCTGACCTTCGACCCTCTTTTCCTGCAGCACAGCAAAGGAGGAGAAAGAAGATGATAATCTTGCTGACAAGGACCAATCCACCTAAGAATCACTGCTGCCATCTCATCGGTGGCACTGAGGAGCAGTGTAGGGCTGATGTGTTGCCATATGTGGGGTGGATAGTGGATTGAGTGAATGTATTTCAATTGACAGGGCGGGGTTAGAAGAAGGCCAAGCTGTAGTGTCAAAGGTCAACAGAAGAGAAGACCTGACTTCCTGCCCCGCCCTCCTCATTGTCAAGCCCCTGAACCTATGAGTTCAGCCAAGATTTGTGAAGTCTATTGTGGTAAATACCGCACAAGTCTCATTTTCATCACCTTGAGGTGCTAACTATTCTCCATAATGGTGACATCCAAGAGGATGGCTTGGACATACCTATTCCTGAGAGATCTGTCCTGGGGGGTGCAGGCAGAAGGCAGGGAGTGAGGGGTCTGAAAATATGTCTATGGTCTTACTCTCGGAGAACTGCAAGTGCAGCTCTCGGTAGATAGAATTCCAAAGATAGGAACTTTAATAAAAGTTTCCCACTTTGCAAAAATCTGTAATCAAAGATCTCCAAAGAGGTTGACACGCCCGACAGTAGTGACTGATCCTGACAGTTTGTGCACCTCCAAACACTAGATCAACCCAATCACAGCAGGCATCTGAATACAGGAAGCTCAGAGCTGCAACACTATTGGCCTCTCACTTTGACCACAGATTGGTGGTAACTGGGTGGCAGGAACTGGGGATCTTTACCTCAGAGGGTTGTGGATGCTCAGTCATTGAATACATTTAAGGCTGGGATAGAGAGATTTTTGGTCCCTCGGCGAAAATGGAGTTGAGGCTCAATGTCAGCCACAATCATATTGAATGGGCTGTGTGGCCTACTTCTGCTCCTATTTCTTGTGTTCTTGTGGCAGTGAGAGAACTGAAGAGTGAAAGAGCTGGGGAAGATGGTGGAAGCTGTTCAAAGATGCACACTGTCAGGAACACCAACTTCCTGAATTTCCATACTGGAAATTCCCCAGCCATTGGCCAGTTCATTCCTCAGGGCAATGGCTTGACTAATCAGAGTCAAGCTGTCTGGTTTAAATTTCAAACAATGCTTGGCAGTTAACTGCCAGTCACTATTAACTGGTGCATTCTCCATGGCAACGCCTCTACCAATCAGAGTCCACTTGCCAACCAACCAGTAGTCTCTTCTCATACAGTATAAAGTTGTTGCTTCCCCTGACATTGGCTATACTTGCGAATTGTCTTGATGAGTGCAAGACAAAATCTTCGACAAAATGTCCTTTTTTTCAGCAACACTCAAAGAAAGTGAACTTAAACCCTTGAACTAATTAAACTCTTAAACCATTCAAGTGCATCTGCTGATGAATTGCTAAGTATGTTAATTTTTATAGATTTTTATTCCCAAAACAGCATAAATATGCTGGAAATTGGGAAGGTATTAGCCCCTCATACTTTTGAAAGATCTCTCTATCCCACTCTAACATCCCTCTGCTCCACTGAGTATTGCAGATAAACTGGAGCTCATTTTGCATTGTACATCATGTTTTTGTGTGTGCCCAAGCAGTAGAAAATGATGTCGTTTGGGTCCTTTGCTGAATTACATTTGTAAATGCGAGAGGGTAAAAGACCTTGATCCCTCCAGCTACCTCACTGCACTGTGAGGATTAAATGGATCTAAATTAAATCAACCTGCTCTGAATTACCCTGCCACTTCTTACACAGCAGCTGAGCAAAATGTAACCTTAAGTATCAATAGATAATTTCACGCTGACAATGTGCTGAATAATGATTTGATGGAGGAAGCACTATTTATGTAATGAAATTAATCACTTCAGAACTCTTTCAGATGCAAATGGAGTTGAATGAACCAGTTTCAGTTTGATGTGTCAGGAGGTCTTCCACATTGGTCTTGCTTGATGCGAGCCATGAACTAGCAGCTTCACAGACATTTCCCACCCATCTTAATGTATTTCCCCAAGGACTTTTTTTGCATCTAACTCTTCTTAGGGATTCAGGTTTGGCTCAGTTGTTAACACTCTCACCTCTGAGCTGCTTGTGGGGTCCAGTCCCACTCCAGAGACTTGACACCAACTGACAAACCAGTGAAGTACTGAGGGAATGCTGCACTGTCGAAGGTGCAGTCTTTTATTGAAATGTCTGCCCTCTCAGCTAGACAGAAAAGAACCCAGCAGTCTGGCCATTATTTATCCCTTATTCAAGATCCTTATAACAGATTATCTGGTCATTGTCACATTGCTGTTTGTGGGAGATTGCTGTGTAAAAATTGGCTGCCACATCCCTTACAACAGTGGCTACACTTTAAAAGGTATTTCATTGGCTATAAAGTTAATTAGCATGTTCTGAGGTCACAAAGGTCCAGTTTCTCATTCCTCCTCTGACTTGTAGTAGGAAGTACACCAGGCACTGAAACACTGGGAGTGAATTTCCTCAGGGATTCTCCTGCTGCTTTGATGTAACTTCAGTAGAGGTTTGGTGTAAATCCTTGTTAAACGCAAGCCAGCAGGAGAATCCTTGAGGAATTTAACCCTAATGACATCTTTCTTTAGAAAGTGAAAACGGAAATATTTAAATATGTCTGCTACATTTAAATTAGCCTTTGACACCCTTTGACACAGCTTATAATTCTAGAAATACGAGGCAACATTTTGGAATGGGCCAGAAAACAAGGATCTCAAAACACGGACTTGCATTTTTATAGCGCCCAAGGTGTTTCACAGGGGCATTATCAAGCTTAAATCGACACCAAGCCAAGAAAGGGGAGATTAGGAAATATGTGTAAAAGCTTGTGGAAGAGCTCGGTTTTAGTTGGGTCTTAAGGGAGGAGAGATGGGTAAGTACAGTGCTGCAGTGAGTGAATTCCAGGGCCAAATCATATGTTAAAATAACCCATACCTTCCATTGGCAACCCAGGGTTAGTCGCTCACCTTGAATTAAAATCAACGTTTTAGAATTTACGACTCTGAAAAGAACATGGAATGATGCAAAAACCAGTGGACCAATCAACCTTATTCCTTCCACAGCCCATATACACTCTATCCCATAATCGTCTTGACCCATGGATTTAGTCCTCTGAGGGAATGTCCTGTATAAATTCGAGCTGATACCAAAATATAATCAATATTCATCCTCACATCTCCATCGTTCACCTCTGGTCTGAGCCTGCCTTCCATTTAACCACCTTAACCATCACAGTAGCCTTAAGACTAGTGTACACCAGAGAGCTCCTTGGCTTTAGTGCACCTTGGTATTTACTGGATCTAGAAAGCTCCACAGTACTTACTGGCTCTAGTGTGCTCCATAGGGTTTACTAGCTCTAGTGCTCCATAGTGTTTACTGGCACCAAGTTGGTTGTGATTGTTGGAGGTCAATCATCTCTGCTCCAGAGCGTCACCGTGGGAGTTCCTCAGGGTCGTGTCCTCGGCTCAACCATCTTCAACTGCTCCACCAATGACCTTCCTTCCTCCCTAACGTCAAAAGTGGGAATGTTCTCTGATGATTGCACAATGTTCAGCACCGTTCGCGACTCCTCAGATACTGAAGCAGTCCATGTCCAAATGCGGCAAGACCTGAATAATATCCAGGCTTGGGCTGACAAGTGGCAAGTAATATTCTGAACTCCGCCCCACTATCAACATAATGGGGGTTACCATCGACCTTAAACTGAACTGAACTAGCCACATAAATACTGTGGCTACAAGAGTAGGTCAGAGGCTAGGAATCATGCGGAGAGTAACTCACTTCCTGACCTCCCAAAGACTGTCCACCATCTATAAGGCACAAGCCAGGAGTGTGATTGGATATTCTCAACTTGCCTGGATGAATGCAGCTCCCACAACACTCAAGAAGCTTGACACCATCCAGGAAAATTCTGCCAGCTTGATTGGGATCACAACGACAAACATTCACTCCTTCCACCACCGGCACACAGTAGCAGCAGCATGTATCATCTACAAGATGCACTGCAGAAACTCACCAAGACTCCTTAGGCAGCACCTTCCATTCCCATGACCATTACCATCTAGAAGGACAAGGGCAGCAGATAAATGAGAACTCCAATGCCTGGAAGTTCCTCTACAAGCCATACGCCATCCTGATTTGGAAATATATCACCATTCCTTCTCTGTTGCTGGGTCAAAATCCTGGAACTCCCTCCCTAACAGCACTGTGGGTGTACCTACACCACACGGACTGTAGCAGTTCAAGAAGGCAGCTCACCAGCACCTTCTCGAGGGCAAGTAAGGGACACGCAATAAATCCTGGCCCAGCCCACATCCCATGAATGAATTTAAACAAGTGTTTACTTAAACAAGTGTGCCCCATAGTGTTTACTGGCTCTCATGTCCTCCTTAGCATTTACTGGTTACTAGTATGCTCCATAGTGTTTACTGGTTCTAGTGCTCCATAGTGTTTACTGGCTCCAGTGTGCACCATAAGACGGCATTATCCCAAATTTGCACTAAGTGCGGTAGTGGACGGGACAAAGGACATTTTACCCCCAGCCATGATGGCGGGTTTTCAAGCCACATCTCTCCTGAGTTTGACTCTGCTGCCATGCACTAATTATCTCTACTTTGGTTCACAGGGAGCTCTGCCAAGTGACTGACACCCTCATTCAGCCAGTCCCTCAGCTCCATCCAGGCCCTCACCTCCAGCCAAGAGGACACCTCCTCCATCGAAGAGCTGGAAATATTCAGTCTGGAAACCCGTCACGGCACTTACCTACACCCTGCACCAGCACAGAGTCACACACCTCAGTGGGACCTAGATCTAGAGTAGGCTCAGGTTCTCAATCTGGTGGTCACCACACAGACACATGTCCACAGCAGGAGGAGGCAGGTTCAGCCGAGCTCCCCAGCACTCGGAGGACTGCTGAGGAAGAGGCATCTGTGAAGCTCAAGTGAGGTGATGAGCCTCTGGCTTTGGCCTTCCAACTCCTCATGAAGAATCAGCAGAAGGTGGGTAAAATCACACAGAGCTGTTGGAAGCCTTCAACAGAGCGGCACTGTGAGTCAGAGGAGTGCGTCTGCCTGTTCTCTAATGAAGTGATGCCCGCATGTGCACGTATGAAAGTCGCCATGCGAAGAATGGCAGAAGCCATCCAAATCCCCTTTGCCTGTGACCCTCTTAACCTCATCCTCTGTCACCGCAGAGGGAGCAACTGGCCCACAGGAGGACATCCAAAGCGAGCCGGGGCCCTCAAGACCTCAGCTGTCCAGAAGACCAATGCCGAAGTCATCAGAGGCAACAGGGCCAACCATTGCACAGGCTGTCCCCACTCCTGCTGCGGATGTCAGGGCAGCACCTAGAAGATGTGCAAGGCCTAGAAAAGTTAAGAATTTCTGATCAAAAGTGGTTGCACAGATGCACACATTGTGATACTTTATAATCTGAAAATATATTCACTTTCACTGAATAATGTGTAATGGTGTCTTTCAGTTTCATTGACAGGCTTCCCGAGTCCTCCCCATGCATCCCCTCCCACCTCCCCCCACTAGCAGTTCAGCTGCACAAGGCCAGCCCACAAGTGATTCTGGGGAGAGATATGTGTGTGTGTGGCAGGGCCTTTCGGAGCCTCGTGCAAGCGCTCTCCATGCTCGCGGAGCCTTCCACCATCACGTTCATCTCACTGTCCTGAGTATTTTCAGTGCTGCCTGCTAGGGTTCACTTTCAGTTGTCCATCTGAGCCAACCTACATTTCCGCCCACTCACGATTGCACTCCCATGCAGCACCTGTGCCTGCTCAATGCGAGACTCCTCTCACTTGCAATTTTACAAGCATGGTTGTTCTAAAGTGTGTCTTCAGCTCCCCCGTCATTTCCCCAGCCCCAGTCACCCATGTCCTTTCCCCCATCACTGTGGAACCCTTGGCATCACGTTCCACCTCCCCATCATCATCTTCCAGCCAGAACCCTGGTCGTTCCAGGGTGTCTAGGTGAACATGTACATTCCCTACCTTCCTGTGAATCCCAGCGCCATCCATAGTGACCTCCCCAACCTCCTCCTTCCCTCCCCCAGTGTCTGCATCCACCTCTGAATCCCTACAAACCACCCTCGCCATCCCTTCTACAGCTACCGACGCATACTAACCCTCCCACACTACCAGCTCACCATTTGGTCCTACCATGCCCGCCCTCATTTCACTCTCCAGGAGGCAATCATCAACCCCAAAGACCCCTCCCTTGCATGTTCACCTGGAGATCTCCACCTTCCTCCCCCTGGATGCCTTCCCTCCTTCAAACTCTTTCCTCTCCACAGACAATCACAAACTGGTTTCCCACCATATTGCTCGCTCACAGCCAACGCCAACGGGAATGGAAAATTCCACCCATAGTGTTCACGGGCTCTAGTGCACCACAGTGTTTACTAGTTCTAGCATGCGCCATACATAGTGTTTGCTGGTACTATTGTTCTCCATAGTGTTTACTGGCTCTAGTGTGCACCAAGTTGGTTGTGGTTGGTGGAGGTCAATCATCTCAGCTCCAGGATATCACTGCAGGAGTTCCTCAGGGTAGTGTCCTTGGCCCAACCATCTTCAACTGCTTCATTAATGACCTTCCTTCTGTGATAAGATCAGAAGTGGGGATGTTTGCTGATGATTGCATAATATTCAGCACCATTCGTGACTCCTCAGATACTGAAGCAGTCCATGTCCAAATGCAGCAAGTCCTGGACAATAACAAGGCTTGGACTGACAAGCGGCAAGTAACATTAGCACCACACAAGTGCCAGACAATGACCATCTCCAACAAGAGAGAACCTAACCATCGCCTCATGACATTCAATGGCATTACCATCATGAACCACCACCCTCCCCCCCGCAACTATCAACATCCTGGGGGTTACCATTGACCAGAAACTGAACTGGACTAGCCATATAAATACTGTGGCTACAAGAGCAGGTCAGAGGCTAAGAATCCTGTGATGAGTAATTTACCTCCTAACTCCCCAAAGTCTATCCACCGTCTACAAGGCACAAGGCAGGAGTGTGATGGAATACACCCCACTTGCCTGGATGATTGAAGCGCCCACAAACCTCAAGAAGCTTGACAACGTCCAGGGCAAAGCAGCTGCCTGATTGGCACCACATCTACAAACATTCACCCCCTCCACCACCAACGCACAGTAGCAGCAGTGTGTACCATCTACAAGATGTATTGCAGGAATTCACCAAGGCTCCTTAGCATCTTTCAAACCCATGACCACCACCATCTTGAAGGACAAGGGCAGTAGATAGATGGGAACACCACCACCTGGAAGTTCCCCTAAAAGTCACTCACCATCCTGACTTGGAAATATATTGCCGTTCCTTCACCGTCGCTGGGTCAAAATCCTGGAAACCCCTCCCAAACAGCACTGTGGGTGTACCTACACCACATGGACTGCAGCGGTTCAAGAAGGCAGCTCACCACCACCTTCTTAAGGGCAACTAGGAATGGGCAATAAATGCTGGCCCAGCCAGTGATACCCACACCCTGTGAATAAATTTTTAAAAGTGTTTACTGACTCTAGTAAACACCATAGGGGGTGAATGTTTCTGGTGTGCTCCACAGTGTTTACTGTGTCTAGTGTGCTCCATAGCCTACATCTGAACCAGAGTGGGACTAACATCCTTGCTGGCGTGTTTGCTAGTGCTGTTGGGAGGAGTTTAAACTAATCGGCAGGGGGAGGGGAAACAGAATGTTAGTAGAATTGGAACACATCATAATACAGTAAAACAATCAAGTCAGAGGGAGTACGGCTGCAATAAGCTTCAAGGGAGTAAGGCAAGGCTGGATGGTCTCTGCTTTAGTGCCAGGAGTATTACAGGTAAAACGGATGAGTTAAGAGTGAGGATTGACATGTGGAATTGTGATATAGTAGCCATCACTGAAACGTGGCTGAGGGAAGGGCAGGATTGGCAGCTTAACATTCCGGGATATAGAATCTTCAGGCAAGATAGGGGAGGGGGTAAAAGAGGAGGAGTTATTACTTAAGGAGTCCGTTACTGCAGTAAGGAGAGATGATATGTTGGAGGGGGCATCGAATGAAGCTTTGTGGATAGAGTTTAGGGATAAAAAAGGGGCAACCACGTTATTAGGTATTTATTATAGACCCCCAGATAGTCAGTGGGAAATTGAGGAGCAAATATGTGCACAATTTGTGGAGGTGTGTAAAAACAATAACTATAGGGTAATTATATTAGGTGATTCCAACTTTCCCAACATTAATTGGGATAGACATAGTGTTAAGGACTTGGATGGAGTGGGTTTCTTGAAATGTGTATAAGAGAACTTTTTAGGTCAATATGTAGAGGGTCCAACAAGGGACGGCGTATTGCTGGACCTAATTCTGGGGAATGAAGCTGGGAAGGTGGCTGAGGTGGTGGTGGGCGAGCATTTTAGTGATAGCGACCACAACATGGTAGAGTTTAAGTTTGTTATGGACAAAAAAAATCGACAAGTTGCAAAAAAATGTTTTGGATTGGGGGAGAGTGGATTTTAGTAAAATAAGGCAGGATCTGGCCAAGGTAGACTGGGAACAGTTACTTGTGGGGAAATCTGCAGAGGAGCTGTGGTGGGTGTTCAAAAAGGAAATGGGGAGAGTACAGGCTCAACATGTTCCCTCTAGGGTGATAGGAAGGAGTAACAAGCCCAGAGAACCATGGATGACCAGAGATATTCAGGTTACGATGAGAAGGAAAAGAGAGGCTTTTAACAGGTACAAGGGAAGCAAATCAGCAAAGGCATTAGTGGAATACAGAAAGTGTAGGATGGAGCTTAAGAAAGCAATTAAGAGAGTAAAGAGGGGATATGAGAAAGCTCTGGCTGGTAAAAGTAGGGAAAATCCCAAGATATTCTTTAAGTATATCAATGGGAAGAGGATAACCAGGGAAAGAATAGGGCCCATAAGGAACCAAGGGGACAATCTATGGGTGGAGCCAGAGGACATCGCTAGAGTGTTGAATGAGCGTCTTCACCCAAGAGAATGAGGATGAAGGTATCGAACTCGGGGTGAGAGACTGTGAGGTTCTTAAGCAAATTGATATAGGGAGTGACAAGGTATTGGAGGTGTTGGCAGGCTTAAAAGTGGACAAATCTCCAGGTCCAGATGATTTGTGTCCCTGACTGCTGAGGGAGGCAAGGGAGGAGATCGCAGGAGCTCTGACCCAAATTTTTAATTCCTCTCTGGCCACGTGGGAGGTGCCAGAGGACGGGAGAACAGCTAATGTGGTTCCGCTATTTATGAAGGGTTGTAGAGATAAGCCAGGGAACTGCAGGCCAGTGAGTCTCACGTCAGTGGTAGGGAAACTATTGGAGAAATTTCTGAAGGAGAGTATGTATCTCCACTTGGAGAGGCAAGATCAGGGATAGTCAGCATGGCTTTGTCTGAGGGAGGTCATGCCTAACAAATTTGATTGAATTTTTGGAGGACGTGACAAGGTGTGTAGATGAGGGTAATGCAGTTGATGTAGTTTATATGGATTTCAACAAAGCCTTTGACAAGGTCCCACATGGGAGACTTATAAAGAAGGCAAATGCACATGGGATACAGGGTAATTTGATA
This sequence comes from Carcharodon carcharias, assembly GCF_017639515.1. Lineage (NCBI taxonomy): Eukaryota > Metazoa > Chordata > Chondrichthyes > Lamniformes > Lamnidae > Carcharodon > Carcharodon carcharias. The sequence continues at coordinate 84,788,069 of NC_054479.1, read as the reverse complement.
AGTTGGATTCAAAATTGGTTTAGTTGTAGGAGGCAGAGGGTGATGACAGAAGGATGTTTTAGTGACTGGAAGCCAGTGTCCTGTGGCGTACCACAGGGATCTGTGCTCGGTCCCCTATTATTTGTCATATATATAAACAACATAGATGTCTGCGTGGGGGGTAGGATTAGTAAGTTTGCGGGTGACACAAAGATTGGCTGGGTGGTTAACAGTGAGGTTGAGTGTCTTGGGCTACAGGAAGATATAGATGAGATGGAGAAATGGGCAGATAAGTGGTAGATGGAATTTAATCCTGAAAAGTGTGAGGTGATATACTTCAGAAGGAATAATTTGATAAGGAAGTATTCAATGAACGGCATGGCACTAAGAAGTTCTGAGGAACAAAGGGACCTTGGCGTGTGTGTCCATAGATCTCTGAAGGTGGAGGGGCATGTTAGTGAGGCCACAGCTGGAGTACTGTGTGCAGTTCTGGTCGCCACATTACAGGAAGGAGGTGATTACACTGGAGGGGGTGCAGAGGAGATTCACCAGGATGTTGCCTGGGATGAAACATTTAAGTTATGAAGAGACGTTGGATAGACTTGGGTTGTTTTCGCTGGAGCAGAGAAGATTGAGGGGCGACCTGATTGAGGTGTACAAGATTTTGAGGTCATGGACAGGGTGGGTAGGGAGCAGCTGTTCCCCTTAGTTGAAGGATCAGTCACAAGGGGGCATAATTTCAAGGTGAGGGGCAGGAGGTTTAGGGGGGATGTGAGGAAAAAATTTTTTACCCAGAGGGTGGTGACGGTCTGGAATGCACTGCCTGGGAGGGTGGTGGAGGCAGGTTGCCTCACATCCTTTAAAAAGTACCTGGATGAGCACTTTGCACGTCATAACATTCAAGGCTATGGGCCAAATGCTGGTAAATGGGATTAGGTAGGTAGGTCAGGTATTTCTCACGTGTCGGTGCAGACTCGATGGGCCAAAGGGCCTCTTCTGCACTGTGATTCTGTGATTGCGTAATAGTATTTACTGGTTCTAGTGCACCATAGTGTTTACTGTGATTAGTATGCTCCATAGTGTTTACTGTATCTAGTGTATACCATAGTGTTTACTGTGTCTAGTGTGCTCCATCGAGTTTACTGGTTCCAGTGCACCAAAGTGTTTATAGGCTCTAGTCTGTACCATCATATTTACTGGTTCCAGTGCACCAATGTTTTTATAGGCTCTAGTCTGAACCGTCGAGTTTACTGGTTCCAGTGCACCAAAGTCTTTATTGGCTCTAGTCTGTACCATTGTGTTTACTGGTTCTCCTGTACGCCTTGGTGTTTATTGGTTCTAGTGTGCTAAATAGTGTTTACTGGTTCCAGTATACACTATAATGTTTATTGGTTTCGCTATGCTCCAGAGAATTTACTGCTTCAAGTGTGCACCATTGTGTTTACTGGTTCAAGTGTGCACCATAGTGTTTACTGGTTCAAGTGTGCACCATAGTGTTTACTGGTTCAAGTGTGCACCATAGTGTTTACTGGTTCTAGTGTGCACCCTGGTGTTTAATGGTGCAAGTATCCCCCATCGTGTTTAGCGATTCTAGTGTGCTCCATAGTGTTCAATGGTTTGAGGGCTCCATAATGTTTCCTGATTCTAGTGAACCATAGCGTTTACTGGTTCTATTGCACCATAGCTTTTACTGGTTCTAGTGTGCTCCATAGTGTTTACTGGTTCTAGGGCTCCATAGTGTTTACTGGTTCTAGGGCTCCATAGTGTTTACTGTGTTGGGTCTGCACTATAATGTTTACTGACCCTGGTGCTCCATACTATTTACTGCTTCCAATGGAACATTGGGCTGAATTTTCTGGCCGGTGTGCGGGTGGCGGAGTCCGCATGTCAGCGCTTAAAACGTTGCGTGAGTGTCCCGACGTCAGCGTGCGGCATTGCGGTGCTTAGGTCAGTGGGTGCACCTGCCATTAATCAAAAGCCTTGTTAAGGCTCTTAAGTCGGCAACTGAATCTGATTTTGAGGGGCCTGTGCAAACTTTGGCTCAGCGCATACTTCCAATGGGCAGGCGGGTAAGTGATTTTTTACAAACCTCATCGACGGGCAGGATGAGGTTTAATTTCACCTTTAAAAAAGTTTAATAAAGTTTTTGTGGACTTTATTAACATGTCCCATCTCGTGTGAGATTTTTACATGAAGGGGACATGTTAATGATTTTTTAATTTTTCAATTTTTAAACTTTCACCACCTCTCAGTGATCTCCCTGGGGCAGCACTTATCCTCAGGGAGATGTGCACTATTTCATACGCATGTGCTAAAGAGCACACTCTCGCAGTTGGGGAATCCCACTCCCCCGCTCGCACAGGAGGCGCATAACGCTTCCTGCCGGACATCACGCTGGGCGAGCCTTAATTAGCCTGCCCACTTAAAATGGTGATGGGGCCCACTTCGACAACAGCAATCAGCTGCCCACCTGCCGCTGTGTCGGTCGGGCCTGCCCACCCATCAAGGGCAAAATTCAGCCCATAGTGTTTAAAGGTGCTAGTCTGCACCATGGTGTTTACTGGTTCTTGTGTGCACTTTATTGTTTACTAGTTCTAGTGTGCACCATGGTGTTTGCTGGTTCTAGTGTGCTTCCTGGTGTGTTTACGGTTTCTGGTATGCACTAGAGTGTTTACTGTTTCTAGTGTGCACTGTGGTGTTTACTGGTTCTTGTCAGCTCATTTTGTTTACTATTTCTGGTATGCAATAGAGTGTTTACTGGTTCCAGTGCGCTGCATAGTGTATATTGGTTCTAGTGTGCACCATCGTGTTTACTTGCTCTAGTGTGCTGCATGGTGTTTACTGATTAAAATTTTCCCCATATTGTTACTGTCTCCAGTGTGCATTGCAGTGTTTACTGTGTCTCGTGTGCTCCATTGTGTTTACTGGTTCCAGTATGCACTATAATGTTTATTGGTTTCACTATGCACCATATTATTTACTGGTTCAAGTGTGCACCATAGTGCTTACTGGATCAAATGTGCACCATAGTGTTTACTCATTCTAGTGAGCACCATAGTGTTTAACGGTGTGTGTATCCCCCATTGTGTTTTCTGTTTCTAGTGCTCCGTAGTGTTTAGTGGTTCTAGCGTGCTCTGTAGTGTTTAATGGTCCGAGGGCTCCATAATGTTTCGTGGTTCTAGTGAACCATAGCATTTACTGGTTCTATTGCACCATAGCTCTTATTGGATCTAGTGTGCTCCATAGTGTTTATTGGTTCTAGGGCTCCGTAGTGTTTACTGGCCTGGGTGCTCCATTGTGATTACTGCTTCCAGTGAACCACTGGGCTAAATGAATGTGCACAAGAGTTCTACTGTGCTGCATAGTGTTTACTGGTTCTAGTGTGTTGCACAGTGTATATTGGTTCTAGTGTGCACCATAGTGTTTACTGGCTTTACTGTGCTGCATTGTGTTTACTGATTGAAGTTTTCCCCATAGCGTTTAGTTGGTCAGCTGTGCACCATAGTGTTTACTGGCTCTAGTGTGCACCATGTTCTTTACTGGTTCTAGTGTGCACCATGTTGTTTTCTGGTTCTAGTGGGCTCCATAGTGTTTACTGGTTCAGTTGTGCATCATGGTGTTTACTGGTTTTAGTATGCAACATGGAGTTTACTAGTTCTGGTGTGTACCATGATGTCTACGGTTTCTAGTGTGCTCCATAGTGTTTCCTGGATCTACTCTGCACCATGTTGTATCGTGGTTCTAGTGTGCTCCACAGTGTTTACTGGTTTTAGAGTGCACCTGTTGTTTACTGGTGCTACTGTGCTCCATATTGTTCACTGGTTCTATTGTGCACCATGTTGTTTAATGGTTCTAGTGTGCTCCATAGTGTTCACTGGTTTGGTGTTCACCATGGTGTTTACTGGTTTTAGTGTGCACCATAGTGTTTACTGGTTCTAGTGTGCTCCGTAGTGTTTAATAGTTCGATTGTATTCCATAGTGTTTACGGGTTCTAGTGTGCTCCATAGTGTTTAATGGTTCTAGTCTGCTCCATAGTGTTTACTGGTTCTAGTGTGTCCCATGGTGTATACTAGTTCTAGTGTGCACCATGGTGTTTACTTATTCTAGTGTGCTCAATAGTATTTACTGGTTCTAGTGTGCTCCGTAGTGTTTAATGGTTCTAGTGTGCTCCATAGTGTTTACTGGTTCTAGTGTGCCCCATGGTGTATTCTGGTTCTAGTGTGCACCATGTCGTTTACTGGTTCTAGTGTGCCCCATAGTGTTTTCTGGTTTTAGTGTGCACCATTTTCTTTACTGGTTCTAGTGTGCCCCATGCTGTTTAATGGTTCTAGTGTGCCCTAGGGGTTTACTTGCTCTAATGTGCTCCATTGTGTTTGCTGGTTCAAGTGTGCACTCTAGTGTTTAAAGGTTCTGCTATGCTACGGAGTGTTTATACTTTTTATTCTGCTCCACATTGTTTACTGCTTCTAGTGTTCTCCAGATGTTTACTGGTTCCATTGCTCCATGTTTCTAACTGGTTCTCGTGCACCATAGTGTTTTCTGGTCCTAGTGTGCTCCATAGTGTTTAATAGTCCTATGGTGCTCCATAGTGTTTACTGGTTCTAGTGTGCTCCGTAGTGATTACTGGTTCTAGTGTGCTCCGTAGTGTTTAATAGTCATATTGTGCTCCATAGTGATTAGTGGTTCTAGTGAGCTCCGTAGTGTTTACTGGTTCTAATGTGCTCCGTAGTGTTTACTGGTTCTAGTGTGCACCATCACGTTTACTGGTTCCAGAATGCACTGTCGGGTTTACGAGCTCTAGTGTGCACCATAGTGTTTTCTGGTTCTAGTGTGCTCCGTAGTGTTTAATAGTCCTATTGTGCTCCATAGTGTTTACTGGTTCTAGTGTGCTCCGTAGTGATTACTGGTTCTAGTGTGCTCCGTAGTGTTTAATAGTCATATTGTGCTCCATAGTGTTTACTGGTTCTAGTGAGCTCTGTAGTGTTTACTGGTTCTATTGTGCTCCATAGTTTTTACTGGTTCTTGTGTGTACCATGTCGTTTACTGGTTCTAGTGTGCTCCATGTTGTTTTGTGGTTCCAGTTTGCCCCATATTTTTTTCTGCTTTAAGTGTGCACCATGTTCTTTACTGGTTCTAGTGTGCCCCATGGTGTTTACTGGTTCTAGTGCGCTCCGTAGTGTTTATTGGTTCTAGTGTTCCCCATAGTGTTTACTGGTTCTAGCGTGCACCATGTTGTTTACTGTTTCTAGTGCTGCATAGTGTTAACAGGTGCTAGTCTGCTTCATACTGTTTACTGGTTCTAGTGTGCTCCATTGTGTTTACTGGTTCTAGTTTGCACCATGTTGTTAACTGGTTCCAGAATGCACTGTTGGATTTACTAGCTCTAGTGTGCCCATAGTGTTTACTGGTTGCAGACTGCACTGTAGTGTTTACTCGTTTGAGAGCTGCATTTTGTTTTCTGATTCTAGTGCGCACCATAGTGTTTCCTGGTTCTAGTGTGCACCATTGTGTTTCCTGGTTCTAGTGCGCACCATAGTGTTTCCTGGTTCTAGTGCGCACCATAGTGTTTCCTGGTTCTAGTGTGCACTATCGGGTTTACTGGTTCTAGTGTGTTCCATTGTGTTTACTGGTTCTAAAGTGCCCCATGGTGTTTACTAGTTCTAATGTGCTCCATAGTGTTTACTGGTTCTCATTTGCACCATAATGTTTACAGGTGCTAGTTTGCACTTGGTTCTTTACTGGTTCTAGTGTGCCCCATGGTGTGTACTGGTTCTAGTGTGCACCATGTTGTTTACTGGTTCTAGTGTGCCCCATAGTGTTTGCTGGTTCTAGTGTGCCCCATAGCATTTGCTGGTTCTAGTTTGCCCCATAATGTTTGCTGGTTCTAGTTTGAACCATGTTGTTTACTGGTTCTAGTGTGCCCCATATTGTTTACTGTTTCTAGTGCTGCATAGTGCTTACAGGTGCTAGCGTGCTTCATACTGTTTACTGGTTCCAGTGTGCTCCATTGTGTTTACTGGTGCTAGTTTGCACCATGTTGTTAACTGGTTCGAGTGTGCCCCAAGGTGTTAACTAGTTGTAGATTGCTCCACAGTGTTTACTGGCTCTAGAATGCATCATGTTGTTTAATGGTTCTAGTGTGCTCCATTGTGTTTGCTGGTTCTAGTGTGCTCCATAGTGTAAACTGGTTCTAGTGAGCTTCATTGTGTTTGCTGGTTCTAGTGTGCACAATGTTGTTTACTTGTTCTAGTGTGCCCCATGGTTTTTATTGGTTGTAGTGTGCTCCATTGTGTTTGCTGGTTCTAGTGTGCAGCATGGTGTTTACTCTTTCTAGTGTACTCGATAGTGTTTACTGGTTCTAGTGTGCACCATGGTGTTTACTGGCTCTAGTGTGCTCCGTAGTGTTTACTGGTTCTAGTGTGCCCCATGGTGTTTACTGGCTCTAGTGTGCCCCATAGTGTTTACTAGTTCTAGTGTGCTCCATGGTGTATACTGGTTCTAGTGTGCACTATCGTGTTTACTGGCTCTAGTGTGCTCCGTAGTGTTTACTGGTTTTAGTGTGCACCATGTTCTTTACTGGTTCTAGTGTGCCCCATGGTGTTTACTGGTTCAAGTTTGCTCCATGTTCTTTACTGTTTTAGTGTGCCCCATAGTGTTTACTGGTTCTAATGTGCTCCATGTTCTTTACTGGTTCTTGTGTGCCCCATGGTGTTTACTGGTTCTAGTGTGACCCATAGTGTTTACTGGTTCTAGTGTGCACCATGTAATTTACTGTTTCTAGTGCAGCATAGTGTTTACAGGTTTTAGTGTGCTTCATACTGTTTACTGTTTCCAGTGTGCTCCATTGTGTTTACTGGCTCTAGAATGCATCATGTTGTTTACTGGTTCTAGTGTGCCCCATAGCGTTTGCTGGTTCTAGTGTGCACCATGTTGTTTACTGGTTCTAGTGTGCCTAATGGTGTTTACTGGCTCGTGTGACCCATAGTGTTTTCTGGTTCTAATGTGCACCATAGTGTTTGCTGCTTCTAGTGTGTTCCATAGTGTTTACCAGCTCTAGTGATCCATAGTGTTTACTGGTTCTAGTATGACCCATAGTGTTTACTGGTTCCAGTGTGACCCATAGTGCTTTCTGGTTCTAATGTGCTCCATTGTGTTTGCAGGTTCTAGTGTGCACCATGTTGTTTTCTGGTTCTAATGTGCCCAATAGTGTATACTGGTTCTAGTGTGCACCATGTTGTTTATTGGTTGTAGTGTGCTCCATAGTGCTTACAGGTTCTCTTGTGCACCATGTTGTTCACTGGTTCTAGTTTGCTCCATAGTGTATACTGGTTCTAGTGTGCTCCATTGTGTTTGCTGGTTCTAGTCTGCACCATGTTGTTTACTTGTTCTAGTGTGCCCCATGGTGTTTATTGGTTGTAGTGTGCTCCATAGTGTTTGCTGGTTCTAGTGTACCCCATGGTGTTTACTGATTCTAGTGTGCTCGATAGTGTTTACTGGTTCTAATGTCCCCCATGGTGTATACTGGTTCTAGTGTGCACCATGCCATTTACTGGTTCTAGTGTGCCCCATAGTGTTTTCTGGTTCTAGTATGCCCCATATTTTTTCTGGTTTTAGTGGGCACCATGTTCTTTACTGGTTCTAGTGTGCCCCATGGTGTTTACTGGTTCTAGTGTGACCCATAGTGTTTACTGGTTCTAGCGTGCACCATGTTGTTTACTGCTCCTAGTCCTGCAAAGTGTTTACAAGTTCTAGTGTGCTTCATACTGATTACTGGTTCCAGTGTGCTCCATTGTGTTTACTGGTTCTAGTTTGCACCATGTTGTTAACTGGTTCGAGTGTGCCCCAAAGTGTTAATTGGTTGTAGATTGCTCCACAGTGTTTACTGGCTCTAGAATGCATCATGTTGTTTACTGGTTCTAGTGTGCCCCATAGTGTTTGCTGGTTCTAGTGTGCACCATGTTGTTTACTGGTTCTAGCGTGCCTAATGCTGTTTACTTGTTCCAGTGTGACCCATAGTGCTTTCTGGCTCTAATGTGCTCCATAGTGTTTGCTGCTTCTAGTGTGCTCCATAGTGTTTACTGGCTCTAGTGATCCATAGTGTTTACTGGCTTTAGTGTGCACCATAATGTTTACTGGTTCCAGAATGCACTGTAGTGTTTACTAGCTCTAGCGTGCACCATAATGTTTACTCTTTCCAGAAAGCACTGTAGTGTTTAATGGTTCTAGTGTGCCCCATGGTGTTTACTGGTTCTGGTGTGCACCATAGTGTTTACTGGTTCTAGTGTGCCCCATAGTGTTTATTGGTTCTAGTCTGCACTATGTTGTTTTCTGGTTCTAGTGTGCTCCATAGTGTTTACTGGTTCTGGTTTGCACCATGTTATTTACTGGTTCTAGTGTGCTCCATAGTGCTTACTGGTTTTAGTGTGCACCTGTTGTTTACTGGTTCTAGTGAGCTCCATAGTGTTTACTGGTTTTAGAATGCAGCATGTTGTTTACTGGTTCTAGTGTGCAACATGTTGTTTACTGGTTCTACTGTGCTCCATAGCATTTACTGGTTTTAGTGTGCACAATGTTGTTAATGGTTCTAGTGTGCTCCATATTGTTTACTGGTTCAAGTGTGCACCATGTTGTTTACTGGTTCTCGTGTGCACCATGGTGTTTACTGGTTCTACTGTGCTCCATAGTGTTTACTGGTTTTAGTGTGCGCCATATTGTTTACTGGTTCTAGTTTGCACCATAGTGTTTACTGGTTTTATAGTGCACCATGGTGTTTACTGGTTCTAGTGTGGCCCATGGTGTTTACTGGTTCTAGAGTGCTCCAGAGTGATAACTGGTTCCAGTGCTCCATAATGTTTACTGATTCTTGTGTGCACTATAGTGTTTACTAGTTATGCTATGCTCTGGAGTGTTTATTCTTTCTAGTGTGCTCCATAGCATTTACTGGTTCTAGTGCTCACCATGTTGTTTACTGTTTTATTGTGCCCCATGGTGTTTAGTGGTTTTAGCGTGCTCCATAGTGTTTACTGGTTCTAGTGTGCTCCAATGTGTTTACTGGTTCCAGTGTGCACCATGTGGATTACTGGTTCTAGTGTGCCCCATTGAGTTTAGTGGTTCTCGTGTGCACCATAGTGTTTAATGGTTCTAGTGTGCACCATGTTGTTTGCTGGTTCTAGGGTGCCCCATGGTGTTTACTTTTTTAGAGTGCCCCATAGCGTTTACTGTTTCTAGTGCTGCATAGTATTTACTGGTTCTAGTGTGCCCCATGTTCTTTACTGGTTCCAGTGTACCCCATGGTGTTTATTAGTTCTTGTGTGCTCCATACTGTTTACTGGCTCTAGTGCGACCTATGGTGTTTACTGTTTCTGTTGTGCTCCATAGTCTTTACTGGTTCTAGTATGCACCATGTTGTTTACTGGTTCTGGTGTGCTCCATAGTGTTCACTGGTTCCAGTGTGCACCATGTTGTTTACTGGTTCTAGTGTGCCCCAGTGTGTTTACCGTTTCTCATGTGCTCCATCGTGTTTACTGGTTTTAGTGTGTGCCATGATGTTTACGGGTTCCAGTGTGCTCCATAGTGTTTTCTGGTTCAAGCGTGCACTATGTTGTTTGCTGGTTCTAGTGTGCTCCATAGTGTTTACTGGTTTTAGTGTGCACCATGTTCTTTACTGGTTCTAGTGTGCACCATGGTGTTAACTGGTTCTAGTGTGCTCCATAGTGTTTGCTGGTTCTAGTGTGCACTATGATGTTTAGGGGATCTAGTGTGCTCCATAGTGTTTACTGGTTCTAGTGTGCACCATGTTCTTTACTGGTTCTAGTGTGCACCATGTTGTTTTCTGGTTCTAGTGGGCTCCATAGTGTTTACTGGTTCAGTTGTGCATCATGGTGTTTACTGGTTTTAGTATGCAACATGGCGTTTACTAGTTCTGGTGTGTACCATGATGTCTACGGTTTCTAGTGTGCTCCATAGTGTTTCCTGGATCTACTCTGCACCATGTTGTATCGTGGTTCTAGTGTGCTCCACAGTGTTTACTGGTTTTAGAGTGCACCTGTTGTTTACTGGTGCTACTGTGCTCCATAGTATTCACTGGTTCTATTGTGCACCATGTTGTTAATGGTTCTAGTGTGCTCCATAGTGTTCACTGGTTTGGTGTTCACCATGGTGTTTACTGGTTCTAGCGTGCTCCGTAGTGTTTAATGGTTCGATTGTATTCCATAGTGTTTACGGGTTCTAGTGTGCTCCATAGTATTTACTGGTTCTAGTGTGTCCCATGGTGTATACTAGTTCTAGTGTGCACCATGGTGTTTACTTATTCTAGTGTGCTCAATAGTGTTCACTGGTTCTAGGGTGCTGCATAGTGTTTACTGGTTCTAGTGTGCTCCGTAGTGTTTAATGGTTCTAGTGTGCTCCATAGTGTTTACTGGTTCTAGTGTGCCCCATGGTGTATTCTGGTTCTAGTGTGCACCATGTCATTTACTGGTTCTAGTATGCCCCATAGTGTTTTCTGGTTTTAGTGTGCAACATTTTCTTTACTGGTTCTAGTGTGCCCCATGCTGTTTAATGGTTCTAGTGTGCCCTAGAGGTTTACTTGCTCTAATGTGCTCCATTGTGTTTACTGGTTCAAGTGTGCACTATAGTGTTTAAAGGTTCTGCTATGCTACGGAGTGTTTATACTTTTTATTCTGCTCCACATTGTTTACTGCTTCTAGTGTTCTCCAGATGTTTACTGGTTCCATTGCTCCATGCTTCTAACTGGTTCTCGTGCTGCATAGTGTTTTCTTGTTCTAGTGAGCCCCCTAGTGTTTACTGGTTCCATTGCTCCATAGTGTTTACTGGTTCTAATGTGCTCCGTAGTGTTTACTGGTTCTAGTGCGCACCATCATGTTTACTGGTTCCAGAATGCACTGTCGGGTTTACTAGCTCTAGTGTGCACCATAGTGTTTTCTGGTTCTAGTGTGCTCCGTAGTGTTTAATAGTCCTATTGTGCTCCATAGTGTTTACTGGTTCTAGTGTGCTCCGTAGTGATTACTGGTTCTAGTGTGCTCCGTAGTGTTTAATAGTCATATTGTGCTCCATAGTGTTTACTGGTTCTAGTGAGCTCTGTAGTGTTTACTGGTTCTACTGTGCTCCATAATGTTTACTGGTTCTTGTGTGTACCATGTCGTTTACTGGTTCTAGTGTGCTCCATGTTGTTTTGTGGTTCCAGTTTGCCCCATATTTTTTTCTGCTTTAAGTGTGCACCATGTTCTTTACTGGTTCTAGTGTGCCCCATGGTGTTTAATGGTTCTAGTGCGCTCCGTAGTGTTTACTGGTTCTAGTGTGACCCATAGTGTTTACTGGTTCTAGCGTGCACCATGTTGTTTACTGTTTCTAGTGCTGCATAGTGTTTACTGGTTCTAGTCTGCTTCATACTGTTTACTGGTTCTAGTGTGCTCCATTGTGTTTACTGGTTCTAGTTTGCCCCAAGTTGTTAACTGGTTCCAGAATGCACTGTTGGATTTACTAGCTCTAGTGTACCCATAGTGTTTACTGGTTGCAGACTGCACTGTAGTGTTTACTCGTTCGAGTGCTGCATTTTGTTTTCTGGTTCTAGTGCACACCATAGTGTTTCCTGGTTCTAGTGCGCACCATTGTGTTTCCTAGTTCTAGTGTGCACCATCGGGTTTACTTCTTCTAGTGTGTTCCATTGAGTTTACTGGTTCTAAAGTGCCCCATGGTGTTTACTAGTTCTAATGTGCTCCATAGTGTTTACTGGTTCTCATTTGCACCATAATGTTTACAGGTGCTAGTGTGCACCATGTTGTTTACTGGTTCTAGTGTGATCCATGGTGTGTACTGGTTCTAGTGTGCCCCATGGTGTTTACTGGTTCTAATGTGCCCCATAGTGTTTGCTGGTTCTAGTGTGCCCCATAGCATTTGCTGGTTCTAGTTTGCCCCATAATGTTTGCTGGTTCTAGTTTGAACCATGTTGTTTACTGGTTCTAGTGTGCCCCATAGTGTTTGCTGGTTCTAGTTTGCCCCATAATGTTTGCTGGTTCTAGTTTGAACCATGTTGTTTACTGGTTCTAGTGTGCCCCATAGCGTTTGCTGGTTCTAGTTTGCCCCATAATGTTTGCTGGTTCTAGTTTGAACCATGTTGTTTACTGGTTCTAGTGTGCCCCATAGTGTTTACTGGTTCTAGCGTGCACCATGTTGTTTACTGTTTCTAGTGCTGCATAGTGTTAACAGGTGCTAGCGTGCTTCATACTGTTTACTGGTTCCAGTGTGCTCCATTGTGTTTACTGGTGCTAGTTTGCACCATGTTGTTAACTGGTTCGAGTGTGCCCCAAGGTGTTAACTAGTTGTAGATTGCTCCACAGTGTTTACTGGCTCTAGAATGCATCATGTTGTTTAATGGTTCTAGTGTGCTCCATTGTGTTTACTGGTTCTAGTGTGCTCCATAGTGTATACTGGTTCTAGTGAGCTTCATTGTGTTTGCTGGTTCTAGTGTGCACAATGTTGTTTACTTGTTCTAGTGTGCCCCATGGTGTTTATTGGTTGTAGTGCGCTCCATTGTGTTTGCTGGTTCTAGCGTGCAGCTTGGTGTTTACTCTTTCTAGTGTACTCGATAGTGTTTACTGGTTCTAGTGTGCACCATGTCATTTTCTGGTTCTAGTGTGCCCCATAGTGTTTTCTGGTTCTAGTATGCCCCATACTTTTTCTGGTTTTAGTGTGCACCATGTTCTTTACTGGTTCTAGTGTGCCCCATGGTGTTTATTGGTTCTAGTGTGCTCCGTAGTGTTTACTGGTTCTAGTGTGCCCCATGGTGTTTACTGGCTCTAGTGTGCTCCGTAGTGTTTACTGGTTCTAGTGTGCTCCATGGTGTATACTGGCTCTAGTGTGCACCATCGTGTTTACTGGCTCTAGTGTGCTCCGTAGTGTTTACTGGTTTTAGTGTGCACCATGTTCTTTACTGGTTCTAGTGTGCCCCATGGTGTTTACTGGTTCTAGTTTGCTCCATGTTCTTTACTGTTTTAGTGTGCCCCATAGTGTTTACTGGTTCTAGTGTGCCCCATAGTGTTTACTGGTTCTAGTGTGCTCCATGTTCTTTACTGGTTCTAGTGTGCCCCATGGTGTTTACTGGTTCTAGTGTGCACCATGTTCTTTACTGGTTCTAGTGTGCCCCATGGTGTTTACTGGTTCTAGTTTGCTCCATGTGCTTTACTGTTTTAGTGTGCCCCATAGTGTTTACTGGTTCTAGTGTGCCCCATAGTGTTTACTGGTTCTAGTGTGCTCCATGTTCTTTACTGGTTCTAGTGTGCCCCATGGTGTTTACTGGTTCAAGTGTGCACCATGTTCTTTACTGGTTCTAGTGTGCCCCATGGTGTTTACTGGTTCTAGTGTGCACCATGTTCTTTACTGGTTCTAGTGTGCCCCATGGTGTTTACTGGTTCTAGTGTGCACCATGTTCTTTACTAGTTCTAGTGTGCCCCATAGTGTTTACAGGTTCTAATGTGCTCCATAGTGTTTACTGGTTTTAGTGTGCACTATGTCGTTTACTGGCTCTAGTGTGCTCCGTAGTGTTTACTGGTTCTAGTGTGCTCCATGGTGTATACTGGCTCTAGTGTGCACCATCGTGTTTACTGGCTCTAGTGTGCTCCGTAGTGTTTACTGGTTTTAGTGTGCACCATGTTCTTTACTGGTTCTAGTGTGCCCCATGGTGTTTACTGGTTCTAGTTTGCTCCATGTTCTTTACTGTTTTAGTGTGCCCCATAGTGTTTACTGGTTCTAGTGTGCCCCATAGTGTTTACTGGTTCTAGTGTGCTCCATGTTCTTTACTGGTTCTAGTGTGCCCCATGGTGTTTACTGGTTCTAGTGTGCACCATGTTCTTTACTGGTTCTAGTGTGCCCCATGGTGTTTACTGGTTCTAGTTTGCTCCATGTGCTTTACTGTTTTAGTGTGCCCCATAGTGTTTACTGGTTCTAGTGTGCCCCATAGTGTTTACTGGTTCTAGTGTGCTCCATGTTCTTTACTGGTTCTAGTGTGCCCCATGGTGTTTACTGGTTCAAGTGTGCACCATGTTCTTTACTGGTTCTAGTGTGCCCCATGGTGTTTACTGGTTCTAGTGTGTACCATGTTCTTTACTGGTTCTAGTGTGCCCCATGGTGTTTACTGGTTCTAGTGTGCACCATGTTCTTTACTAGTTCTAGTGTGCCCCATAGTGTTTACAGGTTCTAATGTGCTCCATAGTGTTTACTGGTTTTAGTGTGCACTATGTCGTTTACTGGTTCTAGTGTGCCGCATGGTGTTTACTGGTTCTAGTGTGCACCATGTTCTTTAGTTGTTCTTGTTTGCCCCATAGTGTTTACTGGTTCGTGTGTGCTCTATAGTGTTTAATGGATCTAGTGTGCCCTAGGGGTTTACTGGCTCTAATGTGCTCCATCGTGTTTACTGGTACCAGTGCTCCATGCTTCTAACTGGTTCTCGTGCTGCATAGTGTTTTCTTGTTCTAGTGAGGCCCCTAGTGTTCATTGGTTCCATTGCTCCATAGTGTTTACTGCTTCTAGTGTGCTCCGTAGTGTTTACTGGTTCTAGTGTGCACCATAATGTTTACTGTTTCCAAAATGTACTGTCGGGTTTACTAGCCCTAGTGTGCCCATAGTGTTTACTGGTTCTAGTGTGGACCATAATGTTTACTGTTTCCAAAATGCACTGTCGGGTTTACTAGCTCTAGTGTGACCATAGTGTTTACTGGTTCTAGTGCGCACCATAGTTTTTACTGGCTCTAGTGTGTCCCATAGTGTTTACTGGTTCTCGTGTGCACCACAATGTTTTCTGGTCCTCGTGTGCACCTTGTTCTTTACTGGTTCTAGTGTGCCTCATGGTGTCTACTGGTTCTAGTGTGCACCATGTTGTTTACTGGTTCCAGTGTGCCCCATAGTATTTGCTGGTTCTAGTGTGCCCCATAGCATTTGCTGGTACTGGTTTGCCCCATAATGTTTGCTTGTCTAGTTTGCACCATGTTGTTTACTGGTTCTTGCGTGCCCCATGGTGTTTACTGGTTCTAGTGTGACCCATAGTGTTTACTGGTTCTAGCGTGCACCATGTAATTTATTGTTTCTAGTGCAGCATAGTGTTTACAGGTTCTAGTGTGCTTCATACTGTTTACTGTTTCCAGTGTGCTCCATTGTGTTTACTGGTTCTAGTTTTCACCATGTTGTTAACTGGTTCTAGTGTGCCCCAAGGTGTTAACTGGTTGTAGATTGCTCCACAGTGTTTACTGGCTCTAGAATGCATCATGTTGTTTACTGGTTCTAGTGTGCCCCATAGCGTTTGCTGGTTCTAGTGTGCACCATGTTGTTTACTTGTTCTAGTGTGCTTAATGGTGTTTACTGGCTCCAGTGTGACCCATAGTGTTTTCTGGTTCTAATGTGCACCATAGTGTTTGCTGCTTCTAGTGTGCTCCATAGTGCTTACTGGCTCTAGTGATCCATAGTGTTTACTGGTTCTAGTATGACCCATAGTGTTTACTGGTTCTAGCGTGCACCATGTTATTTACTGGTTCTAGTGATGCATAGTGTTTACAGGTTCTAGTGTGCTTCATACTATTTACTGGTTCCAGTGTGCTCCATTGTGTTTACTTGTTCTAGTTTGCACCATGTTGTTAACTGGTTCGAGAGTGCCCCAAGGTGTTAACTGGTTGTAGATTGCTCTACAGTGTTTACTGGCTCTAGAATGCACCATGTTGTTTACCGGTTCTAGTGTGCTCCATTGTGTTTACTGGTTCTTTTTGCCCCATAGTGTATACTGGTTCTAGTGTGCTCCATTGTGTTTGCTGGTTCTAGTGTGCACCATGTTGCTTACTGGTTCTAGTGTGCCTAATGCTGTTTACTGGTTCCAGTGTGACCCATAGTGCTTTCTGGTTCTGATGTGCTCCATTGTGTTTGCTGGTTCTAGTGTGCACCATGGTGTTTATTGGTTCTAGTTTGCTCCATAGTGTATACTGATTCTAGTGTGCTCCATTGTGTTTGCTGGTTCTAGTCTGCACCATGTTGTTTACTTGTTCTAGTGTGCCCCATGGTGTTTATTGGTTGTAGTGTGCTCCATAGTGTTTGCTGGTTCTAGTGTACCCCATGGTGTTTACTGATTCTAGTGTGCTCGATAGTGTTTACTGGTTCTAATGTCCCCCATGGTGTATACTGGTTCTAGTGTGCACCATGTCATTTACTGGTTCTAGTGTGCCCCATAGTGTTTTCTGGTTCTAGTATGCCCCATATTTTTTTCTGGTTTTAGTGGGCACCATGTTCTTTACTGGTTCTAGTGTGCCCCATGGTGTTTACTGGTTCTAGTGTGACCCATAGTGTTTACTGGTTCTAGCGTGCACCATGTTGTTTACTGCTCCTAGTCCTGCAAAGTGTTTACAAGTTCTAGTGTGCTTCATACTGATTACTGGTTCCAGTGTGCTCCATTGTGTTTACTGGTTCTAGTTTGCACCATGTTGTTAACTGGTTCGAGTGTGCCCCAAAGTGTTAATTGGTTGTAGATTGCTCCACAGTGTTTACTGGCTCTAGAATGCACCATGTTGTTTACTGGTTCTAGTGTGCCCCATAGTGTTTGCTGGTTCTAGTGATCCATAGTGTTTACTGGCTGTAGTGTGCACCATAATGTTTACTGGTTCCAGAATGCACTGTAGCGTTTACTGGCTCTAGTGTGCACCATAATGTTTACTCTTTCCAGAAAGCACTGTGGTGTTTAATGGTTCTAGTGTGCCCCATGGTGTTTACTGGTTCTGGTGTGCACCATAGTGTTTACTGGTTCTAGTGTGCTCCATTGTGTTTCCTGGTTCTAATGTGCACCATGTTGTTTTCTGGTTCTACTGTGTCCAATAGTGTTTACTGGTTCTAGTGTGCACCATGGTGTTTATTGTTGTAGTGTGCTCCAGATTGTTTACAGGTTCTCATATGTACCATGTTGTTTAATGGTTCTAGTGTGCACCATGTTGTTTACTTGTTATAGTATGCTTCATAATATTTACTGGTTCTAGTGTGCTCCATTGTGTTTACTCGTCCTAGTGTGCTCCATAGTGTATACCGGTTCTAGTGTGCTCCATTGTGTTTGCTGGTTCAAGTGTGCACCATGTTGTTTACTTGTTTTAGTGTCCCCATGGTGTTTATTGGTTGTAGTGCGCTCCATAGTGTTTGCTGATTCTAGTGTGCAGCATGGTGTTAACCGGTTCTAGTGTGCTCGACAGTGTTTGCTGGTTCTAGTGTGCTCCATAGTGTTTACTGGTTCTAGTGTGCACCATAGTGTTTACTGGTTCTAGTGTGCACCATCGGGTTTACTGGTTCTAGTGTGTTCCATAGTGTTTACTGGTTCTAATGTGCCCCATGGTGTTTACTGTTTCTCGTGTGCACCACAATGTTTTCTGCTCCTCTTGTGCACCTTGTTCTTTACTGGTTCTAGTGTGCCCCATGGTGTGTACTGGTTCTAGTGTGCCCCATAGTATTTGCTGGTTCTAGTGTGCCCCAGAGCATTTGCTGGTTCTGGTTTGCCCCATAGCATTTGCTTCTCTAGTTTGCACCATGTTGTTTACTGGTTCTTGTGTGCCCCATGGTGTTTACTGGTGCTAGTGTGACCCATAGTGTTTACTGGTTCTAGCGGGCACCATGTTGTTTACTGTTTCTAGTGCTGCATAGTGCTTACAGGTTCTAATGTGCTTCATACTGTTTACTGGTTCCAGTGTGCTCCATTGTGTTTACTGGTTCTAGTTTGCACCATGTTGTTAACTGGTTCGAGTGTGCCCCAAAGTGTTAATTGGTCGTAGATTGCTCCACAGTGTTTACTGGCTCTAGAATGCACCATGTTGTTTACTGGTTCTAGTGTGCCCCATAGTGTTTACTGGTTCCAGTGTGACCCATAGTATTTTCTGGTTCTAATGTGCTCCATAGCTTTTGCTGCTTCTAGTGTGTTCCATAGTGTTTACTGGCTCTAGTGATCCATAGTGTTTACTGGTTCTAGTGTGCTCCATAGTATTTACTGGTTTTAGTGTGCACCATGACATTTACTGGTTCTAGTGTGTCCCATGGTGTTTACTGGTTCTAGTGTGCACCATGTTCTTTAGTTGTTCTTGTTTGCCCCATAGTGTTTACTGTTTCTAGTGCTGCATAGTGCTTACAGGTTCTAGTGTGCTTCATACTGTTTACTTGTTCTAGTGTGCCCCATAGTGTTTGCTGGTTCTAGTGTGCACCATGTTGTTTACTGGTTCTAGTGTACCTAATGGTGTTTACGGGTTCCAGTGTGACCCACAGTATTTTGTGGTTCTTATGTGCTCCATAGTGTTTGCTGCTTCTAGTGTGCTGCATAGTGTTTACTGGCTCTAGTGATCCATAGTGTTTACTGGTTCTAGTGTGCACCATAATGTTTACTGGTTCCAGAATGCACTATAGTGTATACTGGCTCTAGTGTGCACCAGAATATTTACTTTTTCCAGAAAACACTGTAGTGTTTAATGGTTCTAGTGTGCCCCATATTGTTTACTGGTTCTAGTGCGCACCATAGTGTTTACTGGTTCTAGTGTGCCCCAAAGTATTCACTGGTTCTCGTGTGCCCCATAGTGTTTTCTGGTTCAAATATGCCCCATATTTTTTTTCTGGTTTTAGTATGCACCATGTTCTTTACTGGTTCTAGTGTGCCCCATGGAGTTTACTGGTTCAAGCGTGCACCATATTATTTAGTTTTCTTGTGTGACCCATAGTATTTACTGGTTCGTGTGTGCTCTGTAGTGTTTATGGTTCTAGTGTGCCCGAGGGGTTTACTGGCTCTAATGTGCTCCATTGTGTTTACTGGTTCAAGTGTGCACTATAGTGTTTAAAGGTTCTGCTATGCTACGGAGTGTTTATACTTTTTATTCTGCTCCATATTGTTTACAGCTTCTAGTGTTCTGCAAATGTTTACAGGTTCCAGTGCTCCATGCTTCTAACTAGTTCTCGCGCTGCATAGTGTTTTCTTGTTCCAGTGAGCCCCCTTGTGACTACTGGTTCCATTGCTCCATGGTGTTTACTGGTTCTAGTGTGCTCCATAGTGTTTACTGGTTCTAGTGTGCACCATAGTATTTACTGGTTCCAGAATGCACTGTCGGGTTTACTAGCTCTAGTGTGCACATAGTGTTTACTGGTTGCAGACTGCACCGTAGTGTTTACTAGTTCGAGTGCTGCATTGTGTTTACTGGTTCTAGTGTGCACCATAGTGTTTACTGGTTCTAGTGCGCACCATAGTGCTTACTGGTTCTAGTGTGCACTATCGGGTTTACTGTTTCTAGTGTGTTCCATAGTGTTTACTGGTTCTTGTGTGCACCTCAATGTTTTCTGGTCCTAGTGTTCACCTTATTCTTTACTGGTTCTAGTGTGCCACATGGTGTGTACTGGTTCTAGTATGCACCATGTTGTTTACTGATTCTAGTGTGCCCCATAGTGTTTGCTGGTTCTTTTATGCCCCAGAGCATTTGCTGGTTCTGGTTTGCCCCATACTGTTTGCTGGTCTAGTTTGCACCTTGTTTTTTACAGGTTCTAGTGTGCCCCATAGTGTTTACTGGTTCTAGCATGCACCATGTTGTTTACTGTTTCTAGTGCTGCATAGTGTTTACAGGTTCTAGCGTGCTTCATACTGTTTACTTGTTCCAGTGTGCTCCATTGTGTTTACTGGCCCTAGTTTGCGCCATGTAGTTAACTGGTTTGAGTGTGCCCCAAGGTGTTAACTGGTTGTATATTGCTCCACAGTGTTTACTGGCTCTAGAATGCACCATGTTGTTTATTGGTTCTAGTGTGCCCCATAGTGTTTGCTGGTTCTAGTGTGCCTAATGGTGTTTACTGGTTCCAGTGTGACCCATAGTGCTTTCTGGTTCTAATGTGCTCCATAGTGTTTGCTGCTTCTAGTGTGCTCCATAGTGTTTAGTGGCTCTAGTGATCCATAGTGTTTACTAGCTCTATTGTGCACCATAATGTTTACTGGTTCCAGAATGCACTGTAGTGTTTACTGGCTCTAGTGTGCACCATAATGTTTACTCTTTCCAGAAAGCACTGTAGTGTTTAATGGTTCTAGTGTGCCCCATGGTGTTTACTGGTTCTGGTGTGCACCATCGTGTTTAGTGGTTCTAGTGTGCTCAATAGTGTTTACTGTTTCTAATGTGCACCATGTTGTTTTCTGGTTCTACTGTGCCCAATCGTGTTTACTGGTTCTAGTGTGCACCATGTTGCTTATTGGTTGCAGCGTGTTCCAGAGTGTTTACAGGTTCTCATGTGCACCATGTTGTTTAATGGTTCTAGTGTGCACCATGTTGTTTACTGGTTATAGTGTGCTTCACAGTATTTACTGGTTCCAGTGTGCTCCATTGTGTTTAATGGTTCTTGTGTGCTCCATATACTGGTTCTAGGGTGCTCCATTGTGTTTGCTGGTTCTAGTTTGCACCATGTCGTTTACTTGTTCTAGTGTGCCCCATGGCGTTTATTGGTTGTAGTGCGCTCCATAGTGTTTTCTGGTTCTAAGATGCCCCATATTTTTTCTGGTTCTAGTGTGCCCCATGGTGTTTACTGGTTCTAGTTTGCCCCATGGTGTGTACTGGTTCTAGGGTGCCCCTTAATATTTGCTGGTTCTAGTGTGCCCCATTGTATTTGCTGGTTCTGGTTTGCCCCTTAGTGTTTGCTTGTCTGCTTTGCACCATGTTATTTACTGGTTCTAGTGCACCCCATGGTGTTTACTGGTTCTAGTTTGCCCCATGGTGTGTACTGGTTCTAGGGTGCCCCTTAATATTTGCTGGTTCTAGTGTGCCCCATAGTATTTGCTGGTTCTGGTTTGCCCCTTAGTGTTTGCTTGTCTGGTTTGCACCATGTTGTTTACTGGTTCTAGTGTGCCCCATGGTGTTTACTGGTGCTAGTGTGACCCATAGTGTTTACTGGTTCTAGCGGGCGCCATGTTGTTTACTGTTTCTAATGCTGCATAGTGCTTACAGGTTCTAGTGTGCTTCATACTGTTTACTGGTTCCAGTGTGCTCCACTGTGTTTACTGGTTCTAGTTTGCACCATGTTGTTAACTGGTTCGAGTGTGCTCCAAGGTGTTAACTGGTTGTAGATTGCTCCACAGTGTTTACTGGTTCTAGTGTGCTCCATAGTGTTTACTGGTTCTACTGTGCACCATGTTGATTATTGGTTGCAGCGTGTTCCAGAGTGTT
This sequence comes from Carcharodon carcharias, assembly GCF_017639515.1. NCBI lineage: Eukaryota > Metazoa > Chordata > Chondrichthyes > Lamniformes > Lamnidae > Carcharodon > Carcharodon carcharias. The sequence continues at coordinate 84,766,890 of NC_054479.1, read as the reverse complement.
TACAGGTTCTCATGTGCACCATGTTGTTTAATGGTTCTAGTGTGCACCATGTTGTTTACTGGTTATAGTGTGCTTCACAGTATTTACTGGTTCCAGTGTGCTCCATTGTGTTTAATGGTTCTTGTGTGCTCCATAGTGTATACTGGTTCTAGGGTGCTCCATTGTGTTTGCTGGTTCTAGTTTGCACCATGTCGTTTACTTGTTCTAGTGTGCCCCATGGCATTTATTGGTTGTAGTGCGCTCCATAGTGTTTTCTGGTTCTAATATGCCCCATATTTTTTCTGGTTCTAGTGTGCCCCATGGTGTTTACTGGTTCTAGTGTGCTCCGTAGTGTTTACTGGTTCTAGTGTGCCCCATGGTGTATACTGGTTCTAGTGTGCACCATGTCATTTACTGGTTCTAGTGTGCCCCATAGTGTTTACTGGTTCTAGTGTGCCCCATGTTGTTTACAGGTTCTAGTGTGCTCCATAGTATTTACTGGTTTTAGTGTGCACCATGACATTTACTGGTTCTAGTGTGCCTCATGGTGTTTACTGGTTCTAGTGTGCACCATGTTCTTTAGTTGTTCTTGTTTGCCCCATAGTGTTTACTGTTTCTAGTGCTGCATAGTGCTTACAGGTTCTAGTGTGCTTCATACTGTTTACTTGTTCTAGTGTGCCCCATAGTGTTTGCTAGTTCTAGTGTGCACCATGTTGTTTACTGGTTCTAGTGTGCCTAATGGTGTTTACGGGTTCCAGTGTGACCCACAGTATTTTCTGGTTCTTATGTGCTCCATAGTGTTTACTGCTTCTAGTGTGCCTAATGGTGTTTACGGGTTCCAGTGTGACCCACAGTATTTTCTGGTTCTTATGTGCTCCATAGTGTTTGCTGCTTCTAGTGTGCTGCATAGTGTTTACTGGCTCTAGTGATCCATAGTTACTGGTTCTAGTGTGCACCATAATGTTTACTGGTTCTAGAATGCACTATAGTGTATACTGGCTCTAGTGTGCACCAGAATATTTACTTTTTCCAGAAAACACTGTAGTGTTTAATGGTTCTAGTGTGCCCCATAGTGTTTACTGGCTCTAGTGCGCACCATAGTATTTACTGGTTCTAGTGTGCCCCAAAGCATTCACTGGTTCTCGTGTGCCCTAAAGTGTTTTCTGGTTCAAATATGCCCCATATTTTTTTTCTGGTTTTAGTGTGCACCATGTTCTTTACTGGTTCTAGTGTGCGCCAATGTGTTTACTCGTTCTAGTGGGCTCCATAGTGTTTGCTGGTTCTAGTGTGCTCCATAGCGTTTACTGGTTTTAGTGTGCACCATGTTCTTTACTGGTTCCAGTGTGCCCCATGGTGAATATAGGTTCAAGTGTGCACCATATTCTTTAGTTGTTCTTGTGGGCCCCATAATGTTTACTGGTTCGTGGGTGCTCTGTTGTGTTTAATGGTTCTAGTGTGCCCTAGGGTTTACTGGCTCTAATGTGCTCCATTGTGATTACTGGTTCAAGTGTTTACTGGTTGCAGACTGCACTGTAGTGTTTACTAGTTCGAAAGCTGCATGGTGTTTACTGGTTCTAGTGTGCACCATAATGTTTACTTGTTCTAGTGCGCATCATAGTGTTTACTGGTTCTAGTGTGCACCATCGGGTTTACTGGTTCTAGTGTGCCTAATGGTGTTTACGGGTTCCAGTGTGACCCATAGTATTTTCTGGTTCTAATGTGCTCCATAGTGTTTGCTGCTTCTAGTGTGCTCCATAGTGTTTACTGGCTCTAGAGATCCATAGTGTTTACTGGCGCTAGTGTGCACCATAATGTTTACTCTTTCCAGAAAGCACTGTAGTGTTTAATGGTTCTAGTGTGCCCCATGGTGTTTACTGGTTCTGGTGTGCACCATCGTGTTTACTGGTTCTTGTGTACCCCATAGTGTTTACTGGTTCTAGTGTGCCCCATAGTGTTTCCTGGTTCTAGTGTGCTCCATAATTTTTACTGGTTCTAGTGTGCCCCATGGTGTTTACTGGCTCTAGTGTGCTCCATAGTGGTTCCATTGCTCCATTGTATTTACTGCTCTAGTGCTACATAATGTTTACTGGTTCCATTGCCCCATAGTGTTTACTGATTCAAGTGTGCCCCATAGTGTTTTCTTTGTTTTAGTGTGCACCGTGTTCTTTACTGGTTCTAGTGTGCCTCCTGTTGTTTACTGGTTCTAGTGTGCTCCATGTTCTTTACTGGTTCTAGCATGCCCCATAGTGTTTACTGGTTCTAGTGTGCACCATGGTGCTTACAGGTTCTAGTGTGCTCTATAGCGCTTACTGGTTCTAGTGTGCTCCATGTTCTTTACTGGTTCTAGCGTGCCCCATAGTGTTTATTGGTTCTAGTGTGCACCATGGTGTTTACTGGTTCTAGTGTGCTCCATAGCGTTTACTGGTTCTAGTGTGCCCCTTGGTGTATAGTGGTTCTAGTGGGCACCATGTCATTTACTGGTTCTAGTTTGCCCCATGGTGTTTACTGGTTCTAGTGTGCCCCTTGGTGTATAGTGGTTCTAGTGGGCACCATGTCATTTACTGGTTCTAGCTTGCCCCATAGTGTTTACCGAATCTTGTGTGCTCTGCAGTGTTTAATGGTTCTAGTGTGCCCGAGGGGTTTACTGGCTCTAATGTGCTCCATTGTGTTTTCTGGTTCAAGTGTGCACTATAGTGTTTAAAGGTTCTGCTATGCTACGGAGTGTTTATACTTTCTATTCTGCTCCATATTGTTTACAGCTTCTAGTGTTCTGCAAATGTTTACTGGTTCCAGTTCTCCATGCTTCTAACTGGTTCTCGAGCTGCATCGTGTTTTCTTGTTCTAGTGAGCCCCCTAGTGTTTACTGATTTCATTGCTCCATAGTGTTTACTGGTTCGAGTGTGCTCCGTAGTGTTTACTGGTTCTAGTGTGCACCGTAATGTTTACTGGTTCCAGAATGCACTGTCGGGTTTACTAGCTCTTGTATGCCCATCGTGTTTACTGGTTGCAGACTGCACTGTAGTGTTTACTAGTTCGAGTGCTGCATGGTGTTTACTGGTTCTAGTGTGCACCATAGTGTTTACTGGTTCTAGTGCGCACCATAGTGTTTACTGGTTCTGGTGTGCACCATCAGGTTTACTGGTTCTAGTGTGTTCCATATTGTTCACTGGTTCTTATGTGCCCCATGGTGTTTACATGTTCTAATGTGCTCCATAGTATTTACTGGTTCTCGTGTACACCACAATGTTTCCTGGTCCTAGTGTGCACCTTGTTCTTTACGGTTCTAGTGTGCCCCATGGTGTGTACTGGTTCTAGTGTGCACCATGTTGTTTACTGGTTCTAGTGTGCACCATGTTGTTTACTGGTTCTGGTGCTGCATAGTGTTTACTGGTTCTAATGTGCTTCATACTGTTTACTGGTTCCAGTATGCTCCATTGTGTTTACTGGTTCTAGTTTGCACCATGTTGTTAACTGGTTCGATTGTGCCCCAAGGTGTTAATTGGTTGTAGATTGCTCCACAGTGTTTACTGGCTCTGGAATGCACCATGCTGTTTACTGGTTCTAGTGTGCCCCATAGTGTTTGCTGGTTCTAGTGTGCACCATGTTGTTTACTGGTTCTAGTGTGCCTAATGCTGTTTACTTGTTCCAGTGTGACCCATAGTGCTTTCTGGTTCTAATGTGCTCCATAGTGTTTGCTGCTTCTAGTGTCCTCCATAGTGTTTACTGGCTCTAGTGATCCATAGTGTTTACTGGTTCTAGTGTGCTCCATAATGTTTACTGGTTCCAGAATGCACTGTAGTTTTTAATGGCTCTAGTGTGCACCATAATGTTTACTCTTTCCAGAAAGCACTGTAGTGTTTAATGGTTCTAGTGTGCCCCATGGTGTTTACTGGTTCTGGTGTGCACCATCGTGTTTACTGGTTCTTGTGTACCCCATAGTGTTTACTGGTTCTAGTGTGCCCCATAGTGTTTCCTGGTTCTAGTGCGCCCCATAATTTTTACTGGTTCTAGTGTGCCCCATGGTGTTTACTGGCTCTAGTGTGCTCCATAGTGGTTCCATTGCTCCATTGTATTTACTGCTCTAGTGCTACATAATGTTTACTGGTTCCATTGCCCCATAGTGTTTACTGATTCAAGTGTGCCCCATAGTGTTTTCTTTGTTTTAGTGTGCACCGTGTTCTTTACTGGTTCTAGTGTGCCTCCTGTTGTTTACTGGTTCTAGTGTGCTCCATGTTCTTTACTGGTTCTAGCATGCCCCATAGTGTTTACTGGTTCTAGTGTGCACCATGGTGCTTACAGGTTCTAGTGTGCTCTATAGCGTTTACTGGTTCTAGTGTGCTCCATGTTCTTTACTGGTTCTAGCGTGCCCCATAGTGTTTATTGGTTCTAGTGTGCACCATGGTGTTTACTGGTTCTAGTGTGCTCCATAGCGTTTACTGGTTCTAGTGTACCCCATAGTGTTTACTGGTTCTAGTGTGCTCCATGTTCTTTACTGGTTCTAGCGTGCCCCATAGTGTTTATTGGTTCTAGTGTGCACCATGGTGTTTACTGGTTCTAGTGTGCTCCATAGCGTTTACTGGTTCTAGTGTGCCCCTTGGTGTATAGTGGTTCTAGTGGGCACCATGTCATTTACTGGTTCTAGTTTGCCCCATGGTGTTTACTGGTTCTAGTGTGCCCCTTGGTGTATAGTGGTTCTAGTGGGCACCATGTCATTTACTGGTTCTAGTTTGCCCCATAGTGTTTACTGAATCTTGTGTGCTCTGCAGTGTTTAATGGTTCTAGAGTGCCCGAGGGGTTTACTGGCGCTAATGTGCTCCATTGTGTTTTCTGGTTTAAGTGTGCACTATAGTGTTTAAAGGTTCTGCTATGCTACGGAGTGTTTATACTTTCTATTCTGCTCCATATTGTTTACAGATTCTAGTGTTCTGCAAATGTTTACTGGTTCCAGTGCTCCATGCTTCTAACTGGTTCTCGAGCTGCATCGTGTTTTCTTGTTCTAGTGAGCCCCCTAGTGTTTACTGATTTCATTGCTCCATAGTGTTTACTGGTTCTAGTGTGCACCGTAATGTTTACTGGTTCCAGAATGCACTGTTGGGTTTACTAGCTCTTGTATGCCCATCGTGTTTACTGGTTGCCGACTGAACTGTAGTGTTTACTAGTTCGAGTGCTGCATGGTGTTTACTGGTTCTGGTGTGCACCATCAGGTTTACTGGTTCTAGTGTGTTCCATATTGTTTACTGGTTCTTATGTGCCCCATGGTGTTTACATGTTCTAATGTGCTCCATAGTATTTACTGGTTCTCGTGTGCACCACAATGTTTCCTGGTCCTAGTGTGCACCTTGTTCTTTACGGTTCTAGTGTGCCCCATGGTGTGTACTGGTTCTAGTGTGCACCATGTTGTTTACTGGTTCTGGTGCTGCATAGCGTTTACAGGTTCTAATGTGCTTCATACTGTTTACTGGTTCCAGTATGCTCCATTGTGTTTACTGGTTCTAGTTTGCACCATGTTGTTAACTGGTTCGATTGTGCCCCAAGGTGTTAATTGGTTGTAGATTGCTCCACAGTGTTTACTGGCTCTGGAATGCACCATGCTGTTTACTGGTTCTAGTGTGCCCCATAGTGTTTGCTGGTTCTAGTGTGCACCATGTTGTTTACTGGTTCTAGTGTGCCTAATGTTGTTTACAGGTTCCAGTGTGACCCATAGTGCTTTCTGGTTCTAATGTGCTCCATAGTGTTTGCTGCTTCTAGTGTGCTCCATAGTGTTTGCTGCTTCCAGTGTCCTCCATAGTGTTTACTGGCTCTAGTGATCCATAGTGTTTACTGGTTCTAGTGTGCACCATAATGTTTACTGGTTCCAGAATGCACTGTAGTTTTTACTGGCTCTAGTGTGCACCATAATGTTTACTCTTTCCAGAAAGCACTGTAGTGTTTAATGGTTCTAGTGTGCCCCATGGTGATTACTGGTTCTGGTGTGCACCATCGTGTTTACTGGTTCTTGTGTGCCCCATAGTGTTTACTGGTTCTAGTGTGCCCCCTAGTGTTTAGTGGTTCTAGTATGCCCCATAGTGTTTAGTGGTTCTAGTGTGCTCCATGGTGTTTACTGGTTCTGGTGTGCACCATCGTGTTTACTGCTTCTTGTGTGCCCCATAGTGTTTTCTGATTCTAGTGTGCCCCATAGTGTTTCCTGGTTCTCGTGTGCCCCATAATGTTTACCGGTTCTAGTGTGCCCCACGGTGTTTACTGGCTCTAGTGTGCTCCATAGTGTTTACTGGTTCAAGTGTGCAGTATCGTGTTTAAAGGTTCTACTATGCTACGGAGTGTTTATACTTTCTATTCTGCTCCATGGTGTTTACTGCTTCTAGCGTTCTGCAAACGTTTACTGGTTCCGGTGCTCCATGCTTCTAACTGGTTCTCATGCTGCATAGTGTTTTCTGGTTCTCGTGAGCCCCCTAATGTTTACTGGTTCCATTGCTCCATAGTGATTACTGGTTCTAGTGCTACATAGTGTTTACTGGTTCTAGTATGCTCCGCAGTATTTACTGGTTCTAGTGTGCACCATAATGTTTACTGGTTGCAGACTGCACTTTAGTGTTTACTGGTTCGAGAGCCGCATAGTGTTTATTGATTCCAGTGTGCTCCACAGTGGTTACTCATTCTAGTGTGCACCATAATGTTTAATGTTTCCAGAATGCACTGTAGTCTTTACTGGTTCTAGTGTGCACCATCGTGTTTACTGTTTCTAGTGTGCATCATGTTCATTAGTGGTTCTAGTGTGCCCCATAGTGTTTACTGGTTCTAGTGTGCTTTGTAGTGTTTAATGGTTGAAGTGTGCACTATGTCGTTTGCTGGTTCTAGTGTGCAGCATGTTGTTTTCTGGGTCTAGTGTGCCCCATAGAGTTTTCTGGTTTTAGTGGTTATCATATTCTTTACTGGTTCTAGGGTGGCCCATGGTGTTTACTGGTTCTCGTGTGCACCATGTTCTTTAGTTGTTCTAGTGTGCCCCATAGTGTTTACTGGTTCTAGTGTGCTCCGTAGTGTTTAATGGTTGTAGTTTGGTCCGTAATGTTTACTGCTTCTGCTGTGCACCATGTTGTTTACTGGTTCTAGTGTGCCCCATAGCATTCACTGGTTCTAATGTGCTCCATAGTGTTTAGTGGTTCTAGTGTGCAACATGTTGTTTACTGGTTCTAGTGTACCCCATGGTGCTTACTGTTTCTAGTGTGCACCATGTTCTTTAGTGGTTCTAGTGCATGTTCTTTAGTGGTTCTAGTGTGCCCCATAGTGTTTACTGGTTCTAGTGTGCTTTGTAGTGTTTAATGGTTGAAGTGTGCACCATGTCGTTTGCTGGTTCTAGTGTGCAGCATGTTGTTTTCTGGGTCTAGTGTGCCCCATAGAGTTTTCTGGTTTTAGTGGTTATCATATTCTTTACTGGTTCTAGGGTGGCCCATGGTGTTTACTGGTTCTCGTGTGCACCATGTTCTTTCGTTGTTCTCATGTGCCCCAAAGCGTTTACTGGTTCTAGTGTGCTCCGTAGTGTTTAATGGTTGTACTTTGGTCCGTAGTGTTTACTGCTTCTGGTGTGCACCATGTTGTTTACTGGTTCTAGTGTGCCCCATGCTTTTTACTGGTTCTAATGTGCCCCATAGTGTTTAGTGGTTCTAGTGTGCAATATGTTGTTTACTGGTTCTCGTGTGCCCAATGGTTTTCACTGGTTCTAGTGTGCTCCATAGTGTTTACTGGTTCTAGTGCTGCATAGTGTTTACTGGTTCTCATGTGCTCCGTAGTGTTTACTGGTTCTAGTTTGGTCCATAGTGTTTACTGCTTCTGGTGTGCACCATGTTGTTTACTGGTTCTAGTGTGCCCAATGGTTTTTACTGGTTCTAATGTGCTCCATGGTGTTTACTGGTTCTTGTGTGCCCCATAGTGTTTACTGGTTCTAGTGTGCCCAATGGTTTTTACTGGTTCTAATGTGCTCCATGGTGTTTACTGGTTCTTGTGTGCCCCATAGTGTTTACTGGTTCTAGTGTGCCACGTGGTGTTTTCTGGTTCTCAGGTGCCCATAGTGCTTTCCGGTTCTCGTGTGCTCCATGGTGTTTACTGGTTCTAGTGTGCCCCATAGTGTTTCCTGGTTCTAGTGTGCCCCATAGTGTTTAGTGGTACTAGTGTGCCCCATAGTGTTTAGTGGTTCGAGTGTGCTCCATGGTGTTTACTGGTTCTAGTGTACCCCATAGTGTTTCCTGGTTCTAGTGTGCCCCATAGTGTTTACCGGTTCTAGTGTGCCCCATAGTGTTTTCCGGTTCTAGTGTGCCCCATGGTGTTTACTGGCTCTAGTGTTCTCCATTGAGTTTACTGGTTCAAGTGTGCACTATAGTGTTTAAACGTTCTGCTATGCTACGGAGTAGTTATTCTTTCTATCTGCTCCATTGTGTTTATTGTTTCTAGTGTTTGCAAATGTTTATTGGTTCCTGTGCTCGATGCTTCTAACTGGTTCTCGTGCTGCATAGTGTTTTCTGGTTCTAGCGATCCCACTAGTGTTTACTGGTTCCATTGCTCCATAGTGTTTACTGGTTCTAGTGTTCTCCGCAGTGTTTACTGGTTCTAGTGTGCACCATAACATTTACTGGTTCCAGAATACACTGTCAGGTTTACTGGCTCTAGTGTGCCCATTGTGTTTACTGGTTGCAGACTGCACTGTAGTGTTTACTGGTTCTAGTGCCGCATAGTGTTTATTGGTTCCAGCGTGCTCCACATTGGTTACTGGTTCTAGTGTGCACCGTAATGATTAATGTTTCCAGAATGCATTGCAGCCTTTACTGGTTCTAGTGCGCACCATAGTGTTTACAGGTTCTAGTGTGCACCATCCTGTTTACTGATTCTAGTATGCTCCGTAGTGTTTACTGGTTCTAGTGCTGCATAGTGTTTACTGGTTCTAGTGCGTTCCATGGTGTTTACTGGTTCTGGTGTGCACCATACTGTTTACTGGTTCTAGTGCGCCCCTTGGTGTTTACTGTTTCTAGTGTGCACCATAGTGTTTACTGGTTCTAGTGTGCACCATGTTGTTTACTGGTTCAAGTGTGCCCCATAGTGTGTGCTGGTTCTAGTTTGCACCATGTTGTTTACTGGTTCTAGTGTGCCCCATAGTGTTTACTGGTTCTAACGTGCCCCATAGTGTTTACAGGTTCCAGCGTGCACCATGTTGTTTACTGTTTCTAGTGCTGCATAGTGTTTACTGCTTCTAGTGTGCCCCATGGTGTTTACTGATTCTAGTGTGCTCCATAGTGTTTAATGGTTCTAGTGTACCCCATAGTTTTTACTGGTTCAAGTGTGCCCCAAGGTATTTACTGGTTCTAGTGTGCCCCGTAGTGTTTTCTGGTTCTATTGTGCCCATAGTGTTTACTGGTTCTAGTGTGCCCCATAGTGTTTACTGGTTCTAGTGTGCCCCAGAGTGTTTACAGGTTCCAGCGTGCACCATGTTGTTTACTGTTTCTAGTGCTGCATAGTGTTTACTGCTTCTAGTGTGCCCCATGGTGTTTACTGATTCTAGTGTGCTCCATAGTGTTTAATGGTTCTAGTGTACCCCATAGTTTTTACTGGTTCAAGTGTGCCCCAAGGTGTTTACTGGTTCTAGTGTGCCCCATAGTGTTTTCTGGTTCTATTGTGCCCATAGTGTTTACTGGTTCTAGTGTGCCACATGGTTTTTATTGGTTCTCATGTGCTCCATGGATTTACTGTTTCTAGTGTGCCCCCTGGTGTATACTGGCTCTAATGCTCTCCATTGAGTTTACTGGTTCAAGTGTGCTCTATAGTGTTTATAGGTTCTGCTATGCTACGGAGTGCTTATACTTTCTATTCTGCTCCATAGTTTTTACTGATTCTAGTGTTCTGCAAAAGTTTATTGGTTCCAGTGCTCCATGCTTCTAACTGGTTCTCGCGCTGCATAGTTTTTTCTGGTTCTAGTGAGCCTCTTAGTGTTTACTTGTTCCATTGCTCCATAGTGTTTACTGGTTCTAGTGTGCACCATGTTGTTTACTGGTTCAAGTGTGCCCCATAGTGTGTGCTGGTTCTAGTTTGCACCATGTTGTTTACTGGTTCTAGTGTGCCCCATAGTGTTTACTGGTTCTAGTGTGCCCCAGAGGGTTTACAGGTTCCAGCGTGCACCATGTTGTTTACTGTTTCTAGTGCTGCATAGTGTTTACTGCTTCTAATGTGCCCCATGGTGTTTACTGATTCTAGTGTGCTCCATAGTGTTTAATGGTTCTAGTGTACCCCATAGTTTTTACTGGTTCAAGTGTGCCCCAAGGTATTTACTGGTTCTAGTGTGCCCCGTAGTGTTTTCTGGTTCTATTGTGCCCATAGTGTTTACTGGTTCTAGTGTGCCCCATAGTGTTTACTGGTTCTAGTGTGCCCCAGAGTGTTTACAGGTTCCAGCGTGCACCATGTTGTTTACTGTTTCTAGTGCTGCATAGTGTTTACTGCTTCTAGTGTGCCCCATGGTGTTTACTGATTCTAGTGTGCTCCATAGTGTTTAATGGTTCTAGTGTACCCCATAGTTTTTACTGGTTCAAGTGTGCCCCAAGGTGTTTACTGGTTCTAGTGTGCCCCATAGTGTTTTCTGGTTCTATTGTGCCCATAGTGTTTACTGGTTCTAGTGTGCCACATGGTTTTTATTGGTTCTCATGTGCTCCATGGATTTACTGTTTCTAGTGTGCCCCCTGGTGTATACTGGCTCTAATGCTCTCCATTGAGTTTACTGGTTCAAGTGTGCTCTATAGTGTTTATAGGTTCTGCTATGCTACGGAGTGCTTATACTTTCTATTCTGCTCCATAGTTTTTACTGATTCTAGTGTTCTGCAAAAGTTTATTGGTTCCAGTGCTCCATGCTTCTAACTGGTTCTCGCGCTGCATAGTTTTTTCTGGTTCTAGTGAGCCTCTTAGTGTTTACTTGTTCCATTGCTCCATAGTGTTTACTGGTTCTAGTGTGCACCATGTTGTTTACTGGTTCAAGTGTGCCCCATAGTGTGTGCTGGTTCTAGTTTGCACCATGTTGTTTACTGGTTCTAGTGTGCCCCATAGTGTTTACTGGTTCTAGTGTGCCCCAGAGGGTTTACAGGTTCCAGCGTGCACCATGTTGTTTACTGTTTCTAGTGCTGCATAGTGTTTACTGCTTCTAATGTGCCCCATGGTGTTTACTGATTCTAGTGTGCTCCATAGTGTTTAATGGTTCTAGTGTACCCCATAGTTTTTACTGGTTCAAGTGTGCCCCAAGGTATTTACTGGTTCTAGTGTGCCCCGTAGTGTTTTCTGGTTCTATTGTGCCCATAGTGTTTACTGGTTCTAGTGTGCCCCAGAGTGTTTACAGGTTCCAGCGTGCACCATGTTGTTTACTGTTTCTAGTGCTGCATAGTGTTTACTGCTTCTAGTGTGCCCCATGGTGTTTACTGATTCTAGTGTGCTCCATAGTGTTTAATGGTTCTAGTGTACCCCATAGTTTTTACTGGTTCAAGTGTGCCCCAAGGTGTTTACTGGTTCTAGTGTGCCCCATAGTGTTTTCTGGTTCTATTGTGCCCATAGTGTTTACTGGTTCTAGTGTGCCACATGGTTTTTATTGGTTCTCGTGTGCTCCATGGATTTACTGGTTCTAGTGTGCCCCCTGGTGTATACTGGCTCTAATGCTCTCCATTGAGTTTACTGGTTCAAGTGTGCTCTATAGTGTTTATATGTTCTGCTATGCTACGGAGTGCTTATACTTTCTATTCTGCTCCATAGTTTTTACTGATTCTAGTGTTCTGCAAAAGTTTATTGGTTCCAGTGCTCCATGCTTCTAACTGGTTCTCGCGCTGCATAGATTTTTCTGGTTCTAGTGAGCCTCTTAGTGTTTACTTGTTCCATTGCTCCATAGTGTTTACTGGTTCTTGTGTGCTCCGTCGTGTTTACTGGATCTAGTGTGCACCATAATGTTTACTGATTCCAGAATGCACTGTCGGGTTTACTGGCTCTACTATGGCCATAGTGTTTACTGGTTGCAGACTGCACTGTAGTGTTTACTCTTTTGAGTGCTGCATTGTGTTTTCTGGTTCTAGTGTGCACCATAGTGTTTACTGGTTCTTGTGTGCAACATCGTGTTTACTGTTTCTAGTGTGTTGCATAGTGTTTACTGGTTCTAGTGTGCACCATAATGTTTAATTTTTCCAGAATGCTCTGTAGCGTTTACTGGTTCTAGTGCGCACCATAGTGTTTACTGGTTCTAGTGTGCACCATCGGATTTACTGGTGCTAGTGTGATCCATAGTGTTTACTGGTTCTAATGTGCCCCATGTTGTTTACTGGTTCTAGTGTGCTCCATAGTGTTTACTGGTTCCAGTGTGCCCCATTGTGCTTACTGGTTCTAATGTGCACAATAATGTTTACTGGTCCTAGTGTGCACCGTGTTCTTTACTGGTTCTAGTGTGCCCCATGGTGTCTACTGGTTCTAGTGTGCACCATGTTGTTCACTGGTTCTACTGTGCCCCACAGTGTTTGCTGGTTCTAGTGTGGCCCATGGCGTTTGCTGGTTCTATTGTGCCCCATAGTGTTTGCTGGTTCTAGTTTGCACCCTGTTGTTTACTGTTTCTAGTGTGCCCCATGGTGTTTACTGGTTTTAGTGTGCCCCATCGTGTTTACTGGTTCAAGCATGCACCATGTTGTTTACTGTTTCTAGGGCTGCATAGTGTTTACTGGTTCTAGTGTGCTTCATACTGTTTAATAGTTTCAGTGTGCTCCATTGTGTTTACTGGTTCTAGTTTGCCCCACGTTGTTAACTGGTTTGAGTGGGCCCCAAGGTGTTAACTGTTTCTAGTGTGCTCCATTGTGTTTACTGGCTCTAGAATGCCCCATAGCGTTTACTGGTTCTAGAGTGCACCATGTTGTTTACTGGTTCTAGTGTGCACCATGTTGTTTACTGGTTGTAGTGTGCCCCATGTTGTTTTCTGGTTCAAATGTGCCCCATAGTATTTACCAGTTCTAGTGAGCCCCATGGTGTTTACTGATTCTAGTGTGCTCCATTGTGTTTACTGGCTCTAGAATGCACCATGTTATTTACTGGTTGTAGTGTGCCCCATAGTGTTTACTGGTTCTGGTGTGCACCATGTTGTTTACTGGTTCCAGCGTGACCCATAGTGTTTTATGGTTCTAATGTGCTCCATTGTGTTTGCTGCTTCTTGTGTGCTCCATAGTGTTTACCGGCTCTAGTAATCCATAGTGTTTACCGGTTCTAGTGTGCACCGTAATGGTTACTGGTTCCACAATGCACTGTGCTGTTTAATGGTTCTATTGTGCCCCATGATGTTTACTGGTTCTAGTGTGCGCCCTAGTGTTTAGTGGTTCTAGTGTGCCACATAGTGTTTACTGGTTCTAGTGTTCTGCAAAAGTTTACTGGTTCCAGTGCTCCATGCTTCTAACTGGTACTCATGCTGCATAGTGTTTTCTGGTTCTAGTGAGCCCCTTAGTGTTTACTGATTCCATTGCTCCATAGTGTTTACTAGTTCTAGTGTTACATAGTGTTTACTGGTTCAAGTGTTCACCGCAGTGTTTACTGGTTTTGCTGTGCACCATAATGTTTACTGGTTCCAGAATAAACTGTCAGGTTTACTGGCTCTCGTGTGCCCATTGTGTTTACTGGTTGCAGACTGCACTGTAGTGTTTGCTGGTTCTAGTGCCGCATAGTGTTTTTTCAGTCCAGCGTGCTCCACAGTGGTTACTGGTCTAGTGTGCACCATAATGTTTAATGTTTCCAGAATGCACTGTTGCCTTTACTGGTTCTAGTGCGCACCATCGTGTTTAATGGTTCTGATGTGCTCCATAGTGTTTACTGGTTCTATTGCTGCATAACATTTACTGGTTCTAGTGCATCCCATAATGTTTAATTTTTCCAGAATGCACTGTAGCGTTTAATAGTTCTAATGTGCACCATGATGTTCACTGGTTCAAGTGTGCACCTTGGTGTTTAGTGGTTCTAATGTGCCCCATAGTGTTTACTGGTTCTAGTGTGCACCATGGTGTTTACTGGTTCTAGTGTGCACCATAATGTATACTGGTCCTAGTGTGCACCATAGTGTTGGCTGGATCTAGTCTGCGACATTGTGTTTGCTGGTTCTAATTTGCAAGATATTGTTTACTGGTTCTAGAGTACCCCATGGTGTTTACTTGTTCTAGTTTGCCCCATAGTGTTTATTGGTTCCAGTGTGCCCCATAGTGTTTACTGGTTCTAGTGTGCGCCATAGTGTTTGCTGGTTCTAGTTTGCCCCATAGTGTTGGCTAGATCTAGTCTGCGACATTGTGTTTGCTGGTTCTGGTTTGCCCCATGGTGTTTACTGGTTCTAGTTTGCCCCATAGTGTTTATTGGTTCCAGTGTGCCCCATAGTGTTTACTGGTTCTAGTGTGCCCCATGTTCTTTACTGGTTCAACTGTGACCCATGGTGTTTACTGGTTCTAGTGTGCACCATATTGTTTACTGGTTCTAGTATGCCCCATAGTGTTTATTGGTTCCAGTGTGCCTCATAGTGGTTACCGGTTCTAGTGTGCACTATTGTGTTTAAAGGTTCTGCTATGCAACGGAGTGTTTATTCTTTGTATTCTGCTCCATAGTGTTTACTGGTTCTCGTGTTCTGCAGATGTTTACTTGTTCCATTGCTCCATGCTTCTAACTGGTTCTCGTGCTGCATAGTGTTTTCTGGTTCTAGAGATCCCCATAGTGTTTACTGGTTCCTTTGCTCCACAGTGCTTACTGATTCTAGTGTGCTCCATAGTGTTTATAGGTTCTAGCATGCCCCATAGTGTTTACTGGTTCTAGTGTGCCCCATAGTGTTTACTGGTTCTAGTGTGCTCCATAGTGTTTACTGGTTCTAGCGTGCCCCATAGTGTTTACTGGTTCTAGTGTTCCCCATGGTGTTTACTGGCTCTGGTGTGCTCCTTAGTGTTTAATAGCTCTAGCGTGCTCCATACTGTTCACTTTTTCGAGTGGCCCATAAAGTTCACTGGTTCCAGTGTGCACCTTGTTTTTTAGTGGTTCTAATGTGCTCCATAGTGTTTACTGGTTCTAGTGTGCACCTTGTTCCAGTGAAGAATTGTCTTCACAGGTTCTAGTCTACAGCAACATGTTCACTGGTTCTAGTGTGCTTCGCATTGTTTACCGATTCCAGCATGCACTATAGTGTTTACTGGTTCTGCTATGCCGCAGTGTATTTAATGGTTCCAGTGTGCACCATAGTTTTTACTGGTTCACGTGTGCACCATGGTGTTTACTGGCTCTAGTGTGCAACGTGCTGTTTACTTGTTCTACTGTGCCCCATAGTGTTTGCTGGTTCTACTGTGCACCATGTTGTGTACTGGTTCTAGAGTGCTCCATAGTGTTTACTGGTTCTAGTGTGCCCCGTAGTGTTTACTGGCTCTAGTGTGCAGCATGTTGCTTACTGGTTCTACTGTGCCCCATAGTGTTTACTGGTTCTAGTGTGCACCGTGTTGTTTAGTCATTCTAGTGTGCTCCATAGTGTTTACTGGTTCTAGTGTGCCCCATAGTGTTTATTGGTTCTAATGTGCCCCATAGAATTTACCGGTTCTAGTGTGCCCCTTGGTGTTTGCTGGTTTTTGTCTGCCCCATAGTGTTTGCTGGTTATAGTTTGCACCATATTGTTTACTGGTTCTAGAGTGCCTCATGGTGTTTACTGATTCTAGTGTGCTCCGTAGTGTTTACCAGTTCTAGTCTGCACTACTGTTTTTAAAGGTTCTGCTATGCTACGGAGTGTTTATTCTTTGTATTCTGCTCCATAGTGTTTACTGATTCTCGTGTTCTGCAAATGTTTACTGGTTCAATTGCTCCATGCTTCTAATTGGTTCTCGTGCTGCATCGTGTTTTCTGGTTCTAGTGTGCCCCATAGTGTTTATTGGTTCTAATGTGCCCCATAGTATTTACCGGTTCTAGTGTGCCCCTTGGTGTTTGCTGGTTTTTGTCTGCCCCATAGTGTTTGCTGGTTATAGATTGCACCATATTGTTTACTGGTTGTAGAGTGCCTCATGGTGTTTACTGATTCTAGTGTGCTCCGTAGTGTTTACCGGTTCTAGTCTGCACTACTGTTTTTAAAGGTTCTGCTATGCTACGGAGTGTTTATTCTTTGTATTCTGCTCCATAGTGTTTACTGATTCTCGTGTTTTGCAAATGTTTACTGGTTCCATTGGTCCATGCTTCTAACTGGTTCTCGTGCTGCATAGTGTTTTCTGGTTCTAGAGAGCCCCGTTGTGTTTACTGGTTCCTTTGCTCCACAGTGCTTACTGATTCTAGTGTGCTCCATAGTGTTTATTGGTTCTAGCATGCCCCATAGTGTTTACTGGTTCTAGTATGCCCCAAAATGTTTACTGGTTCTAGTGTGCCCCATCGTGTTTACTGGTTCTAGAGTGCCCCATAGTGTTTACTGGTTCTAGTGTGCCCCATAGTGTTTACTGGTTCTAGTGTGCCCCATAGTTTTTACTAGTTCTAGTGTGCCCCATAGTGTTTACTGGTTCTAGTGTGCACTATTGTGTTAAAAGTTTCTGCTATGCTACGGATTGTTTATTCTTTGTATTCTGCTCCATAGTGTTTACTGGTTCTCGTGTTCTGCAAATGTTTACTGGTTCCATTGCTCCATGCTTCTAATTGGTTTTCGTGCTACATAATGTTTTCTGGTTCTAGAGAGCTGGTTCTACTGAGCACCATGTTGTTTACTGGTTCTAGTGTGCTCCATAGTGTTTACTGGTTCTAGTGTGCTCCATAGTGTTTACAGGTTCTAGTGTGCACTATGTTGTTTACTGGTTCTTGTGTGCTCCATACTGTTTACTGGTTCTAGTGTGCACCATGTTGTTTAATGGTTATAGTGTGCCCCATGTTGTTTTCTGGTTCAAATGTGCCCCATAGTATTTACCAGTTCTAGTGTGCCCCATGATGTTTACTGATTCTAGTGTGCTCCGTACAGCTTACTGTTTCCAATATGAGCCATAGTGTTTACCGGTTCTAGTGCGCACTCTTGTATTTAAAGGTTATGCTGTGCAACGGAAGGTTTATTCTTTGTATTCTGCTCCATAGTGTTTACGGGTTCTTGTGTTCTCCAAATGTTTACTGGTTCCATTGCTTCATGCTTCTAACTGGTCCTCGTGCTGTATAGTGTTTTCTGGTTCTAGTGTGCCCCATTGTGTTTACTGGCTCTAGTGTGCTTCATTGAGTTTACTGATTCAAGTGTGCACTATAGTGTTTAAACGTTCTGCTATGCTACGGAGTAGTTATTCTTTCTATCTGCTCCATTGTGTTTATTGGTTCTAGTGTTTGCAAATGTTTATTGGTTCCTGTGCTCGATGCTTCTAACTGGTTCTCGTGCTGCATAGTGTTTTCTGGTTCTAGTGATCCCACTAGTGTTTACTGGTTCCATTGCTCCATAGTGTTTACTGGTTCTAGTGTTCTCCGCAGTGTTTACTGGTTCTAGTGTGCACCATAACATTTACTGGTTCCAGAATACACTGTCGGGTTTACTGGCTCTAGTGTGCCCATTGTGTTTACTGGTTGCAGACTGCACGGTAGTGTTTACTGGTTCTAGTGCCGCATAGTGTTTATTGGTTCCAGCGTGCTCCACACTGGTTACTGGTTCTAGTGTGCACCGTAATGATTAATGTTTCCAGAATGCATTGCAGCCTTTACTGGTTCTAGTGCGCACCATAGTGTTTACAGGTTCTAGTGGGCACCATCTTGTTTACTGATTCTAGTATGCTCCGTAGTGTTTATTGGTTCTAGTGCTGCATAGTGTTTACTGGTTCTAGTGCGTTCCATGGTGTTTACTGGTTCTAGTGTGCACCATACTGTTTACTGGTTCTAGTGCGCCCCATGGTGTTTACTGTTTCTAGTGTGCACCATAGTGTTTACTGGTTCTAGTGTGCACCATGTTGTTTACTGGTTCGAGTGTGCCCCATAGTGTGTGCTGGTTCTAGTTTGCACCATGTTGTTTACTGGTTCTAGTGTGCCCCATAGTGTTTACAGGTTCCAGCGTGCACCATGTTGTTTACTGTTTCTAGTGCTGCATGGTGTTTACTGGTTCTAGTGTGCCCCATAGTGTTTACTGATTCTAGTGTGCTCCATATTGTTTACTGGCTCAAGTGTGCACCATGTTGTTTACTGGTTCTACCGTGCCCCATAGTGTTTACTGGTGCTAGTGTTCCCATTGTGTTTACTGGCTCTGGTGTGCTCCTTCGTTTTTTCTGGTCCAACTGTGCCCCATAATATTTACTGGTTCTAGTGTCCCCCATCGTGTTTACTGTTTCTAGTGTGCTCCATAGTGTTTAATAGCTCTAGCGTGCTCCATACTGTTCACTTTTTCGAGTGGCCCATAAAGTTCAGTTTCCAGTGAAGCATTGTTTTCACAGCTTCTAGTCTACACCAACATGTTTACTGGTTCTAGTGTGCTTCGCATTGTTTACCGATTCCAGCATGCACTGTAGTGTTTACTGGTTCTGCTATTCCCCAGAGTATTTTTTGGTTGCAGTGTGCAGCATATTGTTTACTGGTTTTAGTGTGCCCCATAGTGTTTATTGGTTCTAGTGTGCCACATATTGTTTACTGATTCTAGTGTGCACCTTGGTGTTTACTGGTTCTAATGTGCCCCATGGTGTTTGCTGGTTCTTGTCTGCCCCATAGTGTTTGCTGTTTGTGGTTTGCACCATGTTGTTTACTGGTTCTAGAGTGCCTCATGGTGTTTCCTGGTTCTTGTGTACCCCATGGTGTTTACTGGTTCTAGCGTGCACCATGTTGTTTACTGCTTCTAGTCTGCCCCATGGCGTTTATTGGTTCTAATGTGCCCCATAGTATTTGCCGGTTCTAGTGTGCACCATGATGTTTGCAGTTTTTTGTCTGCCCCATAGTGTTTGCTGGTTATAGTTTGCACCATGCTGTTTATTGGTTCTAGAGTGCCCCATGGTTTTTACTGATTCTAGTGTGCTCCATAGTGTTTACCGTATCCAGTGTGTGCTATTGTTTTTAAAGGTTCTGCTATGCTACAGAATGTTTATTCTTTGTATTCTGCTCCATAGTGTTTACTGATTCTCATGTTCTGCAAATGTTTGCTGGTTGCATTGCTCCATGCTTCTAATTGGTTCTAGTGCTGCATAATGTTTTCTGGTTCTAGAGAGCCCCATAGTGTTTACTGGTTCCTTTGCTCCACACTGCTTATTGATTCTAGTGTGCTCCATAGTGTTTACTGGTTCTAGTATGTCCCATAGTGTTTACTGGTTCTATTGAGCCCCATAGTGTTTACTGGTTCTAGTGTGCCCCATAGTGTTTACTGATTCTAGCATGCCCCATAGTATTTACTGTTTCTAGTGTTACCCATGGTGTTTACTGGTTCTAGTGTGCCCCATCATGTTTTCTGGTTCTAGTGTGCTCCATAGTGTTTAATAGCTCTAGCGTGCTCCATACTGTTTACTTTTTCGAGTGGCCCATAAAGTTCACTGTTTCCAGTGAAGCATTGTTTTAACAGGTTCTAGTCTACACCAACATGTTTACTGGTTCTAGTGTGCTTCGCATTGTTTACCAATTCCAGCATGCACTATAGTGTTTACTGGTTCTGCTATGCCCCAGAGTATTTAATGGTTCCAGTGTGCACCATAGTCTTTACTGGTTCCCGTGTGCACCGTGCTGTTTACTGGTTCTACTGTGCCCCATAGTGTTTGCTGGTTCTACTGTGCACCATGTTGTGTACTGGTTCTAGTGTGCTCCATAGTGTTCACTGGTTCTAGTGTGCACCATGTTGTTTACTGGTTCTAGTGTGCTCCATAGTGTTTAGTGGCTCTCGTGTGCACCATGTTGTTTAATGGTTCTAGTGTGCCCATAGTGTTTACTGGTTCTCGTGTGCACTATTGTTTTTAACGGTTCTGCTATGCTACTGCGTGTTTATTCTTTGTATTCTGCTCCATAGTGTTTACTGATTCTCGTGTTCTGCAATTTTTTACTGGTTCCATTGCTCCATGCTTCTAACTGGTTCTCGTGCTGCATAGTGTTTTCTGGTTCTAGAGAGCCCCGTGGTTCCTTTCCTCCACAGTGCTTATTGATTCTAGCATGCCCCATAGTGTTTACTGGTTCTAGTTTGCCCCATAGTGTTCACTGGTTCTAGCGTGCCCCATAGTGTTTACTGGTTCTAGCGTGCCCCATAGGGTTTACTGGTTCTAGTATTACCCATGGTGTTTACTGGTTCTAGTGTGCCCCATAGTTTTTACTGGTTCTAGTGTACCCCATAGTGTTTACTGTTTCTCGTATTACCCATGGTGTTTACTGGTTCTAGTATGCTCCTTAGTTTTTTCTCGGCCTACTGTGCCCCATAATATTTACTGGTTCTAGTGTGCCCCATCGTGTTTACTGGTTCTAGCCTACCCCATAGTGTTTACTGGCTCTAGTGTGCTCCATAGTGTTTACAGGCTCTAGTGTGCATCATGTTTTTTACTGGTTCTACTGTGCTCCATAGTGTTTACTGCTTCTAGTGTTCCCATGGTGTTTACTGGCTCTGGTGTGCTCCTTAGTTTTTTCTCATCCAACTGTGCCCCATAATATTTACAGGTTCTAGTCTACACCAACATGTTTACTGGTTCTAGTGTGCTTCGCATTGTTTACCGATTCCAGCATGCACCATAGTGTTTACTGGTTCTTCTATGCCCCAGAGTATTTAATGGTTCCAGTTTGCACCATAGTGTTTACTGGTTCTAGTGTGCAACGTGCTGTTTACTGGTTCTACTGTGTCCCATAGTGTTAGCTGGTTATCGTTTGCACCATGTTGTTTACTGGTTCTTCTGTGCCCCATGGTGTTTACTAGTTCTAATGTGCCCCATAGTATTTACCGGTTCTAGCGTGCCCAATGCTGTTTACTAGTTCTAATGTGCCCCATAGTATTTACCGGTTCTAGCGTGCCCCATGGTGTTTGCTGGTTTTTGTCTGCCCCATAGTGTTAGCTGGTTATCGTTTGTACCATGTTGTTTACTGGTTCTAGAGTGTCTCATGGTGTTTACTGATTCTAGTGTGCTCCATAGTGTTTACCAGTTCTAGTGTGCACTATTGTTTTTAAAGGTTCTGCTATGCTATGGAGTGTTTATTCATTGCATTCTGCTCAATAGTGTTTACTGATTCTTGTTTTCTGCAAATGACTACTGGTTCCATTGATCCATGCTTCTAACTGGTTCTCGTGCTACGTAATGATTTCTGGTTCTAGA
This sequence comes from Carcharodon carcharias, assembly GCF_017639515.1. NCBI lineage: Eukaryota > Metazoa > Chordata > Chondrichthyes > Lamniformes > Lamnidae > Carcharodon > Carcharodon carcharias. Next base: position 84,745,669 of record NC_054479.1, on the reverse strand, counting down.
GTGCCCCGTAGTGTTTACTGGTTCCTTTCCTCCACAGTGCTTATTGATTCTAATGTGCTCCATAGTGTTTATTGGTTCTAGCATGCCCCATAGTGTTTACTGGTTCTAGTGTGCCCCATAGTGTTTACTGGTTCTAGCGTGCCCCATAGTGTTTACTGATTCTAGCGTGACCCATAGTGTTTACTATAGATAAAAACAAAAAAACTGCGGATGCTGGAAATCCAAAACAAAAACAGAATTACCTGGAAAAACTCAGCAGGTCTGGCAGCATCGGCGGAGAAGAAAAGAGTTGACGTTTCGAGTCCTCATGACCCTTCGACAGAACTTGAGTTCGAGTCCAAGAAAGAGCTGAAATATAAGCTGGTTTAAGGTGTGTGTGTGTTTATATGGTTCTCGTGCTACGTAATGTTTTCTGGTTCTAGAGTGCCCCGTAGTGTTTACTGGTTCATTTCCTCCACAGTGCTTATTGATTCTAATGTGCTCCATAGTGTTTATTGGTTCTAGCATGCCCCATAGTGTTTACTGGTTCTAGTGTGCCCCATAGTGTTTACTGGTTCTAGCGTGCCCCATAGTGTTTACTGATTCTAGCGTGACCCATAGTGTTTACTATAGATAAAAACAAAAAAAACTGCGGATGCTGGAAATTCAAAACAAAAACAGAATTACCTGTTCAGCTCTTTCTTGGACTCGAACTCAAGTTCTGTCGAAGGGTCATGAGGACTCGAAAGGTCAACTCTTTTCTTCTCCGCCGATGCTGCCAGACCTGCTGAGTTTTTTCCAGGTAATTCTGTTTTTGTTTTGGATTTCCAGCATCCGCAGTTTTTTTGTTTTTATCTATAGTAAACACTATGGGTCACGCTAGAATCAGTAAACACTATGGGGCACGCTAGAACCAGTAAACACTATGGGGCACACTAGAACCAGTAAACACTATGGGGCGTGCTAGAACCAATAAACACTATGGAGCACATTAGAATCAATAAGCACTGTGGAGGAAAGGAACCAGTAAACACTACGGGGCACTCTGGAACCAGAAAACATTACGTAGCACGAGAACCAGTTAGAAGCATGGATCAATGGAACCTGTAGTCATTTGCAGAAAACAAGAATCAGTAAACACTATTGAGCAGAATACAATGAATAAACACTCCATAGCCTCTATCACTGCTTGTTTGTCCCTACAACCACATCCCCCCCTCCTCCACCTCTCTGTCTCTCTATCTCTCCGCCCCCGACACACACACCTTAAACCAGCTTATATTTCAGCTCTTTCTTGGACTTGAACTCAAGTTCTGTCGAAGGGTCATGAGGACTCGAAACGTCAACTCTTTTCTTCTCCGCCGATGCTGCCAGACCTGCTGAGTTTTTCCAGGTAATTCTGTTTTTGTTTTCCATAGTGTTTACTGGTTCTAGTATGCCCCATAGTGTTTACTGGTTCTAGTGTACCCCATAGTGTTTACTGTTTCTCGTGTTACCCATGGTGTTTACTGGTTCTAGTATGCTCCTTAGTTTTTTCTCGGCCTACTGTGCCCCATAATGTTTACTGGTTCTAGTGTGCCCCATCGTGTTTACTGGTTCTAGCGTACCCCATAGTGTTTACTGGCTCTAGTGTGCACCATGTTGTTTACTGGTTCTCGTGTGCTCCATAGTTTTTACAGGCTCTAGTGTGCATCATGTTGTTTACTGGTTCTACTGTGCTCCATAGTGTTTACTGCTTCTAGTGTTCCCATGGTGTTTACTGGCTCTGGTGTGCTCCTTAGTTTTTTCTCGTCCAACTGTGCCCCATAATATTTACTGGTTCTAGTGTCCCCCATCGTGTTTACTGGTTCTAGTGTGCTCCATAGTGTTTCGTAGCTTTAGCGTAATACATACTGTTCACTTTTTCGAGTGGCCCATAAAGTTCACTGGTTCCAGTGAAGCATTGTTTTCACAGGTTCTATTCTATACCAACATGTTTCCTGGTTCTAGTGTGCCCCATCGTGTTTACTGCTTCTAGTGTGCTCCATAGTGTTTCGTAGCTTTAGCGTGCTACATACTGTTCACTTTTTCGAGTGGCCCATAAAGTTCACTGGTTCCAGTGAAGCATTGTTTTCACAGGTTCTATTCTACACCAACATGTTTACTTGTTCTAGTGTGCTTCACATTGTTTACGGATTCCAGCATGCACTATAGTGTTTACTGGTTCTGCTATGCCCCAGAGTATTTAATGGTTCCAGTGTGCACCATAGTGTTTACTGGATCTCGTGTGCCCCATGTTGTTTACTGGTTCTTGTGTGCTCCACAGTGTTTACTGGTTCTAGTGTTCCCCATGGTGTTTACTGGCTCTGGTATGATCCTTATTTTTTTTGCCTCCAACTGTGCCCCATAATATTTACTGGTTCTAGTGTGCCCCATCCTGTTTACTGGTTCGGCTGTGCTCTATAGTGTTTAATAGCTCTAGCGTGCTCCATACAGTTCACATTTTCGAGTGGCCCATAAAGTTCACTGGTTCCAGTGAAGCATTGTTTTCACAGGTTCTAGTCTACACCAACATGTTTACTGGTTCTAGTGTGCTTCGCATTGTTTACCGATTCCAGCATGCACTATAGTGTTTACTGGTTCTGCTATTCCCCAGAGTATTTAATGGTTCCAGTGTGCACCATGTTGTTTACTGGTTTTAGTGTGCACCATGGTATTTACTGGTTCTAGTGTGCACCTTGGTGTTTACTGGTTCTAATGTGCCCCATAGTGTTTACTGGTTCTAGTGTGCACCATGGTGTTTACTGGTTCTAGTGTGCTCCATAATTTTTTTTTGTCCTACTGTGCCCCATAATGTTTACTGGTTCTTGTGTGCCCCATGGTGTTTACTAGTTCTAATGTGCCCCATAGTATTTACCGGTTCTAGCGTGCCCCATGGTGTTTGCAGGTTTTTGTCCGCCCCATAGTGTTAGCTGGTTATTAGTCGCACCATGTTGTTTACTGGTTCTAGAGTGTCTCATGGTGTTTACTGATTCTAGTGTGCTCCATAGTGTTTACCGGTTCTAGTGTGCACTATTGTTTTTAAAGGTTCTGCTATGCTATGGAGTGTTTATTCATTGTATTCTGCTCCACAGTGTTTACTGATTCTTGTTTTCTGCAAATGACTACTGGTTCCATTGATCCATGCTTCTAACTGGTTCTCGTGCTACATAATGCTTTCTGGTTCTATAGTGCCCCGTAGTGTTTACTGGTTCCTTTCCTCCACGGTGCTTATTGATTCTAGTGTGCTCCATAGTGTTTATTGGTTCTAGCATGCCCCATAGTGTTTACTGGTTTTAGTTTGCCCCATAGTGTTTACTGGTTCTAGTGTGCCCCATAGTGTTCACTGGTTCTAGCGTGCCCCATAGTGTTTACTGGTTCTAGCGTGCCCCATAGGGTTTACTGGTTCTAGTATTAGCCATAGTGTTTACTGGTTCTAGCGTGCCCCGTAGTTTTTACTGGTTCTAGTGTACCCCATAGTGTTTACTGTTTCTCGTGTTACCCATGGTGTTTACTGGTTCTAGTATGCTCCTTAGTTTTTTCTCGTCCTACTGTGCCCCATAATATTTACTGGTTCTAGTGTTCCCAATCGTGTTTACTGGTTCTAGCGTACCCCATAGTGTTTACTGACTCTAGTGTGCACCATGTTGTTTACTGGTTCTACTGTGCTCCATAGTATTTACTGCTTCTAGTGTTCCCATGGTGTTTACTGGCTCTGGTGTGCTCCTTAGTTTTTTCTCGTCCAACTGTGCCCCATAATATTTACTGGTTCTAGTGTCCCCCATCGTGTTTACTGGTTCTAGTGTGCTCCATTGTGTTTAGTAGCTCTAGCGTGCTACATACTGTTCACTTTTTCGAGTGGCCCATAATGTTCACTGGTTCCAGTGAAGCATTGTTTTCACAGGTTCTAGTCTACAGCAACATGTTTACTGGTTCTAGTGTGTTTCGCGTTATTTACCGATTCCAGCATGCACTATAGTGTTTACTGGTTCTCCTATGCCCCAGAGTATTTAATGGTTCCAGTGTGCACCATGGTGTTTAATGGTTTTAGGTTGCCCCGTAGTGTTTATTGGTTCTAGTGTGCCCCATAGTGTTTACTGGTTCTAGTGTGCACCATGGTGTTTACTGGTTCTAGTGTGCACCATGGTGTTTACTGGTTCTAGTGTGCTTCGCATTGTTTACCGATTACAGCATGCACTATAGTGTTCAGTGGTTCTGCTATTCCCCAGAGTATTTAATGGTTCCAGTGCACACCATATTGTTTAATGGTTTTAGTGTGCACCATATTGTTTAATGGTTTTAATGTGCCCCATAGTGTTTATTGGTTCTAGTGTGCACCTTGGTGTTTACTGGTTCTAATGTGCCCCATGGTGTTTGCTGGTTCTTGTCTGCCCCATAGTGTTTGCTGGTTATAGTTTGCACCATGTTGTTTACTGGTTCTCGAGTGCCTCATGCTGTTTACTGGTTCTTGTGTGCCCCATAGTGTTTACTGGTTCTAGTGTGCTCCATGTTGTTTAATGGTTCTCTTTTGCACCGTGTTGTTTACTGGTTGTAGTGTGTCCCATGCTGTTTTCTGGTACAAATGTGCCCTATAGTATTTACCAGTTCTAGTGTGCCCCATGGTGTTTACTGATTCTAGTGTGCTCTATACTGTTTACTGGTTCCAGTGTGCCCCATAGTGTTTACCGGTTCTGGTGCGCACTCTTGTATTTAAAGATTCTGCTGTGCAACGGAGGGTTTATTCCTTGCATTCTGCTCCATAGTGTTTACTGGTTCTCGTGCTCTGCAAATGTTTAATGGTTCCATTGCTCCATGCTTCTAACTGGTTGTCGTGCTGTATAGTGTTTTCAGGTTCTAGTGACCCCCATAGTTTTTATTGCTGGCTTTGCTCCACTGTGCTTACTGATTCTAGTGTGCTCCATAGTGTTTATTAGTTCTCGCTTGTCCCATAGTGTTTACTGGTTCTAGTGTGCCCCAAAGTGTTTACTGGTTCTAGTGTGCCCCATAATGTTTACGGGTTCTAAAATGCTCCATAGATTTATTTGTCCTACTGTGCCCCATAATGTTTACTGGTTCTTGTGTGCCCCATGGTGTTTACTGGTTTTTGTCTGCCCCATAGTGTTTGCTGATTCTAGTGTGCCCCATAGTGTTTACTGGTTCTAGTGTGCTCCACAGTGTTTACTGGTTCTAGTGTGCCCCACAGTGTTTACTGGTTCTAGTGTGCCCCATAGTGTTTACTGGTTCTAGTGTGCCCCATAGTGTTTACTGGTTCTAGTGTGCACCAAGGTGTTTATTGGGTCTAGTGTGCTCCATAGATTTTTTTTGTCCTACTGTGCCCCATAATGTTTATTGGTTCTTGTGTGCCCCATGGTGTTTTTTGGTTCTAATGTGCCCCATAGTATTTACCGGTTCTAGCGTGCCCCATGGTGTTTGCTGGTTTTTGTCTGCCCCATAGTGTTTGCTGGTTATAGTTTGCACCATGTTGTTTACTGTTTCTAGAGTGCCGCATGGTTTTTACTGATTCTAGTGTGCTCCATAGTGTTTACCTGTTCTAGTGTGCATTATTGTTATTAAAGGTTCTGCTATGCTACGGAGTGTTTATTCGTTGTATTCTGCTCCATAGTGTTTACTGATTCTCGCCTTCTTCAAAGGTTTACTGGTTCCATTGCTCCATGATTCTAACTGGTTCTCATGCTGCATAATGTTTTCTGGTTCTAGAGAGCCCCGTAGTGTTTACTGGTTCCTTTCCTCCACAGTGCTTATTGATTCTAGTGTGCTCCATAGTGTTTATTGGTTCTAGTATGCCCCATAGTGTTTAGTGGTTCTAGTATGCCCAATAGTGTTTACTGGGTCTAGTGTGCCCCATAGTGTTTACTGTTTCTAGCGTGCCCCGTAGTGTTTACCGGTTCTAGTGTGCACTCTTGTATTTAAGGGTTCTGCTGTGCAACGGAAGGTTTATACCTTGTATTCTGCTCCATAGTGTTTACTGGTTCTCGTGTTCTGCAAATGTTTACTGGTTCCTTTGCTCCATGCTTCTAACTGGTTGTCGTGCTGTATAGTGTTTTCTGGTTCTAGTGAGCCGCATAGTTTTTATTGGTTGCTTTGCTCCACAGTGCTTACTGATTCTAGTGTGCTCCATAGTGTTTATTGGTTCTCGCTTGCCCCATAGTGTTTACTGGTTCTAGTGTGCCCCATAGTGTTTACTGGTTCTAGTGTGCCCAACAGTGTTTACTGGTTCTAGTGTGCACCAAGGTGTTTATTGGGTCTAGTGTGCTCCATAGATTTTTTTTGTCCTACTGTGCCCCATAATGTTTACTGGTTCTTGTGTGCCCCATGGTGTTTTTTGGTTCTAATGTGCCCCATAGTATTTACCGGTTCTAGCGTGCCCCATGGTGTTTGCTGGTTTTTGTCTGCCCCATAGTGTTTGCTGGTTATAGTTTGCACCATGTTGTTTACTGTTTCTAGAGTGCCGCATGGTTTTTACTGATTCTAGTGTGCTCCATAGTGTTTACCTGTTCTAGTGTGCATTATTGTTATTAAAGGTTCTGCTATGCTACGGAGTGTTTATTCGTTGTATTCTGCTCCATAGTGTTTACTGATTCTCGCCTTCTTCAAAGGTTTACTGGTTCCATTGCTCCATGATTCTAACTGGTTCTCATGCTGCATAATGTTTTCTGGTTCTAGAGAGCCCCGTAGTGTTTACTGGTTCCTTTCCTCCACAGTGCTTATTGATTCTAGTGTGCTCCATAGTGTTTATTGGTTCTAGTATGCCCCATAGTGTTTAGTGGTTCTAGTATGCCCAATAGTGTTTACTGGGTCTAGTGTGCCCCATAGTGTTTACTGTTTCTAGCGTGCCCCATAGTGTTTACTGGTTCTAGTGTGCACTCTTGTATTTAAGGGTTCTGCTGTGCAACGGAAGATTTATACCTTGTATTCTGCTCCATAGTGTTTACTGGTTCTCGTGTTCTGCAAATGTTTACTGGTTCCTTTGCTCCATGCTTCTAACTGGTTGTCGTGCTGTATAGTGTTTTCTGGTTCTAGTGAGCCGCATAGTTTTTATTGGTTGCTTTGCTCCACAGTGCTTACTGATTCTAGTGTGCTCCATAGTGTTTATTGGTTCTCGCTTGCCCCATAGTGTTTACTGGTTCTAGTGTGCCCCATAGTGTTTACTGGTTCTAGTGTGCCCAACAGTGTTTACTGGTTCTAGTGTGCCCCATAGTGTTTACTGGTTCTAGTGTGCACCAAGGTGTTTACTGGGACTAGTGTGCTCCATAGTTTTTTTTTGTCCTACTGTGCCCCATAATGTTTACTGGTTCTTGTGTGCCCCATGGTGTTTATTGGTTCTAATGTGCCCCATAGTATTTACCGGTTCTAGCGTGCCCCATGGTGTTTGCTGGTTTTTGTCTGCCCCATAGTGTTTGCTGGTTATAGTTTGCACCATGTTGTTTACTGTTTCTAGAGTGCCGCATGGTTTTTACTGATTCTAGTGTGCTCCATAGTGTTTACCTGTTCTAGTGTGCATTATTGTTATTAAAGGTTCTGCTATGCTACGGAGTGTTTATTCGTTGTATTCTGCTCCATAGTGTTTACTGATTCTCGTCTTCTGCAAATGTTTATTTGTTCCATTGCTCCATGCTTCTAACTGGTTCTCGTGCTGAATAACGTTTTCTGGTTCTAGAGTGCCCCGTAGTGTTTACTGGTTCCTTTCCTCCACATTGCTTATTGATTCGAGTGTGCTCCATAGTGTTTACTGGTTGTAGTATTACCCATAGTGTTTACTTTTTCTAGTGTGCCCCATAGTGTTTACTGTTTCTCGTGTTACCCATGGTGTTTACTGGTTCTAGTATGCTCCTTAGTTTTTTCTCGGCCTACTGTGCCCCATAATATTTACTAGTTCTGGTGTGCCCCATAGTTTTTACTGGTTCTAGCGTACCCCATAGTGTTTACTGGCTCTAGTGTGCACCATGTTGTTTACTGGTTCTAGTGTGCTCTATAGTGTTTACTGGCTCTGGTGTGCACCATGTTGTTTACTGGTTCTACTGTGCTCCATAGTGTTTACTGGTCCTAGTGTTCCCATGGTGTTTACTGGCTCCTGTGCGTTCCTTAGTTTTTTCTCGTCCAATTTTGCTCCATAATATTTACTTCTTGTAGTGTCCCCCATCATGTTTACTGGTTCTAGTGTGCTCTATAGTGTTTAGTAGCTCTAGCGTGCTACATACTGTTCACTTTTTCGAGTGGCCCATAATGTTCACTCGTTCCAGTGAAGCATTGTTTTCACAGGTTCTAGTCTACACCAATATGTTTATTGGTTCTAGTGTGCTTCGCATTGTTTACCGATTCCAGCATGCACTATAGTGTTTACTGGTTCTGCTATGCCCCAGAGTATTTAATGGTTCCAGTGTGCACCATAGTGTTTACTGGTTCTAGTGTGCCCCATGGTGTTTACTGGCTCTAGTGTGCAACGTGCTGTTTACTGGTTCTACTGTGCCCCATAGTGTTTGGTGGTTCTACTGTGCACCATTTTGTGTACTGTTTCTAATGTGCTCCATAGTGTTTACTGGTTCTAGTGTGTCCCATGTTGTTTTCTGGTCCAAATGTGCCCCATAGTATTTACCAGTTCTTGTGTGCCCCATGGTGTTTACTGATTCTAGCGTGCTCCCTACTGTTTACTGGTTCCAGTGTGCCCCATAGTGTTTACCGGTTCTAGCGCACACTCTTGTATTTAAACGTTCTGCTCCATAATGTTTACTGGTTCTCGTGTTCTGCAAATGTTTACTTGTTCCATTGCTCCATGCTTCTAACTGGTGCTGTATAGTGTTTTCTGGTTCTAGTGAGCCCCATAGTTTTTATTGGTTGCTTTGCTCCACAGTGCTTACTGATTCTAGTGTGCTCCATAGTGTTTATTGGTTCTCGCTTGCCCCATAGTGTTTACTGGTTCTAGTGTGCCCCATAGTGATCACTGGTTCTAGTATGCCCCACAGTGTTTACTGGTTCTAGTGTGCCCCATAGTGTTTACTGGTTCTAGTGTGCACCATGGTGTTTACTGGGTCTAGTGTACTCCATAGTTTTTTTTTGACCTACTGTGCCCCATAATGTTTACTGGTTCTAGCGTGCCCCATGGTGTTTGCTGGTTTTTGTCTGCCCCATAGTGTTTGCTGGTTATAGTTTGCATCATGTTGTTTACTGTTTCTAGAGTGCCCCATGGTGTTTACTGATTCTAGTGTGCTCCATAGTGTTTATCTGTTCTAGTGTGCATTATTGTTATTTAAGGTTCTGCTATGCTACGGAGTGTTTATTTGTTGTATTCTGCTCCATAGTGTTTACTGATTCTCGTCTTCTGCAAATGTTTATTGGTTCCATTGCTCCATGTTTCTAACTGGTTCTCATGCTGAATAATGTTTTCTGGTTCTAGAGTGCCCAGTAGTGTTTACTGGTTCCTTTCCTCCACAGTGCTTATTGATTCTAGTGTGCTCCATAGTGTTTATTGGTTTTAGCATGCCCCATAGTGTTTATTGGTTCTAGTATGCCCCATAGTGTTTACTGGTTCTATTGTACCCCATAGTGTTTACTGTTTCTCATGTTACCCATGGTGTTTACTGGTTCTAGTATGCTCCTTAGTTTTTTCTCGTCCAACTGTGCCCCATAATATTTACTGGTTCTAGTGTCCCCCATCGTGTTTACTGGTTCTAGAGTGCTCCATTGTGTTTAGTAGCTCTAGCGTGCTACATACTGTTCACTTTTTCGAGTGGCCCATAGAGTTCACTGGCTCCAGTGAAGCAATGTTTTCACAGGTTCTAGTCTACACCAACATGTTTCCTGGTTCTAGTGTGCTTCGCGTTGTTTACCGATTACAGCATGCACAATAGTGTTTACTGGTTCAGCTATTCCCCAGAGTATTTAATGGTTCCAGTGAGCACCATATTGTTTAATGGTTTTAGTGTGCACCATATTGTTTAATGGTTTCAATGTGCGCCATAGTGTTTATTGGTTCTAGTGTGCCCCTTAATGTTTACTGGTTCTAGTGTGCACCTTGGTGTTTACTGGTTCTAATGTGCCCGATGGTGTTTGCTGGTTCTTGTCTGCCCCATAGTGTTTGCTGGTTATAGTTTGCACCATGTTGTTTACTGGTTCTAGAGTGCCTCATAGTGTTTACTGGTTCTAGTGTGCTCCATGTATTTTAATGGTTCTATTTTGCACCATGTTGTTTACTGGTTGTAGTGTGTCCCATGTTGTTTTCTGGTACAAATGTGCCCTATAGTAATTACCAGTTCTAGTGTGCCCCATGGTGTTTACTGATTCTAGTGTGCTCTATACTGTTTACTGGTTCCAGTGTGCCCCATAGTGTTTTCCGGTTCAAGTGCTCACTCTTGTATTTAAAGGTTCTGCTGTGCAACGGAGGGTTTATTCCTTGCATTCTGCTCCATAGTGTTTACTGGTTCTCATGCTCTGCAAATGTTTACTGGTTCCATTGCTCCATGCTTCTAACTGGTTGTCGTGCTGTATAGTGTTTTCTGGTTCTAGTGACCCCTGTAGTTTTTATTGCTGGCTTTGCTCCACAGTGCTTACTGATTCTAGTGTGCTCCATAGTGTTTATTGGTTCTCGCTTGTCCCATAGTGTTTACTGGTTCTAGTGTGCCCCAAAGTGTTTACTGGTTCTAGTGTGCCCCATAATGTTTACGGGTTCTAAAATGCTCCATAGTTTTTATTTGTCCTACTGTGCCCCATAATGTTTACTGGTTCTTGTGTGCCCCATGGTGTTTGCTGGTTTTTGTCTGCCCCATAGTGTTTGCTGGTTATATTTTGCACCATGTTGTTTACTGGTTCTAGAGTGCCCCATGGTGTTTACTGATTCTAGGGTGCTCCATACTGTTTACCGGTTCTAGTGTGCATTATTGTTATTAAAGGTTCTGCTATGCTACGGAGTGTTTATTCGTTGTATTCTGCTCCATAGTGTTTACTGATTCTCGCCTTCTTCAAAGGTTTACTGGTTCCATTGCTCCATGATTCTAACTGGTTCTCATGCTGCATAATGTTTTCTGGTTCTAGAGTACCCCGTAGTGTTTACTGGTTCCTTTCCTCCACAGTGCTTTTTGATTCTAGTGTGCTCCATAGTGTTTATTGGTTCTAGTATGCCCCATAGTGTTTACTGGTTCTAGTATGCCCCATAGTGTTTACTGGTTCTAGTATGCCCCATAGTGTTTACTGGTTCTAGTATGCCCCATAGTGTTTACTGGTTCTAGTGTGCTCCATCGTGTTTACTGTTTCTAGCGTGCCCCTTAGTGTTTACCGGTTCTAGTGCGCACTCTTGTATTTAAGGGTTCTGCTGTGCAATGGAAGGTTTATACCTTGTATTCTGCTCCATAGTGTTTACTGGTTCTCGTGTTCTGCAAATGTTTACTGGTTCCTTTGCTCCATGCTTCTAACTGGTTGTTGTGCTGTATAGTGTTTTCTGGTTCTAGTGAGCCGCATAGTTTTTATTGGTTGCTTTGCTCCACAGTGCTTACTGATTCTAGTGTGCTCCATAGTGTTTATTGGTTCTCGCTTGCCCCATAGTGTTTACTGGTTCTAGTGTGCCCAACAGTGTTTACTGGTTCTAGTGTGCCCCATAGTGTTTACTGGTTCTAGTGTGCACCAAGGTGTTTACTGGGTCTAGTGTGCTCCATAGTTTTTTTTTGTCCTACTGTGCCCCATAATGTTTACTGGTTCTTGTGTGCCCCATGGTGTTTATTGGTTCTAATGTGCCCCATAGTATTTACCGGTTCTAGCGTGCCCCATGGTGTTTGCTGGTTTTTGTCTGCCCCATAGTGTTTGCTGGTTATAGTTTGCACCATGTTGTTTACTGTTTCTAGAGTGCCGCATGGTTTTTACTGATTCTAGTGTGCTCCATAGTGTTTACCTGTTCTAGTGTGCATTATTGTTATTAAAGGTTCTGCTATGCTACGGAGTGTTTATTCGTTGTATTCTGCTCCATAGTGTTTACTGATTCTCGCCTTCTTCAAAGGTTTACTGGTTCCATTGCTCCATGATTCTAACTGGTTCTCATGCTGCATAATGTTTTCTGGTTCTAGAGAGCCCCGTAGTGTTTACTGGTTCCTTTCCTCCACAGTGCTTATTGATTCTAGTGTGCTCTATAGTGTTTATTGGTTCTAGTATGCCCCATAGTGTTTAGTGGTTCTAGTATGTCCAATAGTGTTTACTGGGTCTAGTGTGCCCCATAGTGTTTACTGTTTCTCGTGTTACCCATGGTGTTTACTGGTTCTAGTATGCTCCTTAGTTTTTTCGCGGCCTACTGTGCCCCATAATATTTACTGGTTCTTGTGTGCCCCATAGTTTTTACTGGTTCTAGCGTACCCCATAGTGTTTACTGGCTCTAGTGTGCACCATGTTGTTTACTGGTTCTACTGTGCTCCATAGTGTTTACTGGCTCTGGTGTGCCCATGTTGTTTACTGGTTCTAATGTGCTCCATAGTGTTTACTGGTTCTAGTGTTCCCATGGTGTTTACTGGCTCCTGTGTGCTCCTTAGTTTTTTCTCGTCCAATTTTGCTCCATAATATTTACTTGTTCTAGTGTCCCCCATCATGTTTACTGGTTCTAGTGTGCTCTATAGTGTTTAGTAGCTCTAGCGTGCTACATACTGTTCACTTTTTCGAGTGGCCCATAATGTTCACTCGTTCCAGTGAAGCATTGTTTTCACAGGTTCTAGTCTACACCAATATGTTTATTGGTTCTAGTGTGCTTCACATTGTTTACCGATTCCAGCATGCACTATAGTGTTTACTGGTTCTGCTATTCCCCAGAGTATTTAATAGTTCTAGTGTGCACCATAGTGTTTACTGGTTCTTGTGTGCACCATAGTGTTTACTGGTTCTACTGTGCCCCATGGTGTTTACTGGCTCTAGTGTGCAACGTACTGTTTACTGGTTCTACTGTGCCCCATAGTATTTGGTGGTTCTACTGTGCACCATTTTGTGTACTGTTTCTAATGTGCTCCATAGTGTTTACTGGTTCTAGTGTGTCCCATGTTGTTTTCTGGTTCAAATATGCCCCATAGTATTTACCAGTTCTTGTGTGCCCCATGGTGTTTACTGATTCTAGCGTGCTCCATACTGTTTACTGGTTCCAGTGTGCCCCATAGTGTTTACCAGTTCTAGCGCGCACTCTTGTATTTAAAGGTTCTGCTCCATAATGTTTACTGGTTCCCGTGTTCTGCAAATGTTTACTTGTTCCATTGCTCCATGCTTCTAACTGGTGCTGTATAGTGTTTTCTGGTTCTAGTGAGCCCCATAGTTTTTATTGGTTGCTTTGCTCCACAGTGCTTACTGATTCTAGTGTGCTCCATAGTGTTTATTGGTTCTCGCTTGCCCCATAGTGTTTACTGGTTCTAGTGTGCTCCATAGTGTTTACTGGTTCTAGTGTGCCCCATAGTGTTTACTGGTTCTAGTGTGCCCCATAGTGTTTACTGGTTCTAGTGTGCCCCATAGTGTTTATTGGTTCTAGCGTGCCCCATGGTGTTTGCTGGTTTTTGTCTGCCCCATAGTGTTTGCTGGTTATAGTTTGCATCATGTTGTTTACTGTTTCTAGAGTGCCCCATGGTGTTTACTGATTCTAGTGTGCTCCATAGTGTTTACCTGTTCTAGTGTGCATTATTGTTATTTAAGGTTCTGCTATGCTACGGAGTGTTTATTTGTTGTATTCTGCTCCATAGTGTTTACTGATTCTCGTCTTCTGCAAATGTTTATTGGTTTCCATTGCTCCATGCTTCTAACTGGTTCTCATGCCGAATAATGTTTTCTGGTTCTAGAGTGCCCAGTAGTGTTTACTGGTTCCTTTCCTCCACAGTGCTTATTGATTCTACTGTGCTCCATAGTGTTTATTGGTTTTAGCATGCCCCATAGTGTTTATTGGTTCTAGTATGCCCCATAGTGTTTACTGGTTCTAGTGTGCCCCATAGTGATCACTGGTTCTAGCGTTCACCATAGTGTTTACTGGTTCTAGCGTGCCCCATAGTGTTTACTGGTTGTAGTATTACCCATGGTATTTACTGGTTCTAGTGTGCCCCATAGTTTTTACTGGTTCTATTGTACCCCATAGTGTTTACTGTTTCTCATGTTACCCACGGTGTTTACTGGTTCTAGTATGCTCCTTAGTTTTTTCTCGGCCTACTGTGCCCCATAATATTTACCGGTTCTAGTGTGCCCCATCGTGTTTACTGGTTCTAGCGTACCCCATAGTGTTTACTGGCTCTAGTGTGCACCATGTTGTTTACTGGTTCTACTGTGCTCCATAGTATTTACTGCTTTTAGTGTTCCCCATGGTGTTTACTGGCTCTGGTGTGCTCCTTAGTTTTTTCTCGTCCAACTGTGTCCCATATTTACTGGTTCTAGTGTCCCCCATCGTGTTTACTGGTTCTAGAGTGCTCCATTGTGTTTAGTAGCTCTAGCGTGCTACATACTGTTCACTTTTTCGAGTGGCCCATAGAGTTCACTGGCTCCAGTGAAGCAATGTTTTCACAAGTTCTAGTCTACACCAACATGTTTCCTGGTTCTAGTGTGCTTCGCGTTGTTTACCGATTACAGCATGCACTATAGTGTTTACTGGTTCTGCTATTCCCCAGAGTATTTAATGGTTCCAGTGTGCACCATATTGTTTAATGGTTTTAGTGTGCACCATATTGTTTAATGGTTTTAATGTGCCCCATAGTGTTTATTGGTTCTAGTGTGCCCCTTAATGTTTACTGGTTCTAGTGTGCACCTTGGTGTTTACTGGTTCTAATGTGCCCCATGGTGTTTGCTGGTTCTTGTCTGCCCCATAGTGTTTGCTGGTTATAGTTTGCACCATGTTGTTTACTGGTTCTAGAGTGCCTCATAGTGTTTACTGGTTCTAGTGTGCTCCATGTATTTTAATGGTTCTATTTTGCACCATGTTGTTTACTGGTTGTAGTGTGTCCCATGTTGTTTTCTGGTACAAATGTGCCCTATAGTAATTACCAGTTCTAGTGTGCCCCATGGTGTTTACTGATTCTAGTGTGCTCTATACTGTTTACTGGTTCCAGTGTGCCCCATAGTGTTTACTGGTTCAAGTGCTCACTCTTGTATTTAAAAATTCTGCTGTGCAACGGAGGGTTTATTCCTTGCATTCTGCTCCATAGTGTTTACTGGTTCTCGTGCTCTGCAAATGTTTACTGGTTCCATTGCTCCATGCTTCTAACTGGTTGTCGTGCTGTATAGTGTTTTCTGGTTCTAGTGACCCCCATAGTTTTTATTGCTGGCTTTGCTCCACAGTGCTTACTGATTCTAGTGTGCTCCATAGTGTTTATTGGTTCTCGCTTGTCCCATAGTGTTTACTGGTTCTAGTGTGCCCCAAAGTGTTTACTGGTTCTAGTGTGCCCCATAATGTTTACGGGTTCTAAAATGCTCCATAGTTTTTATTTGTCCTACTGTGCCCCATAATGTTTACTGGTTCTTGTGTGCCCCATGGTGTTTACTGGTTTTTGTCTGCCCCATAGTGTTTGCTGGTTATACTTTGCCCCATGTTGTTTACTGGTTCTAGAGTGCCCCATGGTGTTTACTGATTCTAGGGTGCTCCATAATTTTTACCGGTTCTAGTGTGCATTATTGTTATTAAAGTTTCTGCTATGCTACGGAGTGTTTATTCGTTGTATTCTGCTCCATAGTGTTTACTGATTCTCGCCTTCTGCAAAGGTTTACTGGTTCCATTGCTCCATGCTTCTAACTGGTTCTCGTGCTGCATAATGTTTTCTGTTTCTAGAGTACCCAGTAGTGTTTACTGGTTGCTTTGCTCCACAGTGCTTATTGATTCTAGTGTGCTCCATAGTGTTTATTGGTTCTAGTATGCCCCATAGTGTTTACTGGTTCTAGTATGCCCAATAGTGTTTCCGGGTTCTAGTGTGCCCCATCGTGTTTACTGGTTCTAGCGTGCCCCAAAGTGTTTACTGGTTCTAGTGTTACCCATGGTGTTTACTGGTTCTAATGGGCTCCATAGTGTTTACTGGTTCTAGTGTTCTCCATAGTGTTTACTGTTTCTCGTGTTACCAATTGTGTTTACTGGCTCTGGTGTGCTCCTTAGTTTTTTCTTGTCCTGCTGTGCCCCATAATATTTACTGGTTCTAGTGTGCCCCATCGTGTTTACTGGTTCTAGCGTACCCCATAGTGTTTACTGGCTCTAGTGTGCACCATGTTGTTTACTGGTTCTCGTGTGCTCCATAGTGTTTACTGGCTCTAGTGTGCACCATGTTGTTTACTGGTTCTACTGTGCTCCATAGTGTTTACTGTTTCTAGTGTACCCCATAGTGTTTACTGGCTCTAGTGTGCACCATGTTGTTTACTGGTTCTCGTGTGCTCCATAGTGTTTACTGGCTCTAGTGTGCACCATGTTATTTACTGGTTCTACTGTGCTCCATAGTGTTTACTGGTTCCATTGCTCCATGCTTCTAACCGGTTGTCGTGCTGCATAATGTTTTCTGGTTCTAGAGTACCCAGTAGTGTTTACTGGTTGTTTTGCTCCACAGTGCTTATTGATTCTAGTGTGCTCCATAGTGTTTATTGGTTCTAGTATGCCCCATAGTGTTTACTGGTTCTAGTATGCCCAATAGTGTTTACGGGTTCTAGTGTGCCCCATAGTGTTTATTGGTTCTAGCGTGCCCCAAAGTGTTTACTGGTTCTAGTTTTACCCATCGTGTTTACTGGTTCTAATGGGCTCCATAGTGTTTACTGGTTCTAGTGTACCCCATAGTGTTTACTGTTTCTCGTGTTACCAATTGTGTTTACTTGCTCTGGTGTGCTCCTTAGTTTTTTCTCGTCCTACTCTGCCCCATAATATTTACTGGTTCTAGTGTGCTCCATCGTGTTTACTGGTTCTAGCGTACCCCATAGTGTTTACTGGCTCTAGTGTGCACCATGTTGTTTACTGGTTCTCGTGTGCTCCATAGTGTTTAATAGCTCTAGCGTGCTCCATACTGTTCACTTTTTTGAGTGGCCCATAAAGTTCACTGGTTCCAGTGAAGCATTGTCTTCACAGGTTCTAGTGTACTCCAACATGTTTAGTGGTTCCATTGCTTCATGCTTCTAACTGGTTCTCGTGCTGCATAATTTTTTCTGGTTCTAGAGTACCCCATAGTGTTTACTGGTTTGTTTCCTCCACAGTGCTTACTGATTCTAGGGTGCTCCATAGTGTTTACTGGTTCTAGCGTGTCCCATAGTGTTTACTGGTTCTTGTGTGCCCCATAGTGTTTACTTGTTCTAGCGTGCCCCATAGTCTTTATTGGTTCTAGTGTTACCCATGGTGTTTGCTGGTTCTAGTGTGCTCCATAGTTTTTTCTCTTCCTACTGTGCCCCATAATATTTACTGGTTCTAGCGGGCCCCATCGTGTTTACTTGTTCTAGCGTGCCCCATTGTGTTTACTGTTTCTTGTATGCCCCATAGTGTTTACTGGTTCTAGCTTGCCCCATAGTATTTACTGTTTCCAGTGTTACCAATGCTGGTTACTGGTTCTAGTGTGCTCCATAGTGTTTAGTAGCTCTGGTGTGCTACATACTGTTCACCTTTTCGAGGGGCCCATAAAGTTCAATGGTTCCAGTGAAGCATTGTTTTCACAGGTTCTAGTCTACACCAACATGTTTACTGGTTCTAGTGTGCTTCGCATTGTTTACCGATTCCAGCATGCACTATAGTGTTTACTGGTTCTGCTATTCCCCAGAGTATTAAATGGTTCCAGTGTGCACCATATTGTTTAATGGTTTTAGTGTGCACCATATTGTTTAATGGTTTTAATGTGCCCCATAGTGTTTTTTGGTTCTAGTGTGCCCCTTAATGTTTACTGGTTCTAGTGTGCACCTTGGTGTTTACTGGTTCTAATGTGCCCCATGGTGTTTGCTGGTTCTTGTCTGCCCCATAGTGTTTGCTGGTTATCGTTTGCACCATGTTGTTTACTGGTTCTAGAGTGCCTCATGCTGTTTACTGGTTCTTGTGTGCCCCATAGTGTTTACTGGTTCTAGTGTGCTCCATGTATTTTAATGGTTCTAGTGCGCATCATGTTGTTTACTGGTTGTAGTGTGTCCCATGCTGTTTTCTGGTACAAATGTGCCCTATAGTATTTACCAGTTCTAGTGTGCCCCATGGTGTTTACTGATTCTAGTGTGCGCTATACTGTTTACTGGTTCCAATGTGCCCCATAGTGTTTACCGGTTCTAGTGCGCACTCTTGTATTTAAAGGTTCTGCTGTGCAACGGAGGGTTTATTCCTTGCATTCTGCTCCATAGTGTTTACTGGTTCTCGTGCTCTGCAAATGTTTACTGGTTCCATTGCTCCGTGCTTCTAACTGGTTGTCGTGCTGTATAGTGTTTTCTGGTTCTAGTGACCCCTGTAGTTTTTATTGCTGGCTTTGCTCCACAGTGCTTACTGATTCTAGTGTGCTCCATAGTGTTTATTGGTTCTCGCTTGTCCCATAGTGTTTACTGGTTCTCGTGTGTCTCAAAGTGTTTACTGGTTCTAGTGTGCGCTATACTGTTTACTGGTTCCAATGTGCCCCATAGGGTTTACCGGTTCTAGTGCGCACTCTTGTATTTAAAGGTTCTGCTGTGCAACGGAGGGTTTATTCCTTGCATTCTGCTCCATAGTGTTTACTGGTTCTCGTGCTCTGCAAATGTTTACTGGTTCCATTGCTCCGTGCTTCTAACTGGTTGTCGTGCTGTATAGTGTTTTCTGGTTCTAGTGACCCCTGTAGTTTTTATTGCTGGCTTTGCTCCACAGTGCTTACTGATTCTAGTGTGCTCCATAGTGTTTATTGGTTCTCGCTTGTCCCATAGTGTTTACTGGTTCTAGTGTGTCTCAAAGTGTTTACTGGTTCTAGTGTGCACAATGGTGTTTACTGGTTCTAGTGTGCTCCATAGTTTTCTTTTGTCCTACTGTGCCCCATAATGTTTACTGGTTCTTGTGTGCCCCATGGTGTTTACTGGTTTTTATCTGCCCCATAGTGTTTGCTGGTTATATTTTGCACCATGTTGTTTACTGGTTCTAGAATGCCCCACGGTGTTTACTGATTCTAGTGTGCTCCATACTGTTTACCGTTTCTAGTGTGCATTATTGTTATTAAAGGTTCTGCTATGCTACCGAGTGTTTATACTTTGTATTCTGCTGCATAGTGTTTACTGATTCTCGCCTTCTGCAAATGTTTACTGGTTCCATTGCTCCATTTTTCTAACTGGTTCTCGTGCTGCATAATGTTTTCTGGTTCTATAGTACCCCGTAGTGTTTACTGGTTCCTTTCCTCCACAGTGCTTATTGATTCTAGTGTGCTCCATAGTGTTTATTAGTTCTAGTATGCCCCATAGTGTTTACTGGTTCTAGTATGCCCACTAGTGTTTACTGGTTCTAGTGTGCCCCATAGTGTTTACTGGTTCTAGCGTGCCCCTTAGTGTTTACTGGTTCTAGTGTTACCTATGGTGTTTACTGGTTCTCGTGTGCCCCCTGGTGTTTACTGGCTCTAGCGTGCAACGTGCTGTTTACTGGTTCTAGTGTGCACCTTGCTGTTTACTGGTTCTAGTGTACCCCATGTTGTTTACTGGTTCTAGTGTGTCCCAGAGTATTTACTGGTTCTAGTGTGCACCATGTTGTTTACTGGTTCTAGTGTGCACCATAGTGTTTACTGGCTCTAGTGTGCACCATGTTGTTTACTGGTTCTACTGTGCTCCATAGTGTTTACTGGTTCTAGTGTTCCCCATGGTGTTTACTGGCTCTGGTGTGCTCCTTAATTTTTTCTCGTCCAACTGTGCCCCATAATATTTACTGGTTCTTGTGACCCCCATCGTTTTTACTTGTTCTAGTGTGCTCCATAGTGTTTAATAGCTCTTGAGTGCTCCATACTGTTCACTTTTTCGAGTGGCCCATAAAGTTCACTGGTTCCAGTGAAGCATTGTCTTCACAGGTTCTAGTGTACTCCAACATGTTTAGTGGTTCCATTGCTTCATGCTTCTAACCGGTTCTCGTGCTGCATAATTTTTTCTGGTTCTAGAGTACTCCATAGTGTTTACTGGTTCGTTTCCTCCACAGTGCTTACTGATTCTAGGGTGCTCCATAGTGTTTACTGGTTCTAGCGTGCCCCATAGTTTTTTCTCTTCCTACTGTGCCCCATAATATTTACTGGTTCTAGCGGGCCCCAACGTGTTTACTTGTTCTAGCGTGCCCCATTGTGTTTACTGGTTCTTGTATGCCCCATAGTGTTTACTGGTTCTAGCTTGCCCCATAGTATTTACTGTTTCCAGTGTTACCAATGGTGTTTACTGGTTCTAGTGTGCTCCATAGTTTTTTCTCATCCGACTGTGCCCCATAATATTTACTGGTTCTAGTATGCCCCATCATGTTTACTGGTTCTAGTATGCTCCATAGTGTTTAATAGCTCTAGTGTGCTCCAAACTGTTCACTTTTTCGAGTGGCCCATAGAGTTCACTGGTTCCAGTGATGCATTGTTTTCACAGGTTCTAATCTACACCAACATGTTTACTGGTTCTAGTGTGCTTCACGTTGTTTACCGATTCCAGCATGCACTATAGTGTTTACTGGTTCTGCTATTCCCCATAGTATTTAATGGTTCCAGTGTGCACCATAGTGTTTACTGGTACTCGTGTGCCCCATGGTGTTTACTGGTTTTAGTGTGCTTCGCATTGTTTACCAATTCCAGCATGCACTATAGTGTTTACTGGTTCTGCTATTCCCCAGAGTATTTAATGTTTCCAGTGTGCACCATATTGTTTACTGGTTTTAGTGTGCCCCATGTTGTTTATTGGTTCTCGTGTGCCCACTAATGTTTACTGATTCTAATGCGCACCTTTGTGTTTACTGGTTCTAATGTGCCCCATGTTGTTTGCTGGTTCTTGTCTGCCCCATAGAGTTTGCTGGTTATAGTTTGCACCGTGTTGTTTACTGGTTCTAGAATGCCTCATGCTGTTTACTGGTTCTTGTGTGCCCCATGTTGTTTACTGGTTCTAATGTGCCCCATAGTGTTTATTGGTTCTAATGTGCCCCATAGTATTTACCAGTTCTAGTGTGCCCCTTTGTGTTTGCTGGTTTTTGTCTGCTCCATAGTGTTTGCTGGTTATAGTTTGCACCATGAATTATACTGGTTCTAGAGTGCCTCATGGTGTTTACTGGTTCTAGTATGCCCCATAGTGTTTACTGGTTCTAGCGTGCCCCATAGTGTTTAGTGTTTCTAGTGTTACCCATGGTGTTTACTGGTTCTAGTGTGCTCCATAGTTTTTTCTCGTCCTACTGGGCCCCATAATATTTACTGGTTCTAGTGTGCCCCATAGTATTTACCAGTTCTAGTGTGCCCCATGATGTTTACTCATTCTAGTGTGTTCCATATTGTTTACTGGTTCCAGTGTGCCCCATAGTGTTTACCGGTTCCAGTGTGCCCCATCGCTTTTACCGGTTGTAGTGAGCACTCTTGTATTTAAAGGTGCTGCTGTGCAGCGGGAGGTTCATTCTTTGTATTCAGCTCCATAGTGTTTACC
This sequence comes from Carcharodon carcharias, assembly GCF_017639515.1. Classification (NCBI taxonomy): domain Eukaryota; kingdom Metazoa; phylum Chordata; class Chondrichthyes; order Lamniformes; family Lamnidae; genus Carcharodon; species Carcharodon carcharias. The sequence goes on along the minus strand of NC_054479.1, from coordinate 84,724,144 downwards.
GGTTCTCGTGTTCTGCAAAGGTTTACTGGTTCCATTGCTCCATGCTTCTAACTGGTTCTCGTGCTGTATAGTGTTTTCTGGTTCTAGTGAGCCCCATAGTTTTTATTGTTTGCTTTGCTCCACAGTGCTTACTGATTCTAGTGTGCTCCATAGTGTTTATTGGTTCTCGCGTGCCCCATAGTGTTTACTGGTTCTAGTCTGCCCCACAGTTTTTACTGGTTCTAGTGTGCCCCATAGTGTTAACTGGTTCTAGTGTGCACCATGATGTTTACTGTTTCTAGTGTGCTCCATTGTTTTTTTTTTGTCCTACAGTGCCCCATAATGCTTACTGGTTCTTGTGTGCCCCATGGTGTTTACTGCTTCTAAAGTGCCCCATAGTATTTACCGGTTCTAGCGTGCCCCATGGTGTTTGCTGTTTTTTTGTCTGCCCCATAGTGTTTGCTGGTTATAGTTTGCACCATGTTTTTTACTGTTTCTAGAATGCCTCATGGTGTTTACTGATTCTAGTGTGCTCCATAGCGTTTACCGGTTCTAGTGTGCATTAATGTTATTAAAAGATCTGCTATGCTACTGTGTGTTTATTCTTTGTATTCTGCTCCATAGTGTTTACTGATTCTCGTGTTCTGCAAATGTTTACTGGTTCCATTGCTCCATGCTTCTAACTGGTTCTCGTGCTGCATAATGTTTTCTGGTTCTAGAGTACCCCGTAGTGTTTACTGGTTCCTTTCCTCCACAGTGCTTATTGATTCTAGTGTGCCCCATAGTATTTATTGGTTCTAGCATGCCCCATAGTGTTTACTGGTTCTAGTATGCCCCATAGTGTTTACTGGTTCTAGTGTGCCCCATAGTGTTTACTGATTCTAGCGTGCCCCATAGTGTTTACTGGTTCTAGTATTACTCATGGTGTTTGCTGGTTCTAGTATGCCCCATAGTGTTTACTGGTTCTAGTGTGCCCCATAGTGTTTACTGATTCTAGCGTGCCCCATAGTGTTTACTGGTTCTAGTATTACTCATGGTGTTTGCTGGTTCTAGTGTGCCCCATAGTGTTTACTGGTTCTAGTGTTCCCCATAGTATTTACTGTTTCTAGTGTTACCCATGGTGTTTACTGGTTCTAGTGTGCTCCATAGTTTATTCTCGTCCTACTGTGCCCCATAATATTTACTGGTTCTAGTGTGCCCCATAGTGTTTACTGGTTCTATGTGCTCCATAGTTTTTAATAGCTCTAGCGTGGTCCATACTGTTCACTTTTTCAAGTGGCCCATAAAGTTCACTGTTTCCAGTGAAGCATTGTTTTCACAGGCTCTAGCCTACACCAACATGTTTACTGGTTCTAGTGTGGTTCGCATTATTTACCGATTCCAGCATGCACTATAGTGTTTACTGGTTCTGCTGTGCCCCAGAGTATTTAATAGTTCCAGTGTGCCCCATAGTTTTTACTGGTTCACGTGTGCACCATGGTGTTTACTAGCTCTAGTGTGCAACGTGCTGTTTACTGGTTGTACTGTGACCCATCATGTTTTCTATTCTACTGTGCACCATGTTGTGTATTGGTTCTAGAGTGCTCCATAGTATTTACTGGTTCTAGTGTGCACTATGTTGTTTACTGGTTCTAGTGTGCTCCAAAGTTTTTACTGGTTCTAGTGTGCACCATGTTGTTTACTGGTGCTAGTGTGCTCCATTGTGTTTACTGGTTCTAGTGTTCCCCATGGTGTTTACTGGCTCTGGTGTGCTCCTTAGTTTTTTCTCGTCCAACTGTGCCCCATAATATTTACTGGTTCTAGTGTCCCCCATCGTGTTTACTGGTTCTAGTGTGCTCCATAATGTTTAATAGCTCTAGCGTGCTCCATACTGTTCACTTTTTCGAGTGGCTCATAAAGTTCACTGGTTCCAGTGATGCATTGTCTTCACAGGTTCTCGTCTACAGCAACATGTTTACTGGTTCTAGTGTGCTTCGCATTGTTTACCGATTCCAGCATGCACTATAGGGTTTACTGGTTCTGCTATTCCACAGAGTATTTAATGGTTCCAGTGTGCACCATATTGTTTACTGGATTTAGTGTGCCCCATAGTGTTTATTGGTTCTAGTGTGCCCCTTAATGTTTACTAGTTCTAGAGTACACCATGTTGTTTACTGGTTCTAGTGTGCCCCATAGTGTTTATTGGTTCTAATGTGCCCATCGTATTTCCTGGTTCTAGTGTGCCCCATGGTGTTTGCTGGTTTTTGTCTGCCCCATAGTGTTTGCTGGTTATCGTTTGCACCATGTTGTTTACTGGTTCTAGAGTGCCTCATGGTGTTTACTGATTGTAGTGTGCTCCATAATGTTTACCCGTTCTAGTGTGCACTATTGTATTTAAAGGTTCTGCTATACTACGGAGTGTTTATTCTTTGCATTCCGCTCCATAGTGTTTACTAATTCTCGTGTTCTTCAAATGTTTACTGGAACCATTGCTCCATGCTTCTAACTGGTTTTCGTGCTGTATAGTGTTTACTGGTTCCTTTGCTCCACAGTGCTTACTAATTCTAGTGTGCTCCATAGTGTTTATTGGTTCAAGCGTGTCGCATTGTGTTTACTGGTGTTAGTATGCCCCATAGTGTTTACTTGTTCTAGTGTGCCCCATAGTGTTCACTGGTTCTAGCGTGCCCCATATTGATTACTGTTTCTAGTGCTGTTTACTGGTTCTACTATGACCCATCGTGTTTTCTATTCTACTGTGCACCATGTTGTGCATTGGTTCTAGAGTACTCCATAGTGTTTACTGGTTCTAGTGTGCACTATGTTGTTTACTGGTTCTAGTGTGCTCCATAATGTTTACTGGTTCTAGTTTGCAATATGTTGTTTACTGGTGCTAGTGTGCTCCGTAGTGTTTACTGGTTCTAGTGTTCCCGATGGTGTTTACTGGCTCTGGTGTGCTCCTTTGTTTTTTCTCATCCAACTGTGCCCATAATATTTACTGGTTCTAGTGTCCCCCATCGTGTTTACTGGTTCTAGTATGCTCCATAGTGTTTAATAGCTCTAGCTTGCTCCGTACTATTCACTTTTTCGAGTGGCCCATACTGTTCACTTGTTCCAGTGAAGCATTGTATTCACAGGTTCTAGTCTACACCAACATGTTTACTGGTTCTAGTGTGCTTCGCATTGTTTACCGATTCCAGCATGCACTATAGTGTTTACTGGTTCTGCTATTCCCCGGAGTTTTTAATAGTTCCAGTGTGCATCATATTGTTTACTGGTTTTAGTGTGCCCCATAGTGTTTATTGGTTCTAGTGTGCCCCTTAATGTTTACTGGTTCTTGAGTGCACCATGTTGTTTACTGGTTCTAGTGTGCCCCATAGTGTTTATTGGTTCTGATGTGCCCATAGTATTTACCAGTTCTAGTGTGCCCCATGGTGTTTGCTGGTTTTTGTCTGCCCCATAGTGATTGCTGGTTATCGTTTGCACCATGTTGTTTACTGGTTCTAGAGTGCCTCATGGTGTTTACTGATTCTAGTGTGCTCCGTAGTGTTTACCCATTCTAGTGTGCACTACTGTATTTAAAGTTTCTGCTATGCTACGGAGTGTTTATTCTTTGCATTCTGCTCCATAGTGTTTACTAATTCCCGTGTTCTGCAAATGTTTACTGGTTCCGTTGCTCCATGCTTCTAACTGGTTCTCGTGCTGCATAGTGTTTTCTGGTTCTAGAGAGCCCGTAGTGTTTACTGGTTCCTTTGCTCCATAGTGCTTACTGATTCTAGTGTGTTCCATAGTGTTTATTGGTTCTAGCATGCCCCATAGAGTTTTCTGGTTCTAGCGTGCCCCATAGTGTTTACTGGTTCTAGTGTGCCCCATAGTATTTACTGGTTCTAGCGTGCCCCATTGTGTTTACTGGTTCTCGTGTGCCCCATAATTTTTACTGGTTCTAGTGTACCCCATAGTGTTTACTGGTTCTAGTGTTACCCATGGTGTTTGCTGGTTCTAGTGTGCTGCATAGTTTTTTCTCTTCCTACTGTGCCCCATAATATTTACTGGTTCTAGCGGGCCCCATCGTGTTTACTTGTTCTAGCGTGCCCCCTTGTGTTTACTGGTTCTAGTATGCCCCATAGTGTTTACTGTTTCTAGTGTACCCCGGAGTGTTTACTGGTTCTAGCGTGCCCCATAGTATTTACTGTTTCCTGTGTTACCCATGGTGTTTACTGGTTCTAGTGTGCTCCATAGTTTTTTCTCGTCCGACTGTGCCCCATAATATTTACTGGTTCTAGTGTGCCCCATCATGTTTTCTGGTTCTAGTGTGCTCCATAGTGTTTAATAGCTCTAGCGTGCTCCATACTGTTCACTTTTTTGAGTGGCCCATAGAGTTCATTGGTTCCAGTGAAGCATTGTTTTAACAGGTTCTAGTCTACACCAACATGTTTACTGGTTCTAGTGTGCTTCGTGTTGTTTACCGATTCCAGTATGCACTATCGTGTTTACTGGTTCTGCTATTCCCCATTGTATTTAATGGTTCCAGTGTGCACCATAGTGTTTACTGGTACTCGTGTGCCCCATGGTGTTTACTGGCTCTAGTGTGCACCGTGCTGTTTACTGGTTCTACTGTGCCCCATAGTGTTTGCTGGTTCAACTTTGCACCATGTTGTGTACTGGTTCTAGTGTGCTCCATAGTTTTCACTGGTTCTAGTGTGCACCATGTTGTTTACTGGTTCTAGTGTGCACCATGTTGTATTCTGGTTCAAATGTGCCCCATAGTATTTAACAGTTCTAGTGTGCCCCGTGGTGATTACTGATTCTAGTGTGCTCCATACTGTTTACTGGTTCCAGTGTGCCCCATAGTGTTTTCTGGTTCTAGTGTGCCGCATAGTGTGTACCGTTTCTAGTGTGCACTATTGTGTTTAAAGCTTCTGCTGTGCTATGGAGGGCTTATTCTTTGTATTCTGCTACAGAGTGTTTACTGGTTCTCGTGTTCTGCAAATGTTTACTGGTTCCTTTGCTCCATGCTTCTAACTGGTTCTCGTGCTGTTTAGTGTTTTCTGGTCCTTATGAGCCCCATAGTTTTTATTGGTTTCTTTGCTCCACAGTGCTTACTGATTCTAGTGTGCTCCATAAAGTTTATTGGTTCTCGCGTGCCCCATGTTGTTTACTGGTTCTAGTGTGCCCCATAGTGTTTACTGGATCTAGTGTGCACCATGGTGTTTGCTGGTTCTGGTGTGCCCCATAGTGTTTTCTTGTCCTACTGTGCCCCATAATGTTTACTGGTTCTTGTGTGCCCCATGGTGTTTACTGGTTAAAGTGTGCACCATGCTGTTTACTGATTCTAGTGTGCCCCATAGTGTTTACTGATTCTAGTGTGCCCCATAGTGTTTACCGATTCTAGTGTGCCCCATAGTGTTTGCTGGTTATAGTTTGCACCATGTTGTTTACTGGTTCTAGTGCGCCCCATGGAGTTAACTGATTCTAGTGTGCTCCATAGTGTTTACTGGTTCTAGTGTGACCCATAATGTTTACTAGTTCTAGTGTGCCCCATAGTGTTTACCGGTTCTAGTGTGCACTATGGTGTTTAAAGGTTCTGCTATGCTAAAGAGGGTTTATTCTTTACTCTGCTCCATAGTCTTTACTGGTTTTCGTGTTCTGCAAATGTTTTCTGATTCCATTACTCCATGCTTCTAACTGGTTCTCGTTCTGCACAGTATTTTCTGGTTCTAGTAAGCCCCCTAGTGTTTACTGGTTACTTTGCCCCACAGTGCTTACTGATTCTAGTGTGCTCCCTTGGGTTTATTGGTTCTAGCGTGCCCAATAGTGTTTACTGGTTCTGGTGTGCCCCTTAGTGTTTGCTGGTTATAGTTTGTACCATGTTGTTTGCTGGTTCTAGAGTGCCCCATGGTGTTTACTGGTTCTTCTGTGCCCCATATTGTTTACTGGTTATAGTTTGCACCATGTTGTTTACTGATTCTAGTGTGCCCCATAGTGTTTGCTGGTTCTAGTGTGCTCCATAGTGTTCTCTTGTCCTACTGTGCCCCATAATGTTTACTGGTTCTTGTGTGCCCCATGATGTTTACTGATTAAAGTGTGCACCATGCTGTTTACTGATTCTAGTGTGCCCCATAGTGTTTGCTGGTTATAGTTTGCACCATGTTGTTTACTGGTTCTAGTGCGCCCCATGGAGTTAACTGATTCTAGTGTGCTCCATAGTGTTTACTGGTTCTAGTGTGCCCCATAGTGTTTGCTGGTTATAGTTTGCACCATGTTGTTACTGGTTCTAGTGCGCCCCATAGTGTTTGCTGGTTATAGTTTGCACCATGTTGTTTACTGGTTCTAGTGCGCCCCATGGAGTTAACTGATTCTAGTGTGCTCCATAGTGTTTACTGGTTCTAGTGTGACCCATAGTGTTTACTGGTTCTAGTGTGCCCCATAGTGTTTTCCGGTTCTAATTTGCCCCATAGTGTTTACCGGTTTTAGTGTGCACTATTGTGTTTAAATGTTCTGCTATGCTACGGAGGGTTCATTCTTTGTACTCTGCTCCATAGTGTTTACTGGTTCTCGTGTTCTGCAAATGTTTTCTGGTTCCATTGCTCCATGCTTCTAACTGGTTCTTGTGCTGCATAATGTTTCCTGGTTCTAGTGAGGCCCCTAGTGTTTACTGTTTCCTTTGCTCCACAGTGCTTACTGATTCTTGTGTGCTCCCTAATGTTTATTTGCTCTAGCGTGCCCCATAGTGTTTACTGGTTCTAGTGTGCCCCATAGTGTTTCCTAGTTCTAGCATGCCCCATAGTGTTTAATGGTTCTAGTGTGCCCCATCGTGTTTACCGGTTCCAGTGTGCCCCATGGTGTTTACTGGTTCCAGTGTGCTCCATAGTTTTTGCTGCTTCTACTGTGCTCCATAGTGTTTACTGTCTCTCGTGATCCATAGACTTTACATGTTCTCGTGTGCCCCATAGTGTTTACTGGTTCTAGTGTGCCCCTTAGTATTTACTAGTTCTAGCGAGCCCCATAGTGTTTAATGGTTCTAGTATGCCCCATACTGATTACTGGTTCTAGTGTGCTCCATACTGTTCACTTGTGCACCATAATGTTTAATGTTTCCAGAATGCACTGTAGTCTTTACTGGTTCTAGCACACACCATGGTGTTTCTGGTTCTAATGTGCACCATCGTGTTTACTGGTTCAAGCGTTCCCCATAGTGTTTACAGGTTCTAGTGTGCCCCATCGTGTTTACCGGTTCTAGTGTGCCCCATGGTGTTTACTGGTTCTAGTGTGCTCCATAGTGTTTACTGTCTCTCGTGATCCATTGAGTTTACATGTTCTCGTGTGCCCCATAGTGTTTACTGGTTCTAGTGTGCCCCTTAGTATTTACTAGTTCTGGCGCGCCCCATAGTGTTTACTGGTTCTAGTGTTTCCCATGGTGTTTACTGGTTCTAGTGTGCTCCATATTTTTTTCTCGTCCTAATGTGCCCCATAATGTTTACTGGTCCCAGTGTGCCCCTTAGTGTTTACTGGTTCTAGTTTGCACCATAGTGTTTACTGGTTCTAGTGTGCCCCATGGTGTTTACTGGTTCTAGTTTGCACCATAGTGTTTACTGGTTCTAGTGTGCCCCATGGTGTTTACTGGTTCTAGTTTGCACCATAGTGTTTACTGGTTCCAGTGTGCCCCATGGTGTTTACTGGTTCTAGTTTGCACCATAGTGTTTACTGGTTCTAGTGTGCCCCATGGTGTTTTCTGGTTCTAGTGTGCCCCATAGTGTTTACTGGTTCTAGTTTGCTCCATGGTGTTTTCTGGTTCTAATGTGCCCCATAGTGTATACCGGTTCTAGAATGCCCCATGGTGTTTACTGGCTCTAGTGTGCTCCATTGTGTTTACTGGTTCAAGTGTGCACTATAGTATTTAAAGGTTCTGCTATGCTACGGACTGTTTATTCTTTATATTCTGCTCCATAGTGTTTACTGGTTCTCGTGTTCTGCAAATGTTTACTGGTTCCAGTGCTCCATGCTTCTTACTGGTTCTCGTGCTGCATAGTGTTTTCTGGTTCTAGTGAGCCCCCTAGTGTTTACTGGTTCTAGTGTGCTCCGCAATGTTTACTGGTTCTTGTGTGCACCAAAATGTTTACTGGTTCCAGAATACACTGTTGGGTTTACTGTTTCTAGTGTGCCCATAGTGTTTACTGGTTGCAAACTGCACTGTAGTGTTTTCTGGTTCTCGTGCCGCATACTGTTTATTGGTTCCAACGTGCTCTACAGTGTTTACTGGTTCTAGTGTGCACCATAATGTTTAATTTTTCCAGAATGCACTGTAGTCTTTACTGGTTCTAGCACGCACCATAGTGTTTACTGGTTCCAGTGTGCCCCATACTGTTTACTGCTTCCAGTGTGCCCCATAATGTTTACCGGTTCAAGTGTGCCCTATTGTGTTTAAAGGTTCTACTGTGCTACGGAGGGTTTATTCTTTCTATTCTGTTCCATAGTGTTTACTGGTTCTCGTGTTCTGCATCGTGTTTTCTTGTTCTAGTGAGCCCCATATTGTTTATTGGGTCCTTTGCTCCACAGTGCTTACTGATTCTAGTGTGCTCCATCGTGTTTATTGGTTATTGCGTGCCCCATAGTTTTTACTGGTTCTTGTGTGCCCCATAATGTTTACTGGTTCTGCTGTGCACCATGTTGTTTACTGGTTCTAGTGTGCTCCATAGTGTTTACTGGTTCTAGTTTACACCATGTTGTTTACAGGTTCTAGTGTGCCCCATAATGTTTACTGGTTTTAGTGTGCACCTTGGTGTTTACTGGCTCTATTGTGCCCCATGGTGTTTGCAGGTTCTTGTGTGCCCCTTAGAGTTTGCTGGTTATAGTTTGCACCATGTTGTTTACTGATTCTAGAGTGCCCCATTGTGTTTACTGGTTCTTTGGCGCGCCATATTGTTTACTGGTTCTAGTGTGCCCCATGTTGTTTACTGGTGCTACTGTGCCCCATAGTGTTTGCTGGTTCTAGTGTGCTCCATATTTTTTAGTGGTTCTATGTGCCCCATAGTGTTGACTGGTTGTAGTATGCCCCATAGTGTTTACCGGTTCTAGTGTGCACTATTGTGTTTAAAGGTTCTGCTATGCTATGGAGTGTTTATTCATTGTATTCTCCTCCATAGTGTTTACTGGTTCTCGTGTTCTGCAGATGTTTACTTGTTCCATTGCTCCATGCTTCTAACTGGTTCTCGTGCTGCATAGTTTTTACTGGTTCTAGACAGCCCCATAGTGTTTACTGGTTGCTTTGCTCCACCGTGCTTACTGATTCTAGTGTGCTCCATAGTGTTTATTGGTTCTAGTGTGCCCCATGGTGTTTACTGGTGCTAGTGTGCCCCATAGTGTTTGCTGGTTCTAGTGTGCTCCATAGTTTTTAGTGTTCTAGTGTGCCCCATAGTGTTGACTGGTTCTAGTGTGCTCCATAGTGTTGACTAGTTGTAATGTGCCCCATACTGTTTATCGGTTCTAGTGTGCACTATTGTTTTTAAAGGTTCTGCTATGCTATGGAGTTTTTATTGTTTGTATTCTGCTCCATAGTGTTTACTGGTTCTCATGTTCTGCAAATGTTTACTGGTTCGAGTGCTCCATGCTTCAAACTGCTTCTTGTGCGGCTCATTGTTTTCTGGTTCTAGAGAGCCCTGTAGTGTTTACTGGTTCCTTTGCTCCACAGTGCTTACTGATTCTTGTGTGCTCCATGGTGTTTATTGGTTCTCATGTGCCCCATAGTGTTTGCTGGTTCTAGTGTGCACCTTGGTGTTTACTGGTTCTAGTATGCCCCATAGTGTTTGCTGGTTCTAGTGTACCCCATAGTGTTTACTGGTTCTAGCGTGCCCCATAGTGTTTACTGGTTCCAGTGTGCCCCATAGTTTTCACTGGTTCTAGTGTTCCCCACGGTGTTTACTGGTTCTAGTGTTCCCCATAGTGTTTACTGGTTATAGTGTTCCCCATAGTATTTTCTGGTTCTAGTGTTCCCCGCGGTGTTTACTGGTTCTAGTGTGCCCCATAGTGTTTACTGGTTCCAGTGTGCCCCATAGTGTTTACTGGTTCTAGTGTTCCCCATAGTGTTTACTGGTTCTAGTGTTCCCCATTGTGTTTACTGGTTCTAGTGTTCCCCATGGTGTTTACTGGTTCTAGTGTGCTCCATACTCTTTTCTCGTCCTACTGTGCCCCATAATGTTTACTGGTTCTAGTGTGCCCCATCGTGTTTACTGGTCTCAGTGTGCTTCATAGTGTTTAATAGCTCTAGCGTGCCCCATACTGTTCATTTTTTCAAGTGGCCCATAAAGATCACTGATTCCAGTGAAGCATTGTTTTCACAGGTTCTAGTCTACACCAACATGTTTACTGGTTCTAGTGTGCTTCGCATTGTTTATTGATTCCAGCATGCACTATAGTGTTTACTGGTTCTGCTATTCCCCAGATTATTTAATGGTTCTAGTGTGCACCATAGTTTTTACTGGTTCTCGTGTGCACCATGGTCTTGACTGGCTTTAGTGTGCAATGAGCTGTTTACTGGTTCTACTGTGCTCCATAGTGTTTGCTGGTTCTAGTGTGCCCGATGTTGTTTACTGGTTTTAGTGTGCCCCATGGTGTTTATTGTTTCTAGTGTGCCCCATAGTATTTAGTGGTTCTAATGTGCCCCATAGTATTTACCAGTTCTAGTGTGCCTCATAGTGTTTACCGATTCCAGCATGCACTATGGTGTTTACTGGTTCTGCTATGCCCTGTTGTATTTAATGGTTCCAGTGTGCACCATAGTGTTTACTGGTTCTAGTGTGCACCATATTGTTTACTGGTTCTAGTGTCCCCCATAGTGTTTACTGGTTCTAATTTGCCCCATGGTATTTGCTGGTTCTTCTGTGCCCATAGTGTTGCTGGTTATAGTTTGCACCATGTTGTTTACTGGTTCTAGAGTGCCTCATGGTGTTTACTGGTTCTTGTGTGCCCCATAGTATCTACTGGTTCTAGCGTGCAGCATGTTTTTTACTGGTTCTAGTGTGCCCCATAGTTTTTATTGGTTCTAGTGTGCTCCAAAGTTTTTTCTTGTCGTACTGTGCCCCATAATATTTACTGGTTGTAGTGTGCCCCATCATGTTTACTGGTTCTAGTGTGCTCCATAGTGTTTATTGGTTCTACTGTGCCCCATAGTGTTTGCTGGTTCTAGTGTGCTCCATAGTTTTTAGTGGTTCTAGTGTGCTCCATAGTGGTTATTGGTTCTAGTGTGCCCTATAGTGTTTACTGGTTCTAGTGTGCGCCATAGTGTTTACCGATTCCAGCATGCACTATGGTGTTTACTGGTTCTGCTATGCCCCATTGTATTTAATTGTTCCAGTGTGCAGCATAGTTTTTACTGGTTCTAGTGTGCACCATATTATTTACTGGTTCCAGTGGCCCCACAGTGTTTACTGGTTCTAATGTGCCCCATGGTGTTTGCTGGTTCTTTTGTGCCCCATAGTGTTTGCTGGTTATAGTTTGCACCATGTTGTTTACTGATTCTAGAGTGCCTCATGGTGTTTACTGGTTCTTGTGTGCCCCATAGTGTTTACTGGTTCTAGCGTGCAGAATGTTTTTTACTGGTTCTAGTGTGCCCCATAGTTTTTATTGGCTCTAGTGTGCTCCATAGTTTTTTCTTGTCGTACTGTGCCCCATAATATTTACTGGTTGTAGTGTGCCCCATCATGTTTACTGGTTCTAGTGTGCTCCATAGTGTTTAATAGCTCTAGCGTGCTCCATACAGTTCACTTATTCGAGTAGCCCATAAAGTTCACTGTTTCCAGTGAAGCATTGTTTTCACAGGTTCTAATCTACACCAACATGTTTACTGGTTCTAGTGTGCCCCATAGTGTTTACCGATTCCAGTATGCACTATGGTGTTTACTGGTTCTGCTATGCCCCAGAGTATTTAATGGTTCCAGTGTGCAGCATAGTGTTTACTGGTTCTAGTGTGCTCCATAGTGTTTACTGGTTCTAGTGTGCTCCATAGTGTTTATTGGTTCTAGTGTGCCCCATAGTGTTGACTGGTTCTAGTGTGCCCCATGGTGTTTATTGGTTCTAGTGTGCCCCATAGTGTTTATTGGTTCAAGTGTGCCCCATAGTGTTGACTGGTTGTAGTGTGCCCCATAGTGTTTATCGGTTCTAGTGTGCACTATTGTTTTTAAAGGTTCTGCTATGCTACGGAGTTTTTATTGTTTGTATTCTGCTCCATAGTGTTTACTGGTTCTCGTGTTCTGCAAATGTTTACTGGTTCCAGTGCTCCATGCTTCCAACTGGTTCTCGTGCGGCTCATTATTTTCTGGTTCTAGAGAGCCCTGTAGTGTTTACTGGTTCCTTTGCTCCACAGTGCTTACTGATTCTTGTGTGCTCCATGGTGTTTATTGGTTCTCATGTGCCCCATGGTGTTTACTGGTTCTAGTGTGCTCCATAGTCTTTTCTCGTCCTACTGTGCCCCATAATGTTTACTGGTTTTAGTGTGCCCCATCGTGTTTACTGATCTTAGTGTGCGCCATAGTGTTTAATAGCTCTAGCATGCCCCATACTGTTCATTTTTTCAAGTGGCCCATAAAGTTCACTGCTTCCAGTGAAGCATTGTTTTCACAGGTTCTAGTCTACACCAACATGTTTACTGGTTCTAGTTGCTTCACATTGCATTCCATGCACTATAGTGTTTACTGGTTCTGCTATTCCCCAGAGTATTTAATGGTTCCAGTGTGCTCCATAGTGTTTACTGATTCTTGTGTGCACCATGGTCTTGACTGGCTCTAGTGTGCAATGAGCTGTTTACTGATTCTACTGTGCCCCATAGTGTTTGCTGGTTCTAATGTGCCCCATGTTGTTTACTGGTTCTAGTGTGCCCCACGGTGTATATTGTTTCTAGTGTGCCCCATAGTGTTTAGTGGTTCTAATGTGCCCCATAGTATTCACGAGTTCTAGTGTGCCCAATGGTGTTTACTGATTCTAGTGTGCTCCATACTGTTTACTGGTTCCAGTGTGCCCCATACTGTTTACTGGTTCTAGTGTGCCCCATAGTGTTTACCGGTCTAGTGTGCCCTATTGTGTTTAAAGGTTCTGCTGTTCTATGGAGGCTTTATTCTTTCTATTCTGTTCCATAGTGTTTACTGGTTCTCATATTCTGCAAATGTCTACTGGTTCCATTGCTCCATGCTTCTAACTGGTTCTTGTGCTGCATCGTGTTTTCTTGTTCTAGTGAGCCCCATATTGTTTATTGGTTCCTTTGCTCCACAGTGCTTGCTGATTCTAGTATGCTCCATAGTGTTTAATCGTTATCGCGAGCCCCATGGTGTTTACTGGTTCTAGTGTGCCCCATAATGTTTACTGGTTCTTGTGTGCCCCATGGTTTTTACTGATTCTTGTGTGCTCCATATTGTTTACTGGTTCTAATTTGCACCATGTTGTTTACAGGTTCTAGTGTGCCCCAAAGTGTTTGCTGGTTCTAGTTTGCACCTTAGTGTTTACTGGTTATAGTGTGCCCCATAGTATTTTCCAGTTCTAATTTGCCCCACAGTGTTTACCGGTTCTAGTGTGCACTATTGTGTTTAAAGGTTCAGCTATGCTACGGAGGGTTTATTCTTTGTACTCTGCTCCATAGTGTTTACTGGTTCTCGTGTTCTGCAAATGTTTTCTGGTTCCATTGCTCCATTCTTCTAACTGGTTCTCGTGCTGCATAGTGTTTTCTGGTTCTAGTGAGGCCCCTAGTGTTTACTGGTTCCTTTGTTCCACAGTGCTTACTGAAGTGTGCTCCCTAGTGTTTATCTGTTCTCGTGTGCCCCATAGTGTTTACTGGTTCTACTGTGCCCCATAGTGTTTACTGATTCCTTTGCTCCACAGTGCTTACTGAAGTGTGCTCCCTAGTGTTTATCTGTTCTAGTGTGCCCCATAGTGTTTACTGGTTCTACTGTGCCCCATAGTGTTTACTGATTCTAGCATGCCCCATAGTGTTTACTGGTTCTAGTGTGCCCCATAGTGTTTACTGGTTCTAGTGTGCTCCATGGTGTTTACTGGTTCTAGTGTGCTCCATGGTGTTTACTGGTTCTAGTGTGCCCCATAGTGTTTACTGGTTCTAGTGTGCCCCATAGTGTTTACTGGTTCTAGTGTGCTCCATGGTGTTTACTGGTTCTAGTGTGCCCCATAGTGTTTACTGGTTCTAGTGTGCTCCATGGTGTTTACTGGTTCTAGTGTGCCCCATAGTGTTTACTGGTTCTAGTGTGCTCCATGGTGTTTACTGGTTCTAGTGTGCCCCATGGTGCTTACTGGTTCTAGTTTGCACCATAGTGTTTAGTTGTTCTAGTACGCCCCATAGTGTTTACTGGTTCTAGTTTGCTCCATGGTGTTTACTGGTTCTAGTGTGCCCCATAGTGTTTCCTGGTTCTAATGTGCCCATAGTGTTTACCAATTCTCGTGTGCCCCATGGTGTTTACTGGCTCTAGTTTGCTCCATTGTGTTTACTGGTTCAAATGTGCACTTTAGTATTTAAAGGTTCTGCTATGCTATGGAGTGTTTATTCTTTATATTCTGCTCCATAGTGTTTACTGGTTCTGGTGTTCTGCAAATGTTTACTGGTTCCAGTGCTCCATGCTTCTTACTGGTTCTCGTGCGGCATAGTGTTTTCTGGTTCTAGTGAGCCCCCTAGTGTTTACTGGTTCCATTGCTCCATAGTGTTTACTGGTTCTAGTGTGCTCCGCATTGTTTACTGGTTCTAGTGTGCTCCAAAATGTTTACTGGTCCAGAATACACTGTCAGGTTTACTGGTTCTAGTGTGCCCATAGCGTTTACTGGTTGCAGACTGCACTGTAGTGTTTTCTGGTTCTCGTGCCGCATAGTGTTTATTGGTTCCAGCGTGCTCCACAGTGGTTACTGGTTCTAGTGTGCACCATAATGTTTAATGTATCCAGAATGCACTGTAGTCTTTACTGGTTCTAGCGCGCACCATAGTGTTTACTGGTTCTAGTGTGCTCCATAGTTTTTACTGGTTCTAGTGCTGCATAGTGTTTACTAGTTGTAGTGTGCACCATCATGTTCACTGGTTGCAGTGTGTTCCATAGTGTTTACTGGTTCTAGTGTGCACCTTGGTGTTTATTGGTTCTAATGTGCCCCATTTTGTTTACTGGTTCTAGTGTACTCCATAGTGTTTACTGGTTCTAGTGTGCCCCATAGTGTTTACTGGTCCTTGTGTGCTCCTTGTTCTTTACTTGTTCTATTGTGCCCCATAGTGTTTGCTGGTTCTAGTGTACCCCATAGTGTTTGATGGTTCTAGTGTGCCCCATACTGTTTACTGGTTCTAATGTGCCCCATAGTATTTACCGGTTCTAGTGTGCCCTATGGTGTTTACTGCTTCTAGTGTGCTCCATAGTGTTTACTGGTCCATTGTGTTTAAAGGTTCTGCTATGCTACGGAATGCTTACTGGTTCTAGTGTGCACTATTGTGATTTAAGGTTCAGCTATGCTATGGAGTGCTTATTCTTTGTATTCTGCTCCAGAATGTTTACTGGTTCTCGTTTTCTGCAAATGTTTACTGGTTCCATTGCTCCATGCTTCTAACTTGTTCCCATGCTGCATAGTCTTTTCTGGTTCTAGTGAGCCCCCTAGTGTTTTCTGGTTCCTTTGCTCCACAATGCTTACTAATTCTAGTGTGCTCCATAGTGTTCACTGGTTCTAGTGTTCCCAATGGTGTTTACTGGTTCTAGTGTGCTCCACAGTGTTTACTGGTTCTAGTGTTCCCCATGGTGTTTACTGGTTCCAGTGTGCTCCATAGTTTTTTCTCATCCTACTGTGCCCCATCATGCTTCCTGGTTCTAGTGTGCTCCATAGTGTTTACTAGCTCTAGTGTGCTCCATACTGTTCACTTTTCCGAGTGCCCATAGAGTTCACTGATCCAGTGAAGCATTGTTTTCACAGGTTCTAGTCTACACCAACATGTTTACTGGTTATAGTGTTCTTCACACTGTTTACGGATTCCAGCATGCACTATAGTGTTTACTGGTTCTGCTATGCCCCAGAGTATTTAATGGTTCTAGTGTGCACCATGTTGTTTACTGGTTCTAGTGTGCACCTTGCTGTTTACTGGTTCTAGTGTGCCCCATGGTGTTTGCTGGTTCTACTGTGCACCATGTTGTTTACTGGTTCTCGTGTGCACCCTGTTGTTTACTGGTTCTCGTATGCCCCATAGTGTTTGCTGGTTCTAACGTGCCTCATGGTTTTTACTGGTTCTAGTGTGCTCCATAGTGTGTGTTGGTTCTAGTATGCACCATTCTATTCACTGGTTCTACTATGCACCACAGTGTTTGCTGGTTGTAGTGCTCCATAGTGTTTACTAGCTCAAGCATGCTTCATGCTGTTCACTGTTTGAGTGCTCATTTGACTTTACTGTTTGCAGTGAACCATTGTGTTTACAGGTTCTAGTCTGCACCATCATGTTTACTGGTTCTCTTGTGCACCAGAGTCTTTACTGGTGTTTGTGTGCTCCCTGGTGTTCACTTCTTCTCGTAAGCACAACAGTTTTTCCTGGCTCTAGTGTGCTCCACAGTGTTTACTGGTTCTGATGCACACTGTAGTGTTTAGTGGCTCTAGAGAGATCCATATAGTTTTCTGGTTCTACTCTTCTCCATTGTGTTCACATGTTCTCGTATGCACTATAGTGTTTCCTGGCTCTCGTGTGCTCCAATGTGTTTACTGGTTCCAGTGCACCATATTGTTTAAAGTTTCTAGTCTGCACCATTGTGTTTACTGGTTCTCTTGTGCACCAGAATGTTGACTAGTCCTCGTTTGCTTCTTAGTGTTTACTGGTTCTAGTGTGGTCCATAGTGTTTACTGTTTCTGGTATGCTCCATAGTATTTAGTTGTGCTCGTGTGCTCCATACTGTTTAGCAGTTCCAGTATGCACTACAGTGTTTACTAGTTCTGTCATGCCCCAGCTTGTTTAATGGTTGCAGTGTGCGCCATAGTATTTGCTGGTCTCGTGCGCTCTTAGTTCTAGTGTGCTGCACACTGATCATTGGTTCTATTGCTTCATAGAATTTACTGGTTCCAGTGCACCAAAATCTTCACTGATTCTAGTCTACACCATCATGTTTACTGGTTCTCTTGTGCACTATAGTGTTAACTGGTTCCAGTACGCACTATAGTGTTTACTGGTTCTAGTATGCTCCATTGTGTTTACTGATTCTAGTGAACCATAGTGTTTACAGGTTCTAGTCTGCAGCATCATATTTACTGGTTCTCTTGTGCACCATAGTGTTTACTGGTTCTTGTGTGCTTCAAAGTGTTTACTGTTTCTGGTATGCACTATAGTGTTTACTGGTTCCAGTTAGCACTATAGTGTTTATTGGTTCTGCTCTGCTCCAGAATGTTTTTTGGTTCTGGTGTGCACCATAGTCTTTACTGGCTCTAGTGTGCTGCATAATGTTTACTAGTTCTAGTGCTTTATAATGTTTAATGGTGCGAGTGCTCCATAGTGTTTACTGATTCTAGTGTGCTGTATAGTGTTTACAGGTTCTAGTGTGCACCATGATGTTTACTGGTTCTAATGCTTCATAGTGTTTACTGCTTTTAGTGCTTTATAGCGCTTAATGGTTCACGTGCTCCATAATGTTTACTGGTTCTAGTGTCCACCATAGCGTTTACTGGTTCTAGTGTCCACCATAGTCTTTACAGGCTCTAGTCTGCACTAGCATGTTCACTGGTTCTCTTGTGCACAATAGTGTTTACTGGTTCTCATGCGCTTCATAGCATTTACTGTCTCTGGTATGTGTTGTAGTGTTTACTGGTTCCAGTTTGCACCATAGTATTTAAGTTCTAGTCCTCCATAGTTTTTCCGTGTGCTCCATAGTGTTTAGTTGGTCTGGTGTGTTCCATAGTGTTTACCGGTTTCCGTTTGCACTCTTGTGTTTACTGGTTCTGCTATGTTCCAGAGTGTTTAATGGTTCTAGTGTGCATCATAGTGTTTACTGGTTCTTGTGTGCTTCATAGTGTTTACTGTTTCTGGTATGCACTATAGTGTTTACTGGTTCTAGTGTGTACCATATTGCTTACTGATTCTATTGTGCTGCATAGTTTTTATATGGCTCTATTATGCAACATAGTCTTTACTGGTTCTAATGTGCTTCATATTGTTTACATGGTTCTAGTTTGCACTATATTGTTTACTGGTTCTGCTATACTCCGGAGTGTTTAATGGTTCTAGTGTGCACCATAGTGCTTACTGATTCTATTGTGCTGCATAGTTTTTATATCGCTCTATTATACACCGTAGGCTTTACTGGTTCTAGTGTGCTTCATATTGTTTACATGGTTTTAGTTTGCACTATAGTGTTTACCGGTTCTGCTATACTCCAGAGTGTTTATTGGTTCTGGTGTGCACCATAGTGTTTACTAGTTCTGGTGTGCACCGTAGTGTTTACAGGTTCTAGTGTGCACCATAGTGTTTACTGGTTCTAGTGTGCACCATAGTGTTTACTTGTTTGAGTAATCCATAGAGTTTACTGGTTCCAGTGAACCATTGTGCTTACAGGTTCTAGTCTGCAGCATCATGTTTACTGGTTCTCTTGTGCACTGTAGTGTTTACTGATTCTTGTGTGCTTCATAGTGTTTACTGTGTCTGCTATGCACTATAGTGTTTACTATTTAAAGAGTGCTTTATAGTGTTTATTGGCCCTATAGAGAACTATAGAGTTTACTAGTTCTAGTGTGCTCCATTGTGTTCACTTGTTCTTGTATGCACTAGTGTTTCCTGGTTCTCGTGTGCTCCATAGTGTTTACTAGTTCCAGTGCACCATAGTGTTTATGATTTCCCTTGTGCACCACAATGTTGACTGGTCCTCGTGTGTTTCATAGTGTTTACTAGTTCTAGTATGGTCCAGAGTGTTTACTGGTTCTAGTGTGGTCCAGTGTTTACTGCTTGTAGTGTGCACCATGGTGTTGACTGGTTCTAGTATTCTCCACAGTGTTTAAATGCGCTAGTGTGCTCCAAAAGTGTTTACTGGTTCCAGTATACACTATAGTGTTTACTGGTTCTATAATGCTCCAGATTGTTTAAGGGGTGTAGTATGCACCATAGTGTTTTCTGGTTCTACTGTGCACCATAGTGTTTACTGGCTCTTGTGTGCTTCACAGTGTTTACTGTGTCTGCTCTGCACTATAGTGTTCACTGGTTCTAGTGCTCCATTGTGTTTACTGGTTTCACTGAACCATAGTGTTTACAGGTTCTCTTGTGCACCATGGTGTTTACTGGTTCTTGTGTGAACTATAATTATTTACTGGTTCTAGTGTGCTTCATAATGTTTACTGTTTCTGGTATGCACCATAATATTTACTGGTTCTACTGGGCACCATGGTGTTTAATGGCTCTAATGTGCTGCATAGTGTTTATTGGTTCTAGTGCGCACCATAATGTTTTCTGGTTCTAGTGTGCACTATAGTCTTTTCTGGTTCTAGTGAGCACCATAGTGTTTTCTGTTCTAATGTGCACCATAATGTTTTCTGGTTCTAGTGTGCACCATAGTGTTTTCTGGTTCTAGTGTGCACCACATTGTTTGTTATTTCTTGTGTGCACTATAGTGTTTACTGGTTCTAGTGTGCACCATGATGTTTACTGTTTCTGGTATGCACTGTAGTGTTTATTGGTTCTAGTGTGCACCATATTGTTTGCTGTTTCTTGTGTACACCATAGTACTTACTGGTTCTATTGTATACCGTAGTGTTTTCGTAACTCGCTCATGGGATGTTAGCGTCACTCGCTATGCCAGTATTTATTGCCCATCTCTAACTTGTGAAGGTGTTGGTGACCTGCCTTCTTGAACCGCTGCAGTCCTTGCTGTTAGGAAGGGAGTTCCAGGATTTTGACCCAGAGGCAGTGAAGGAACAGTGATATATTTCCAAGTCAGGATGATGACCCAATTGTTGATTCTGACTGGAGATTTGCAGGTGGTGGTGTTCCCATGCATTTGCTGACTTTGTCCTTCTGGGTGGCAGAGATCACAGGTTTGAAAGCTGCTGTTGAAGGAGCTTTGGTGAATTTCTGCAGTGTTATAGAGGGTACACACTGCTGCTACTGTGCATTGATGGTGGAGGGACTGAAGGTTTAATGTGGTGGATGGGGTGCTGATCAAGTGGGCTTCTTGTTGTTGGAGCCAAATTCATCCCCTTGTTTGTATCTGTAGTATTCACTATAACTACTTCATGTCTTTCTTGAGTTCCACATTCTCACTAGTGGATTGCTGGAAATGGGGTTGTCTCTGATAGATGTCAAATATTTCATGGTACTTTTCGAAGAAGAGTAGGACAGTTCTCCATCATTGGCATTTCCTACATTACAACAGTTACAAGACATTGAAAGTACTTCATTGGCTGGGAATTTTATTTTTATTCACTCATGGGATGTGAGCATAGCTGGCTAGGCCAGCATTTATTACCTATCCATAAAATGCCCTCTGAACAAGGGCAATTAAGAGTCAACCACATTGCTATGGGTCTGTAGTCACATGTAGACCAGACTAGGTAAGGACGGCAGATTTCCTTCCCTAAATGAACCAGATGGGTTTTTACAACAATCAGCAATGGTTTCAATGTCATCATCAGACTTTTTTTCAATTCCAGATTTCTGTTTCACCATCTGCCATGGTGGGGATTTGAACCCAGGTCCCCAGAGGATTGCCCTGGGTCTCTAGTACCACTATACACCACCTCCCCGGAACATCCTGGGGATTTTCAAGGTACTATATAAATGCAATCCTTTCCTAACCTTGCAAACAGGAAACAGCTCTGTCAGAATCTACATTTGGGTCGCTCAGTAAACGTGTATTAACAATTTCATTCACTGCCTCTGTATCTTCAACAGTCTCTTTCTAACTGTTCAGTCAACAGGATATTTGCAGAATCGTCACACCAGCAACAAATGCTTCAGGTTCAACTTTAGCATTCTCAAATGTAAGTATCAGCTAACAGTGGGGGATGTAAATTTTCACATATGCAACACAGCGTGAAGTTTGTAAAAAGGAAGTTGGTGCTAAGAAGTGAACAGTCATTAAAACTTCCACCAGCTCAAAGCGAGATCAGTTACACTTCCCTTTTTAAAAAAAATAAAATGTAAGTACCCAATTAAGGCACAGCTGCAGATATCATACTAACATAAAATAAAATTTGGTTCCGTCTCTTACCTGCTGTATCTTAATACTTGGCAGTAAATGTCTCTTCATTTCTCTTCAATATTGATGCTGATGGCCCTTAGTGCAATACAGTCTGTGCTGACCAAGCTTAACTAATACTGGCTAGAGCCAACCTCTTCCTCTACAGCTGTGTCAGCCCTAACACAGACCAATCACTGATGGGTCTCCAGAAATTTAAGCCACCTTTTATGCAAGTATTTCTAGTAAGGCTCAGTCTAGTCTCCCAGCTTGGCCTACAGTGTTTTGCTAATACCAAGCCAAACCACCTGAACACAGTCAATCCCTCTTTCTGACTGTGTTCATTCAGCAGGTCAGTCACAACAGTTGCGCCTTTCAGTGGGACTGCAATCCTTGTCAATTTCAGAGTAAAGAGACCTTGGAATGGATCTTGTATCCAGAATTGGCACCTGCTCGCATTCTGAAATACTTCCAGGTTAGTGTTTACATTACTAGACTAGTGACCCAGAGAATGTGTTTGGGAATTTGAATTCAATCAAAGAAGATCTGAAAATTAAAAGCTGGTTTCAGTGAAAATGACCATAGATTGTTGTAAGAACCCAATCACTTCATAAACGTGCTTTCAGGAAGGCAGTCTGCCGACCTTACCCGGTCTGGCCTATATGTGACTCCAGGCCCACACAAAAATGGCTCTAGCCATTAGATAAAAACAAAAAACTGCGGATGCTGGAAATCCAAAACAAAACAGAATTACCTGGAAAAACTCAGCAGGTCTGGCAGCATCGGCGGAGAAGAAGGTAATTCTGTTTTTGTTTTGGCTCTAGCCATTATTAGTTAAACTTGGTCATCACAGGCTGTATTGCATTAATGACCATCAGCATCAATATTGAAGAGAAATTAAGAGACATTTACTACCAAGTGTTATGATACAGCAGGTAAGAGACGGAACCAAATTTTTTATTTTAACCACCTTCTGACGTTATATCAAAAAATGATCACAAGCAACTAGGGATAAGCAACAAATCTGGATTTGCCAGCAACACCCCCATTCCCAAAAATGAATAATACAAAACACAGGCCATGTATAACAGAGGTTAAGTACAGAATTATAAATGTAAGAAATAGGATGGTGTGTTGGCCATTCTGCCCCTCGAGCCTGATCTGACATTCGATAAGATCATGGCCAGCATTCTAGCTCAGCTGCACTTTCTCGCACCCCCATATCCTTAATTCTCTTATTAGCCAAAATCTATCAATCTCAGTTTTGAATATACTCAGCAAATGAGTGTCAACAGCCCTTCAGAGAATTCTAAGGATTCTCAATCCTCTGAGTGAAGAAATTTATCCTTATGTCAGAGGGGAATGGTGATATAGTGGTAATATCACTGGACTAGTAACGTAGAAGCCCAGGTTAATGCTCCAGGGACATGGGTTCAAAAACAACATCACATTTCCCTGCTCCCATACACAGTACCTGTTCACCCCTAGGAGGGTGCTACACTCCCAATTGCTGAAGGTTAAGGAGCACATGTTTACACAGGGGTGTCATTTCCCCAGTCACACAGCCAACCTGCTGGTATTCTGGTCTGGTCATTGTTCCTAAGCCCAATGGCCATCTCTGGCTTGGTGTGGATTTTATGCAGTTTAATAAAGCCATGCAGAGGAAAGCCCAACTGATGGCAGTTTGACCAATCTTGCCAATAGCTTCCTTTTTATGAAGGTCAATGTGAAAAGCAGGTTTTGGCAAATACACCTTGACAGGGAATCTAGGCTGCTGACGACCTTCATCAGGTCGATTTTGCTTTAACTGCCTCCCATAAGGAGGTGCACTTCCAGGAAAAACATTGCCAATGGTGCAATGCTCGACACAGAGTGGAAGTGTGCTACCTTTAATGCCAGGCCAGTGAGTTTGGCGCCAGGACCACAAAGCCTGAAGGCCTCATTCTCACCAGAACAGAGCACCGGTTCTTGTATTTGGCCCAGACGCCATCTGGTACTATCCAGAGAAACAGCCAAGCCCTCATTGAGCTCATGCCTAACAGACCACAGGGTTTGACTGCCATGAGATGTGGAATGAAGACCTTCAAAATACTCCAGATGCACCAATTCCCACCCCAGGACCCACTACTAGACCTCCAACCCAGTGGAGCAGTCACCAGGACACAGTCTGGAAGAATGATAAAGTCTCCTCAGAGACTCAACCAATAGGTGGGGGACTCTGGGTAGTGAGGAGCGAAGAGAAGACAGTAATGTAAATAGTTCAAAAACAAACATCATGGAAATAGTTAAGATATAGCTTTATATTGTTGTTATAAAGTAGATAGCATATTTGGGGGGAGGTTTAGTATAAAGGATTAACAGAGTGGTTACGCTCATCGATGATGTAGATGATGACATAGCACTGACATCAGGCAGTCATGTGCTAGGTACTCTAGGCAGCAGACAGACAGCCCTGAGGGGAGATGTGCGTTCTCTGTAACCCACTATGTACACACTGTAAATAAACTCCTTTTTAAGTAAATACCCTGATACGCTTGCAGCTCTTCCTTTGTAGAATCTTGACATAGTACATTTTACAACATGCCCAAGAGTAGTTCCTTTATTCATTTCTCCATGCCTTGTGGTCATGTTCTTCTCTTATGGGAACTTCCCATTTACAATTTCAATGAGCAATATGAGCAGGGGAGAGAATACATGAGGTAGTTTCCCATTGTATTTCTTGTGTGTGTTTAAAGGAAAAACAAATCCTGTTCCTTAAGGATTTTTCATCTGGAAGCAGCCATTGTCTCTCAAGGTTCTAGCTCTCCTGCCATCACCACAGAAAATTCACTGCTTCTACCATTGACCATGGGTTGTAACCCTGAGAATGGGACCCTTCCCTGGGTCTGGGCAAAAGGGCAGGATAACAAACCCCTGAGGTCTCAAATGACCCTGTTACCCTAATATCCTTCCTTAGGTAAGACCAAAGCTGTACACAGTATTCCTGGCATGGCCTCAACAAGGCTCTGGATAATTGCAGTAAGATGTCCTTACTCTTACAATTCAATTCCCTTGCAATAAGGATTAACATTCCATTTGGCTTCCTAACTATTTGTTGTACCTGCCTTTGAATGTTCTGTGATTCACGTACAAGGAGTGACATTTACTCATCTCTTATCTTTTAAAGTATTTTGTTTTTTTCATTCTCTTACCAAAGTGGATAATTTCATAATTTCCCGCATTATATTCCCGACGTCACCTACACACATAACCAGCCTGGATCTCTTTGCTGCCTCCTTACAGCTTATTACTCAGCACCATCATTAGTATTGCAATTGGGCGAGCCAATCACGGACAGCCCGGCCAGAAAGCAGATGTGTTGGCTGCCTCCATCCTTCCTCCTCCTTCTCTTCCTCCTCTTCCTCCTCAGCTGGTTGCTGTTTATCTGGTGTTGAGGGCTATGCCCTCCTGATAGTGAGTTTATGTTGGATGCGCCAAGAGTTGTGACACACACTCCAGAGAGTACTGCAGGGTTCCTCCAGAGTGGGCCAGGCAGTGGGACCATTGTTTAAAACATCCCGTTTAATGTTTAAACATTGAACATAGTCTGCTTGACAGCATCCCGTGTGGGAGCATGGCTCTTGTTAGATTCCTGCTGCCCACGTGTGTGTGTGTGTGTGTGTGTGTGTGTATGTGTGTGTATGTGTGTGTGTGTGTGTGTGATGCACCAGAGTCATGAGCCAATTGGTCAGTGGATAGCTCTTGTCACCCAGTAGCCAATGTCTGATTTCTTGTGGTGGTCCAATTGCTCATGGTACAGTGGACTGGCAGAAAAAATAAAGACATCATGACTGCTGCCAAGATAGCGGACATTGACCTGCAAGACATGTTGAGCATGGTCACTCACCAATTGTACATTGAGGACTGGAACATTGGCTATTGCAGTAATTTCTGTATCTAGATGCATGCCTGCAAAACAATTTGTGTACAGTCATTAGCACCCTAAACCATGTGTGTACAGTCACTGGCACCCTGCACCATGTGTGTACAGCCACTGACACCCTGCACCATGTGTGTACAGTCACTGCCACCCTGCACCATGCATGTGCAGTCGCTGACACCCTGCACCATGTGTGTAAAGTTGCCAACACCCTGCACCGTCTGTGTAAATACATTGGCACCCTGCACCATGTGTGTACAGCCACTGATACAGTGCATCGTGTGTGTACAGTCACAAATGCCCAGCACCATGTGTGTACAGTCACTGACACCCTGAAGCTGTGTGTACAGTCACTGATACCCTACACCATGTATGTACAGTCACTGAAACCCTGCACCGTGTGTTCACAGTCATGGCACCCTGCAAAGCCATCTGTGTACAGTCACTGAAATCCTACACTGTGTCTGTACAGTCACTGGCAACCTGCACCGCATGTGTATAGTCACTGCCACCCTGCACCATGTGTGTACAGTCACTGACAACCTGCAAAGGCATCTGCGTACAGTCACTGACACCCTGAACCATGTGTATAAAGTCACTGAAACCCTGCACCATGTGTGTACAGTCACTGGCACCCTGCTCCATGTGTGTACAGTCACTGACACCCTACACCGCATTGTGTACAGTCACTGTCACACTGCACCATGTGTGTACAGTCAATGGCACCCTATACCAGTATTCTACAGTCACTGGCACCTTGCACCATGTGTGTACAGTCAATGGCACCCTGCTCCATGTGTGTACAGTCACTGACACCCTACACCGCGTTGTGTACAGTCACTGTCACCCTGCACCATGTGTGTACTGTCACTGAAACCCTACACTGCATGTGTACAGTCACTGGCAACCTGCATCACATGTGTATAGTCACTGCCACCCTGCACCAGGTGTGTACAGTCACTGACAACCTGCAAAGCCATCTGCGTACAGTCATTGACACCCTGAACTATGTGTATAAAGTCACTGAAACCCTGCACCATGTGTGTACAGTCACTGAATACCTGCACCGTGTGTGTACAGTCATTGGCATCCTGCGCTGTGTGGTACAGTCACTGACAACCTGCAAAGCCATCTGCGTACAGTCACTGACACCCTGAATCAGGTGTATACAGTCACTGAAACCCTGAACCATGTGTGTACAGTTATTGGCACCCGGCACCACATATGTACAGTCACTGTCACCCTGCGCCGTGTGTGTACAGTCACTGAATACCTGCAGCATGCGTGTACAGTCACTGGCACCCTGCAAAGCCATCTGTGTACAGTCACTGAAACCCTGCACCATGTGTATACAGTAACTGGCACCCTGCCTCACATGTGTACAATCACTGGCACACTGCGCCATGTGTGTACAGTCACTGGCACCCTGCACCATGTGTGTACAGTCACTGACACCCTGCAGCATGTGTGTACAGTCACTGGCACCCTGCTCCATGTGTGTACAGTCACTGACACCCTACACCGCGTTGTGTACAGTCACTGTCACACTGCACCGTGTGTGTACAGTCACTGGCACCCTATACCATTAGTCTACAGTTAATGGCACCTTGCACCATGTGTGTACAGTCAATGGCACCCTGCTCCATGTGTGTATAGTCACTGACACCCTACACCGCATTGTGTACAGTCACTGTCACCCTGCACCATGCGTGTACAGTCACTGAAACCCTACACTGCATGTGTATAGTCACTGCCAAACTGCACCATGTGTGTACAGTCACTGACAACCTGCAAAGCCATCTGTGTACAGTCACTGACACCCTGAACTATGTGTATACAGTCACTGAATACCTGCACCGTGTGTGTACAGTCATTGACATCCTGCGCCATGTGTGTACAGTCACTGACAACCTTCAAAGCCATCTGCGTACAGTCACTGACACCCTGAACCAAGTGTATACAGTCACTGAAACCCTGCATCATGTGTGTACAGTCAGTGGCACCCTGCACCACATCTGTACAGTCACTGTCACCCTGCACCATGTGTGTACATTCAGTTTTACCCTGCACCACATGTGTACAGTCACTGGCACCTTGCACCACATTTGTACATTCACTGGTACCATGCACTGTGTGTATACAGTCACTGGTAGCATGCACCATGTGTGTGCAGTCGCTGGAACCATGCACCATATGTGTACAGTCACAGGCACCCTATACTATTTGTCTATAGTCACTGGCACCCCATGCCTTGTATGTACAGTCACTGGCACACTGCACCATATGTGTACAGTCACTGACAGTATACACTGTGTGTGTACAGTCACTGGCACCCTGCACCAGATGTGTACAGTCATTTGCACCCTGCACAATGTGTGTACAGTCACTGGCACCATACAACACATGTGTACAGTCACTGGCATCCTGCAAAACCATCTGTGTACAGTCACTGACACCCTGCAGCATGTGTGTACAGTCACTGGCACCCTGCACCATCCGTTTACAGTCACGGGCACCCTGCACAATATCTCTACAGTCACTGAAACCCTGCACTATGTGTGTACAGTCACTGACACTCTATACCACGTTGTGTACAGTCACTGACACCCTACACCACGTTGTGTACAGTCACTGTCACCCTGCACCATGTGTGAACAGTCACTGAAACCCTACACTGCATGTGTACAGTCATTGGCAACCTGCACCGCATGTGTATAATCACTGCCACCCTGCACCATGTGTGTACAGTCACTGACAACCTGCAAAGCCATCTGCGTACAGTCCCTGACACCCTGTACCATGTGTATAAAGTCACTGAAACCCTGCACCATGTGTGTACAGTCACTGGCACCCTGCTCCATGTGTGTACAGTCACTGACACCCTACACCATGTTGTGTACAGTCACTGTCACACTGCACCATGTGTGTACAGTCACTGGCACCCTATACCATTAGTCTACAGGCACTGGCACCTTGCACCATGTGTGTACAGTCAATGGCATCCTGCTCCATGTGTGTATAGTCACTGACACCCTACACCGCATTGTGTACGGTCACTGTCACCCTGCACCATGTGTGTACAGTCACTGAAACCCTACACTGCATGTGTACAGTCACTGGCAACCTGCACCGCATGTGTATAGTCACTACCAAACTGCACCATGTGTGTACAGTCACTGACAACCTGCAAAGCCATCTGCGTACGGTCACTGAAACCTTGAACTATGTGTATACAGCCACTGAATACCTGCACCGTGTGTGTACAGTCATTGACATCCTGCGCCGTGTGTGTACAGTCACTGACAACCTTTAAAGCCATCTGCGTACAGTCACTGACACCCTGAACAAGGTGTATACAGTCACTGAAACCCTGCACCATGTGTGTACAGTCAGTGGCACACTGCACCACATCTGTACAGTCACTGACACCTTGCACCACGTTTGTACATTCACTGTTACCATGCACTGTGTGTATACAGTCACTGGTAGCATGCACCATGTGTGTACAGTCGCTGGAACCATGCACCATATGTGTACAGTCACTGGCACCCTATACCATTTGTCTATAGTCAATGGCACCGTACACCATGTGTGTAGAGTCATTGGCAACTTATGCCATGTATATACAGTCACTGGCACACTGCACCATATGTGTACAGTCACTGACAGTCTACACTGCGTGTGTACAGTCACTGGCAGCCTGCACCTTTTGTTTATAGTCACTGGCACCCTGCAGCATATGTGTACAGTCACTGACACCCTGCACCGCATGTAGACCGCCCCTGGAACACTATCTATTTGTCTACAGTCACTGACACACTGCACCATGTGTGTACAGTCACTGACAACCTGCAAAGACATCTGCGTACAGTCCCTGACACCCTGCACCATGTGTATAAAGTCACTGAAACCCTGCACCATGTGTGTAAAGTCAATGGCATCCTGCTCCATGTGTGTGTAGGCACTGACACCCTACACCGCATTGTGTACAGTCACTGTCACCCTACACCATGAGTGTACAGTCACTGACACCCTACACCGCATTGTGTACAGTCACTGTCACACTGCACCATGTGTGTACAGTCACTGGCACCCTGCACCATCCGTTTACAGTCACGGGCACCCTGCACAATATCTCTACAGTCACTGAAACCCTGCACTATGTGTGTACAGTCACTGACACTCTATACCACGTTGTGTACAGTCACTGACACCCTACACCACGTTGTGTACAGTCACTGTCACCCTGCACCATGTGTGAACAGTCACTGAAACCCTACACTGCATGTGTACAGTCATTGGCAACCTGCACCGCATGTGTATAATCACTGCCACCCTGCACCATGTGTGTACAGTCACTGACAACCTGCAAAGCCATCTGCGTACAGTCCCTGACACCCTGTACCATGTGTATAAAGTCACTGAAACCCTGCACCATGTGTGTACAGTCACTGGCACCCTGCTCCATGTGTGTACAGTCACTGACACCCTACACCACGTTGTGTACAGTCACTGTCACACTGCACCATGTGTGTACTGTCACTGGCACCCTATACCATTAGTCTACAGGCACTGGCACCTTGCACCATGTGTGTACAGTCAATGGCATCCTGCTCCATGTGTGTATAGTCACTGACACCCTACACCGCATTGTGTACGGTCACTGTCACCCTGCACCATGTGTGTACAGTCACTGAAACCCTACACTGCATGTGTACAGTCACTGGCAACCTGCACCGCATGTGTATAGTCACTACCAAACTGCACCATGTGTGTACAGTCACTGACAACCTGCAAAGCCATCTGCGTACGGTCACTGAAACCTTGAACTATGTGTATACAGCCACTGAATACCTGCACCGTGTGTGTACAGTCATTGACATCCTGCGCCGTGTGTGTACAGTCACTGACAACCTTTAAAGCCATCTGCGTACAGTCACTGACACCCTGAACAAGGTGTATACAGTCACTGAAACCCTGCACCATATGTGTACAGTCAGTGGCACCCTGCACCACATCTGTACAGTCACTGACACCTTGCACCACGTTTGTACATTCACTGTTACCATGCACTGTGTGTATACAGTCACTGGTAGCATGCACCATGTGTGTACAGTCGCTGGAACCATGCACCATATGTGTACAGTCACTGGCACCCTATACCATTTGTCTATAGTCAATGGCACCGTACACCATGTGTGTAGAGTCATTGGCAACTTATGCCATGTATATACAGTCACTGGCACACTGCACCATATGTGTACAGTCACTGACAGTCTACACTGCGTGTGTACAGTCACTGGCAGCCTGCACCTTTTGTTTATAGTCACTGGCACCCTGCAGCATATGTGTACAGTCACTGACACCCTGCACCGCATGTAGACCGCCCCTGGAACACTATCTATTTGTCTACAGTCACTGACACACTGCACCATGTGTGTACAGTCACTGACAACCTGCAAAGACATCTGCGTACAGTCCCTGACACCCTGCACCATGTGTATAAAGTCACTGAAACCCTGCACCATGTGTGTAAAGTCAATGGCATCCTGCTCCATGTGTGTGTAGGCACTGACACCCTACACCGCATTGTGTACAGTCACTGTCACCCTACACCATGAGTGTACAGTCACTGACACCCTACACCGCATTGTGTACAGTCACTGTCACACTGCACCATGTGTGTACAGTCACTGGCACCCTGCACCGTGTGTGTACAGTCACTGGTAGCATGCACCATGTGTGTACAGTCACTGGAACCATGCACCATATGTGTACAGTCACTGGCACCCTATATCATTTGTCTACAGTCACTGGCACCCTACACCATGTGTGTACAGTCATTGGCACCC
This sequence comes from Carcharodon carcharias, assembly GCF_017639515.1. Taxonomy (NCBI): domain Eukaryota; kingdom Metazoa; phylum Chordata; class Chondrichthyes; order Lamniformes; family Lamnidae; genus Carcharodon; species Carcharodon carcharias. The sequence goes on along the minus strand of NC_054479.1, from coordinate 84,693,266 downwards.
TATGCCATGTATGTACCGTCACTGGCACACTGCACCGTATGTGTACAGTCACTGACAGACTACACTGCATGTGTACAGTCACTGGCACCCTGCACTACATGTGTACAGTCACTGGCACCCTGCACCATGTGTGTACAGTCACTGGCACCATACAACACATGTTTACAGTCACTGGCATCCTGCAAAACCATCTGTGTACAGTCACTGAAACCCTGCACTGTGTGTGTACAGTCATTGGCAACCTGCACCATGTGTGTACAGTCACGGACATCCTTCTCTGTGTGTGTACAGTCACTGACACCCTACACTGCATTGTGTACAGTCACTGTCACACTGCACCATGTGTGTACAGTCACTGGCACCCTATACCAGTATTCTACAGTCACTGGCACCTTGCACCATGTGTGTACAGTCAATGGCACCCTGCTCCATGTGTGTACAGTCACTGACACCCTACACCGCGTTGTGTACAGTCACTGTCACCCTGCACCATGTGTGTACAGTCACTGAAACCCTACACTGCATGTGTACAGTCACTGGCAACCTGCACCGCATGTGTATAGTCACTGCCACCCTGCACCAGGTGTGTACAGTCACTGACAACCTGCAAAGCCATCTGCGTACAGTCACTGACACCCTGAACTATGTGTATAAAGTCACTGAAACCCTGCACCATGTGTGTACAGTCACTGAATACCTGCACCATGTGTGTACAGTCATTGGCATCCTGCACTGTGTGGTACAGTCACTGACAACCTGCAAAGCCATCTGCGTACAGTCACTGACACCCTGAATCAGATGTATACAGTCACTGAAACCCTGAACCATGTGTGTACAGTTATTGGCACCCGGCACCACATATGTACAGTCACTGTCACCCTGCGCCGTGTGTGTACAGTCACTGAATACCTGCAGCATGTGTGTACAGTCACTGGCACCCTGCAAAGCCATCTGAGTACAGTCACTGACACCCTGCAGCATGTGTGTACAGTCTCTGGCACCCTGCACCATGCGTTTACAGTCACCGGCACCATGCACAATATGTGTACAGTCACTGAAACACTGCACCACGTGTATACAGTAACTGGCACCCTGCCTCACATGTGTACAATCACTGGCACACTGCGCCATGTGTGTACAGTCACTGGCACCCTATACCATTAGTCTACAGTCAATGGCACCTTGCACCATGTGTGTACAGTCAATGGCACCATGCTCCATGTGTGTATAGTCACTGACACCCTACACCGCATTGTGTACAGTCACTGTCACCCTGCACCATGCGTGTACAGTCACTGACAACCTGCAAAGCCATCTGCGTACAGTCACTGACACCCTGAATCAGGTGTATACAGTCACTGAAACCCTGAACCATGTGTGTACAGTTATTGGCACCCGGCACCACATATGTACAGTCACTGTCACCCTGCGCCGTGTGTGTACAGTCACTGAATACCTGCAGCATGCGTGTACAGTCACTGGCACCCTGCAAAGCCATCTGTGTACAGTCACTGAAACCCTGCACCATGTGTATACAGTAACTGGCACCCTGCCTCACATGTGTACAATCACTGGCACACTGCGCCATGTGTGTACAGTCACTGGCACCCTGCACCATGTGTGTACAGTCACTGACACCCTGCAGCATGTGTGTACAGTCACTGGCACCCTGCTCCATGTGTGTACAGTCACTGACACCCTACACCGCGTTGTGTACAGTCACTGTCACACTGCACCGTGTGTGTACAGTCACTGGCACCCTATACCATTAGTCTACAGTTAATGGCACCTTGCACCATGTGTGTACAGTCAATGGCACCCTGCTCCATGTGCGTATAGTCACTGACACCCTACACCGCATTGTGTACAGTCACTGTCACCCTGCACCATGCGTGTACAGTCACTGAAACCCTACACTGCATGTGTATAGTCACTGCCAAACTGCACCATGTGTGTACAGTCACTGACAACCTGCAAAGCCATCTGTGTACAGTCACTGACACCCTGAACTATGTGTATACAGTCACTGAATACCTGCACCGTGTGTGTACAGTCATTGACATCCTGCGCCATGTGTGTACAGTCACTGACAACCTTCAAAGCCATCTGCGTACAGTCACTGACACCCTGAACCAAGTGTATACAGTCACTGAAACCCTGCATCATGTGTGTACAGTCAGTGGCACCCTGCACCACATATGTACAGTCACTGTCACCCTGCACCATGTGTGTACATTCAGTTTTACCCTGCACCACATGTGTACAGTCACTGGCACCTTGCACCACGTTTGTACATTCACTGGTACCATGCACTGTGTGTATACAGTCACTGGTAGCATGCACCATGTGTGTGCATTCGCTGGAACCATGCACCATATGTGTACAGTCACAGGCACCCTATACTATTTGTCTATAGTCACTGGCACCCCATGCCTTGTATGTACAGTCACTGGCACACTGCACCATATGTGTACAGTCACTGACAGTCTACACTGTGTGTGTACAGTCACTGGCACCCTGCACCAGATGTGTACAGTCATTTGCACCCTGCACCATGTGTGTACAGTCACTGGCACCATACAACACATGTGTACAGTCACTGACACCCTGCAGCATCCGTTTACAGTCACGGGCACCCTGCACAATATCTCTACAGTCACTGAAACCCTGCACTATGTGTGTACAGTCACTGATACTCTATACCACGTTGTGTACAGTCACTGTCACACTGCACCATGTGTGTACAGTCACTGACACCCTACACCACGTTGTGTACAGTCACTGTCACCCTGCACCATGTGTGAACAGTCACTGAAACCCTACACTGCATGTGTACAGTCATTGGCAACCTGCACCGCATGTGTATAATCACTGCCACCCTGCACCATGTGTGTACAGTCACTGACAACCTGCAAAGCCATCTGCGTACAGTCCCTGACACCCTGTACCATGTGTATAAAGTCACTGAAACCCTGCACCATGTGTGTACAGTCAATGGCACCCTGCTCCATGTGTGTACAGTCACTGACACCCTACACCACGTTGTGTACAGTCACTGTCACACTGCACCATGTGTGTACAGTCACTGGCACCCTATACCATTAGTCTACAGGCACTGGCACCTTGCACCATGTGTGTACAGTCAATGGCATCCTGCTCCATGTGTATATAGTCACTGACACCCTACACCGCATTGTGTACGGTCACTGTCACCCTGCACCATGTGTGTACAGTCACTGAAACCCTACACTGCATGTGTACAGTCACTGGCAACCTGCACCGCATGTGTATAGTCACTACCAAACTGCACCATGTGTGTACAGTCACTGACAACCTGCAAAGCCATCTGCGTACGGTCACTGAAACCTTGAACTATGTGTATACAGCCACTGAATACCTGCACCGTGCGTGTACAGTCATTGACATCCTGCGCCGTGTGTGTACAGTCACTGACAACCTTTAAAGCCATCTGCGTACAGTCACTGACACCCTGAACAAGGTGTATACAGTCACTGAAACCCTGCACCATGTGTGTACAGTCAGTGGCACCCTGCACCACATCTGTACAGTCACTGACACCTTGCACCACGTTTGTACATTCACTGTTACCATGCACTGTGTGTATACAGTCACTGGTAGCATGCACCATGTGTGTACAGTCGCTGGAACCATGCACCATATGTGTACAGTCACTGGCACCCTATACCATTTGTCTATGGTCAATGGCACCGTACACCATGTGTGTAGAGTCATTGGCAACTTATGCCATGTATATACAGTCACTGGCACACTGCACCATATGTGTACAGTCACTGACAGTCTACACTGCGTGTGTACAGTCACTGGCACCCTGCACCACATGGGTACAGTCACTGGCAACCTGCACCATGTGTGTACAGTCACTGGCAATATACAACACATGTGTACAGTCACTGGCATCCTGCAAAACCATCTGTGTACAGTCATTGGCAACCTGCACCATGTGTGTACAGTCACAGACATCCTTCTCTGTGTATGTACAGTCACTGACACCCTGCACCATATGTGTACAATCACTGGCACCCTCTACCGTGTTTGTCAGTTGCTGGTACACTGTACCATTGTGTGTACAGTCACTGGCAGCCTGCACCTTTTGTTTATAGTCACTGGCAACCTGCAGCATATGTGTACAGTCACTGACACCCTGCACCGCATGTAGACCGCCCCTGGAACACTATCCATTTGTCTACAGTCACTGACACACTGCACCATGTGTGTACAGTCACTGACAACCTGCAAAGACATCTGCGTACAGTCCCTGACACCCTGCACCATGTGTATAAAGTCACTGAAACCCTGCACCATGTGTGTACAGTCAATGGCATCCTGCTCCATGTGTGTGTAGGCACTGACACCCTACACCGCATTGTGTACAGTCACTGTCACCCTACACCATGAGTGTACAGTCACTGACACCCTACACCGCATTGTGTACAGTCACTGTCACACTGCACCATGTGTGTACAGTCACTGGCACCCTGCACTGTGTGTGTACAGTCACTGGTAGCATGCACCATGTGTGTACAGTCACTGGAACCATGCACCATATGTGTACAGTCACTGGCACCCTATATCATTTGTCTACAGTCACTGGCACCCTACACCATGTGTGTACAGTCATTGGCACCCTATGCCATGTATGTACCGTCACTGGCACACTGCACCATATGTGTACAGTCACTGACAGACTACACTGCGTGTGTACAGTCACTGGCACCCTGCACTGCATGTGTACAGTCACTGGCACCCTGCACCATGTGTGTACAGTCACTGGCACCATACAACACATGTTTACAGTCACTGGCATCCTGCAAAACCATCTGTGTACAGTCACTGAAACCCTGCACTGTGTGTGTACAGTCATTGGCAACCTGCACCATGTGTGTACAGTCACGGACATCCTTCTCTGTGTGTGTACAGTCACTGACACCCTACACTGCATTGTGTACAGTCACTGTCACACTGCACCATGTGTGTACAGTCACTGGCACCCTATACCAGTATTCTACAGTCACTGGCACCTTGCACCATGTGTGTACAGTCAATGGCACCCTGCTCCATGTGTGTACAGTCACTGACACCCTACACCGCATTGTGTACAGTCACTGTCACCCTGCACCATGTGTGTACAGTCACTGAAACCCTACACTGCATGTGTACAGTCACTGGCAACCTGCACCGCATGTGTATAGTCACTGCCACCCTGCACCAGGTGTGTACAGTCACTGACAACCTGCAAAGCCATCTGCGTACAGTCACTGACACCCTGAACTATGTGTATAAAGTCACTGAAACCCTGCACCATGCGTGTACAGTCACTGAATACCTGCACCATGTGTGTACAGTCATTGGCATCCTGCACTGTGTGGTACAGTCACTGACAACCTGCAAAGCCATCTGCGTACAGTCACTGACACCCTGAATCAGGTGTATACAGTCACTGTCACCCTGCGCCGTGTATGTACAGTCACTGAATACCTGCAGCATGCGTGTACAGTCACTGGCACCCTGCAAAGCCATCTGAGTACAGTCACTGACACCCTGCAGCATGTGTGTACAGTCTCTGGCACCCTGCACCATGCGTTTACAGTCACCGGCACCATGCACAATATGTGTACAGTCACTGAAACCCTGCACCACGTGTATACAGTAACTGGCACCCTGCCTCACATGTGTACAATCACTGGCACACTGCGCCATGTGTGTACAGTCACTGGCACCCTGCACCATGTGTGTACAGTCACTGACACCCTGCAGCATGTGTGTACAGTCACTGGCACCCTGCTCCATGTGTGTACAGTCACTGACACCCTACACCGCGTTGTGTACAGTCACTGTCACACTGCACCGTGTGTGTACAGTCACTGGCACCCTATACCATTAGTCTACAGTCAATGGCACCTTGCACCATGTGTGTACAGTCAATGGCACCCTGCTCCATGTGTGTATAGTCACTGACACCCTACACCGCATTGTGTACAGTCACTGTCACCCTGCACCATGCGTGTACAGTCACTGAAACCCTACACTGCATGTGTATAGTCACTGCCAAACTGCACCATGTGTGTACAGTCACTGACAACCTGCAAAGCCATCTGTGTACAGTCACTGACACCCTGAACTATGTGTATACAGTCACTGAATACCTGCACCGTGTGTGTATAGTCATTGACATCCTGCGCCATGTGTGTACAGTCACTGACAACCTTCAAAGCCATCTGCGTACAGTCACTGACACCCTGAACCAAGTGTATACAGTCACTGAAACCCTGCATCATGTGTGTACAGTCAGTGGCACCCTGCACCACATATGTACAGTCACTGTCACCCTGCACCATGTGTGTACATTCAGTTTTACCCTGCACCACATGTGTACAGTCACTGGCACCTTGCACCACGTTTGTACATTCACTGGTACCATGCACTGTGTGTATACAGTCACTGGTAGCATGCACCATGTGTGTGCATTCGCTGGAACCATGCACCATATGTGTACAGTCACAGGCACCCTATACTATTTGTCTATAGTCACTGGCACCCCATGCCTTGTATGTACAGTCACTGGCACACTGCACCATATGTGTACAATCACTGACAGTCTACACTGTGTGTGTACAGTCACTGGCACCCTGCACCAGATGTGTACAGTCATTTGCACCCTGCACCATGTGTGTACAGTCACTGGCACCATACAACACATGTGTACAGTCACTGGCATCCTGCAAAACCATCTGTGTACAGTCACTGACACCCTGCAGCATCCGTTTACAGTCACGGGCACCCTGCACAATATCTCTACAGTCACTGAAACCCTGCACTATGTGTGTACAGTCACTGACACTCTATACCACGTTGTGTACAGTCACTGTCACACTGCACCATGTGTGTACAGTCACTGACACCCTACACCACGTTGTGTACAGTCACTGTCACCCTGCACCATGTGTGAACAGTCACTGAAACCCTACACTGCATGTGTACAGTCATTGGCAACCTGCACCGCATGTGTATAATCACTGCCACCCTGCACCATGTGTGTACAGTCACTGACAACCTGCAAAGCCATCTGCGTACAGTCCCTGACACCCTGTACCATGTGTATAAAGTCACTGAAACCCTGAACCATGTGTGTACAGTCACTGGCACCCTATACCATTAGTCTACAGGCACTGGCACCTTGCACCATGTGTGTACAGTCAATGGCATCCTGCTCCATGTGTGTATAGTCACTGACACCCTACACCGCATTGTGTACGGTCACTGTCACCCTGCACCATGTGTGTACAGTCACTGAAACCCTACACTGCATGTGTACAGTCACTGGCAACCTGCACCGCATGTGTATAGTCACTACCAAACTGCACCATGTGTGTACAGTCACTGACAACCTGCAAAGCCATCTGCGTACGGTCACTGAAACCTTGAACTATGTGTATACAGCCACTGAATACCTGCACCGTGTGTGTACAGTCATTGACATCCTGCGCCGTGTGTGTACAGTCACTGACAACCTTTAAAGCCATCTGCGTACAGTCACTGACACCCTGAACAAGGTGTATACAGTCACTGAAACCCTGCACCATGTGTGTACAGTCAGTGGCACACTGCACCACATCTGTACAGTCACTGACACCTTGCACCACGTTTGTACATTCACTGTTACCATGCACTGTGTGTATACAGTCACTGGTAGCATGCACCATGTGTGTACAGTCGCTGGAACCATGCACCATATGTGTACAGTCACTGGCACCCTGAACCATTTGTCTATAGTCAATGGCACCGTACACCATGTGTGTAGAGTCATTGGCAACTTATGCCATGTATATACAGTCACTGGCACACTGCACCATATGTGTACAGTCACTGACAGTCTACACTGCGTGCGTACAGTCACTGGCACCCTGCACCACATGTGTACAGTCACTGGCAACCTGCACCATGTGTGTACAGTCACTGGCAATATACAACACATGTGTACAGTCACTGGCATCCTGCAAAACCATCTGTGTACAGTCGTTGGCAACCTGCACCATGTGTGTACAGTCACGGACATCCTTCTCTGTGTGTGTACAGTCACTGACACCCTGCACCATATGTGTACAATCACTGGCACCCTCTACCGTGTTTGTCAGTTGCTGGTACACTGTACCATTGTGTGTACAGTCACTGGCAGCCTGCACCTTTTGTTTATAGTCACTGGCACCCTGCAGCATATGTGTACAGTCACTGACACCCTGCACCGCATGTAGACCGCCCCTGGAACACTATCCATTTGTCTACAGTCACTGACACACTGCACCATGTGTGTACAGTCACTGACAACCTGCAAAGACATCTGTGTACAGTCCCTGACACCCTGCACCATGTGTATAAAGTCACTGAAACTCTGCACCATGTGTGTACAGTCAATGGCATCCTGCTCCATGTGTGTGTAGGCACTGACACCCTACACCGCATTGTGTACAGTCACTGTCACCCTACACCATGTGTGTACAGTCACTGAAACCCTACACTGCATGTGTACAGTCACTAGCACCCTGCACCGAGTGTCTATAGTCACTGGAACTGTGCACCATGTGTGTGCAGTCACTGGCACACTGCACCATATTTGTACAGTCACTGGCACCCTATACCATGTGTCTACAGTCAATGGCTCCCTGCAGCATGTATGTACGGTCATTGGCACCACATACCATGTTTGTACAGTCACTGGCACCCTATACAATGTGTGTTCAGTCACTGGCACCCTGCAACGCATGTGTACAGTCACTGGCACACTGCACCATGTGTGTTATTTCACTCTTACCCTATACTATGTGTTTACAAGTCACTGGCACCCTGCACCATATGCTTACAGTCATTGGTACCCTATACCATGTGTGTACATACATGGGCACCCTGCACCACGTGTGAACATTCACTGCCACCCTGCACCATTGTTTGTACAGTCACTGGCACCCTGCACAATGTGTGTACAGTCACTGAAACCCTGCACCATGTGCGTACAGTCACTGGCATCCTGCACCATGTGTGTACAGTAACTGGCACCCTGCCTCACTTGTGTACAGTCACTGGCACCCTGCATCATGTGTGTACAGTCACTGGTACCCTGCACTGTGTGTGTACAGTCACTGGCAACCTACACCGTGTGCGTACAGTCACTAGCACACTGCACCGTATGTGTACAGTCACTGGCACCCTATATCATGTGTCTACGGTCACTGGCACCCTACACCATGTGTGTACAGTCATTGGTACACTATACCAAGTGTGTACAGTCACAGGAACCCCCTATACCATGTGTCTACAGTCACTGACACCATGCAACATGTGCGTCCAGCCACTGGCACCCTGCAGCATGTGTGTACAGGCACTGACACCATGCAAAGCCATCTGTGTACAGACACTGACACCCTGTACCGTTTGTGTTCAGTGATTGGCACACTGCACCATGTGTGTACAGTCAATGGCACCCTGCAAAGCCATCTGCGTACAGTCACTGACACCCTGCAGCATGTGTGTACAGTCACTGGCACCCTGCACCATGCAATTACAGTCACCGGCACCATGAACAATATGTGTGCAGTCACTGAAACCCTGCACCATGTGTGTACAGTCACTGGCACCCTGCACCACGTGTGTACAATCACTGGCACCCTGCCTCACATGTGTACTATCACTGGCACACTGCGCCATGTGTGTATAGTCACTGGCACCCTGCACCGTGTGTGTACAGTCACTGGTACCATGCACCATTTGTATACAGTCACTGGTAGCATGCATCATGTGTGTACAGTCGCTGGAACAATGCACCATATGGGTACAGTCACTGGCACCCTATATCATTTGTCTGTAGTCACTGGCACCCTATGCCATGTATGTACAGTCACTGGCACACTGCACCATATGTGTACAGTCACTGACAGTCTACACTGTGTGTGTACAGTCACTGGCAACCTGCACCACATGTGTACAGACACTTGCACACTGCACCATGTGTGTACAGTCACTGGCACCATACAACACATGTGTACAGTCACCGGCATCCTGCAAAACCATCTGTGTACAGTCACCGACACCCTGCAGCATGGGTGTACAGTCACTGGCACCCTGCACCATGTGTTTACAGTCACGGGCACCCTGCACAATATCTCTACAGTCACTGAAACCCTGCACCATGTGTGTACAGTCACTGACACCCTACACCACATTGTGTACAGTCACTGTCACACTGCACCATGTGTGTACAGTCAATGACACCCTACACTGCATGTGTACAGTCACTGTCAACCTGCACCACGTTGTGTACAGTCACTGTCACACTGCACCATGTGTGTACAGTCACTGGCACCCTATACCATTAGTCTACAGGCACTGGCACCTTGCACCATGTGTGTACAGTCAATGGCATCCTGCTCCATGTGTGTATAGTCACTGACACCCTACACCGCGTTGTGTACGGTCACTGTCACCCTGCACCATGTGTATGCAGTCACTGAAACCCTACACTGCATGTGTACAGTCACTGGCAACCTGCACCGCATGCGTATAGTCACTGCCACCCTGCACCATGTGTGTACAGTCACGGACAACCTGCAAAGCCATCTGCGTACGGTCCCTGACACCCTGCACCATGTGTATACAGTCACTGAAACCCTGCACCATGTGTGTACAGTCACTGGCACCCTGCTCCATGTGTGTACAGTCACTGACACCGTACACCTCGTTGTGTACAGTCACTGTCACACTGCACCACGTGTGTACAGTCACTGGCACCCTATACCATTAGTCTACAGGCATTGGCACCCTGCAGCATGTGTGTACAGTCACTGTCACCCTGCACCATGTGTGTACAGTCACTGGCAAGCTGCGCCACAAGTGCACTGTCACTGGCACAGTGCACCGCAAGTGTACAGTCTCTAGCACCCTGCACCGAGTATCTATAGTCACTGGAACTGTGCACCATGTGTGTGCAGTCACTGGCACACTGCACCATAGGTGTACAGTCACTGGCACCCTATACCATGTGTCTACAGTCAATGGCTCCCTGCAGCATGTATGTACGGTCATTGGCACCATATACCATGTGTGTACAGTCACTGGCACCCTATACAATGTGTGTTCAGTCACTGGCACCCTGCAACGCATGTGTACAGTTACTGGCACACTGCACCATGTGTGTTATTTCACTCTTACCCTATACTATGTGTTTACAAGTCACTGGCACCCTGCACCATATGCTTACAGTCATTGGTACCCTATACCATGTGTGTACATACATGGGCACCCTGCACCGCGTGTGAACATTCACTGCCACCCTGCACCATTGTTTGTACAGTCACTGGCACCCTGCACAATGTGTGTACAGTCACTGAAACCCTGCACCATGTGCATACAGTCACTGGCACCCTGCACCATGTGTGTACAGTAACTGGCACCCTGCCTCACTTGTGTACAGTCACTGGCACCCTGCACCATGTGTGTACAGTCACTGGCACCCTGCACTGTGTGTGTACAGTCACTGGCAACCTACACCGTGTGCGTACAGTCACTAGCACACTGCACCATATGTGTACAATCACTGGCACTGTGCACCATATGTGTACAGTCACTGGCACCCTATACCATGTGTCTACAGTCACTGGCACCCTACACCATGTGTGTACAGTCATTGGTACACTATACCAAGTGTGTACAGTCACGGGAACCCCCTATACCATGTGTCTACAGTCACTGGCACCATGCAACATGTGCGTCCAGCCACTGGCACCCTGCAGCGTGTGTGTACAGTCACTGACACCCTGCAAAGCCATCTGTGTACAGACACTGACACCCTGCACCGTTTGTGTTCAGTGATTGGCACCCTGCACCATGTGTGTACAGTCAATGGCACCCTGCAAAGCCATCTGCGTACAGTCACTGACACCCTGCAGCATGTGTGTACAGTCACTGGCACCCTGCACCATGCGTTTACAGTCACCGTCACCATGCACAATATGTGTACAGTCACTGGCACCCTGCACCACGTGTGTACAATCACTGGCACCCTGCCTCACATGTGTACTATCACTGGCACACTGCGCCATGTGTGTATAGTCACTGGCACCCTGCACCGTGTGTGTACAGTCACTGGTACCATGCACCATGTATATACAGTCACTGGTAGCATGCATCATGTGTGTACAGTCGCTGGAACCATACACCATATGTGTACAGTCACTGGCACCCTATACCATTTGTCTGTAGTCACTGGCACCCTATGCCATATATGTACAGTCACTGGCGCCCTGCACCATTTGTGTACAGTCACTGACAGTCTACACTGTGTGTGTACAGTCACTGGCAACCTGCACCACATGTGTACAGACACTTGCACCCTGCACCATGTGTGTACAGTCACTGGCACCATACAACGCGTGTGTACAGTCACCGGCATCCTGCAGCATGCGTGTACAGTCACTGGCACCCTGCACCATGCGTCTACAGTCACGGGCACCCTGCACAATATCTCTACAGTCACTGAAACCCTGCACCATGTGTGTACAGTCACTGACACCCTACACCACATTGTGTACAGTCACTGTCACACTGCACCATGTGTGTACAGACACTGACACCCTACACCGCGTTGTGTACAGTCACTGTCACCCTGCACCATCTGTGAACAGTCACTGAAACCCTACACTGCATGTGTACAGTCACTGGCAACCTGCACCACATGCGTATAGTCACTGCCACCCTGCACCATGTGTGTACTGTCACTGACAACCTGCAAAGCCATCTGCTTACAGTCCCTGACACCCTGCACCATGTGTATACAGTCACTGAAACCCTGCACCATGTGTGTGCAGTCACTGGCACCCTGCTCCATGTGTGTACAGTCACTGACACCCTACACCTCGTTGTGTACAGTCACTGGCAACCTGCACCACATGCGTATAGTCACTGCCACCCTGCACCATGTGTGTACAGTCACTGACAACCTGCAAAGCCATCTGCGTACAGTCCCTGACACCCTGCACCATGTGTATACAGTCACTGAAACCCTGCACCATGTGTGTGCAGTCACTGGCACCCTGCTCCATGTGTGTACAGTCACTGACACCCTACACCTCGTTGTGTACAGTCACGGTCACACTGCACCATGTGTGTACAGTCACTGGCACCCTATACCATTAGTCTACAGGCACTGGCACTTTGCACCATGTGTGTACAGTCAATGGCACCTTGCTCCATGTGTGCATAGTCACTGACACCCTACACCGCGTTGTGTAGTCACTGTCACCCTGCACCATGTGTGTACAGTCACTGAAACCCTACATTGCATGTGTACAGTCACTGGCAACCTGCACTGCATGTGTATAGTCACTACCAAACTGCACCATGTGTGTACAGTCACTGACAACCTGCAAAGCCATCTGTGCACAGTCACTGACACCCTGAACTATGTGTATACAGTCACTGAATACCTGCACCGTGTGCGTACAGTCATTGACATCCTGCGCCGTGTGTGTACAGTCACTGAAAACCTTCAAAGCCATCTGCGTACAGTCACTGACACCCTGAACCAGGTGTATACAGTCACTGAAACCCTGCACCATGTGTGTACAGTCAGTGGCACCCTACACCACATATGTACAGTCATTGTCACCCTGCACCATGTGTGTGCATTCACTGGTACCCTGCACCACATGTGTACAGTCACTGGCACCTTGCACCACGTTTGTACATTCACTGGTACCATGCACTGTGTGTATACAGTCACTGGTAGCATGCAACATGTGTGTACAGTCACTGGAACCATGCACCATATGTGTACAGTCACTGGCACCCTATACCATTTGTCTATAGTCAATGGCATCCTACACCATGTGTGTAGAGTCATTGGCAACCTATGCCATGTATGTACAGTCACTGGCACACTGCACCATATGTGTACAGTCACTGACAGTCTACACTGCGTGTGTACAGTCACTGGCACCCTCTACCGTGTTTGTCAGTTGCTGGTACACTGTACCATTGTGTGTACAGTCACTGGCACCCTGCAACTTTTGTTTATAGTCACTGGCACCCTGCAGCATATGTGTACAGTCACTGACACCCTGCACCGCATGTAAACCGCCCCTGGAACACTATCCATTTGTCTACAGTCACTGACACACTGCACCATGTGTGTACAGTCACTGGCATCCTGTACCATGTGTGTACAGTCACTGGCATCCTGCACAATATGTGTACAGTCACTGAAACACTGCACCATATGTTTACAGTAACTGACATCCTTCACTGTATCTGTACAGTCACTGAAACCCTGCACTATGTGTGTACAGTCATTGACATCCTCCACCGTGTGTGTGTCCAGTCGCTGGTACACTGCACCATCTGTTTACAGTCACTGACATGCTTCACCGTGTGTGTACAGTCACTGACATGCTTCAACATGTGTGAACAGTCACTGGCACCCTCCAGTGTGTGTGTACATTCACTGGTACACTGCACCATCTGTGTACAGTCGCTGTCACCCTACACCATGTGTGTACAGTCACTGGCAAGCTGCGCCACAAGTGTACTGTCACTGGCACGCTGCACCACAAGTGTACTGTCACTGGCACGCTGCACCACAAGTGTACAGTCACTGACACCCTGCACTATGTGTGTGCAGTCATTGACATCCTCCACTGTGTGTGTACAGTTGCTGGTACACTGCACCATCTGTTTACAGTCACTGACATGCTTCACCGTGTGTGTACAGTCACTGAAACCCTGCACCATGTGTGTACAGTCCCTGGCACACTGCTCCATGTGTGTACAGTCACTGACACCCTACACCACATTGTGTACAGTCACTGTCACACTGCACCATGTGTGTACATTCACTGGCACCCTCCAGTGTGTGTGTACATTCACTGGTACACTGCACCATCTGTGTACAGTCACTGTCACCCTGCACCATGTGTGTACAGTCACTGGCAAGCTGCGCCACAAGTGTACTGTCACTGGCACACTGCACCGCAAGTGTACCGTCACTAGCACCCTGCACCGAGTGTCTATAGTCACTGGAACTGTGCACCATGTGTGTGCAGTCACTGGCACCCTATGCCATGTGTCTACAGCTACTGGCTCCCTGCAGCATGCATGTCCGTTCATTGGTTCCATATACCATGTGTGTACAGTCATTGGCACCCTATACAATGTGTGTTCAGTCACTGGCTCCCTGCAACGCATGTGTACAGCTACTGGCACACTGCACCATGTGTGTTATTTCACTTTTATCCTATACTATGTGTTTATAGTCACTGGCACCCTGCACCATATGTTTACAGTCATTGGTAACCTATACCATGTGTATACATACATGGGCACCCTGCACTGTCTGTGAACATTCACTGGCACCCTGCACCATTGTTTGTACAGTCACTGAAACCCTGCACCACGTGTGTACAGTAATTGGCACCCAGCCTCACTTTTGTACAGTCACTGGCACACTGCACCATGTGTGTACAGTCACTGGCACCCTGCACCGTGTGTGTACAGTCACTGGCAACCTACACCGTGTGTGTACAGTCACTGGCACCATGCAACATGTGTGTCCAGCCACTGGCACCCTGCAGCATGTGTGTACAGTCACTGACACCCTGCAAAGCCATATGTGTACAGACACTGACACCCTGCACCAATTGTGTTCAGTGATTGGCACCCTGCACCGTGTGTGTACAGTCAATGGCACCCTACAAAGCCATCTGCGTACAGTCACTGACACCCTGCCGCATGTGTGTACAGTCACTGGCACCCTGCACCATGCGTTTACAGTCACCGTCACCATGCACAATATGTGTACAGTCACTGAAACCCTGCACCATGTGTGTACAGTCACTGGCACCCTGCACCACGTGTTTACAATCACTGGCACCCTGCCTCACATGTGTACTATCACTGGCACACTGCGCCATGTGTGTATAGTCACTGGCACCCTGCATCGTGTGTGTACAGTCACTGGTACCATGCACCATGTGTATACAGTCACTGGTAGCATGCATCATGTGTGTACAGTCGCTGGAACCATGCACCATATGTGTACAGTCACTGGCACCCTATACCATTTGTCTATAGTCACTGGCACCCTACGCCATGTATGTACAGTCACTGGCACCCTGCACCATGTGTGTACCGTCACTGACACCTTACACTTCATGTGTACAGTCACTGGCATCCTCCACCGCATGTGTATCATCACTGCCACACTGTACCATGTGTGTTCAGTCACTGACAACCTGCAAATCCATCGGCGTACAGTCACTGACATCCTGAACCATGTGTGTACAGTCACTGAATACCTGCACTGTGTGTTTACAGTCATTGGCATCCTGCGCCATGTGTGTACACTCACTGACAACCTGCAAAGCTATCTGCGTACAGTCACTGACACACTGCATCGTGTGTACACAGTCACTGAAACACTGCACCATGTTTGTACAGTCACTGTCACCCTGCACCAGGTGTGTACCTTCACTGGCACCCTATACCATTTGTCTACAGTCACTGACACTCTGCAGCATGTGTGTACAGTCATTGGCAGCATATACCATGTGTGTACAGTCACTGGCACCCTATACAATGTGTGTTCAGTCACTGGCACCCTGCAAAGCCATCTGCATACAGTCAATGGCACCCTGCATCATGTGCATACAGTCACTGAAAACCTGCACCATGTGTGTACAGTCACTGGCACCCTGCACCACATATGTACAGTCACTGTCGCCCTGCGCCATGTGCGTACATGCACTGGTACACTGGACTGCATGTGTACAGTCATTGGTAGCATGCACAATGTGTGTACAGTCGCTGAAACCATGCATCATATGTGTACAGTCACTGGCAACCAATACCATTTATCTACAATCACTGGCACCATACACCATGTGTGTACAGTCACTGGCACCCTGCACCATATGTGTACAGTCACTGGCACCCTGCACCATGTGTGTACAGTCACTGGCACCATACAACACATGTGTACAGTCACCAGCATCCTGCAAAACCATCTGTGTCAACTCACTGACACCCTGCACCATCTGTATACAGTCATTGGCAACCTGCACCATGTATGTACTGTCACAGACATCCTTCTCCGTATATGTACAGTCACTGACATCCTACACCATGTGTGTACAGTCACTGGCACCCTGCACCGTGTGTGGACAGTCACTGGTACACTGTACTATTGTGTGTACAGTCACTGGCACCCTATATCATGTGACCACAGTCACTGGCACACTGCACCTTGTGTTTATAGTCACTGGCACACTGCAGCATATGTGTACAGTCACTGACACCCTGCACCACATGTGGACAGCCCCTGGAACACTATGCCATGTGTCTACAGTCACTGTCACACTGCAGCATGTGTGTACAGTCACTAGCATCCTGCACCGTGTGTGTACGTTCACTGGCTTGGAGCACTATGTGTGTACAGTTACTGAAACCCTGCACCTTGTGTGTACAGTCGCTGGCACCCTGCACCACATTTGTACAGTCACTGGAACCCTGTGCCATGTGTGTACAGTCACTGGCACCCTATACCATCAGTCTACAGTCACTGGCACCTTGCACCATGTGTGTACAGTCAATGGCACCCTGCTCCATGTGTGTACAGTCACTGACACCCTACACCGCATTGTGTACAGTCACTGGCACCCTGCACCATGTGTGTACAGTCACTGACACCTTACACTGCATGTGTACAGTCACTGGCAACCTGCACCGCATCTGCATAGTCACTGCCACCCTGCACCATGTGTGTACAGTCACTGAATAACTGCACTGTGTGTGTACACTCACTGACAACCTGCAAAGCCATCTGTGTATAGTCACTGACACCCTGCATCATGTGTATACAGACTCTGAAACACTGCACCATGTGTGTACAGTCACTGGCACCTTGCTCCACGCGTGTACAGTCACTGACACCCTACACCGCGTTGTGTACAGTCACTGGCACCCTGCACCATGTGTGTACAGTCACTGACACCTTACACTGCGTGTGTACAGTCACTGGCAACCTGCACCGCATCTGCATAGTCACTGCCACCCTGCATCATGTGTGTTCAGTCACTGAATAACTGCACTGTGTGTGTACACTCACTGACAACCTGAAAAGCCATCTGTGTATAGTCACTGACACCGTGCATCATGTGTATACAGTCTCTGAAACACTGCACCATGTGTGTACAGTCACTGTCACCCTGCACCATGTGTGTACATTCACTGGTACCCTGCACCATGTGTGTACAGTCACTGACACCCTGCACCATGTGTGTACAGTCACTGGCACCCTATACCATTTGTCCACAGTCACTGGCACCGTACACCATGTGTGTAACGTCATTGGCACTCTATGCCATGTGTGTACCATCACTGGCAACCTGTGCCATGTGTGTACAGTCAATAGGCACCCTATACCATTAGTCTACAGTCACTGGCACTTTGCACCATATGTGTACTGTCAATTGCACCCTGCTCCATGAGTGTACAGTCACTGACACCCTACACCGCATTGTGTACAGTCAATGGCACCCTGCACCATGTATGTACAGTCACTGACACCCTGAAGTGCGTGTGTAAAGTCACTGGCAACCTGCATCGCATGTGTATAGTTACTGCCACCCTGCAAAATGTGTGTACAGATCACTGACAACCTGCAAACCCATTGGCGTACAGACACTGACACCCTGAACCATGTGTGTACAGTCACTGAATAACTGCACCGAATGTGTACAGTCATTGGCATCGTGCACCAGGTGTGTACAGTCACTGACAACCTGCAAAGCCATCTGCAAACAGTCACTGACACCCTGCATCATGCGTATATAGTCACTGAAACACTGCACCATGTGTGTACAGTCACTGGCACCCTGCACCACATATGTACAGTCGTTGGAGCCCTGCAGCATATGTGTACAGTCACTGGCACACTATACCATGTGTCTACAGTCACTGGCACGCTGCACCATGTGTGTACAGTCATCGGCACACCATACCAAGTGTGTAAAGTCACACTCACCACCCATACCATGTGTCCACAGTCACTGTCACCATGCAACATGTGTGTCCAGCCACTGGCACCCTGCAGCATGTGTATACAGTCACTGACACCCTGCAAAGCCATCTGTGTACAGAAACTGACACCCTGCACCGTTTGTGTTCAGTCATTGGCACCCTGCACCATGTGTGTACAGTCATTGGCACTCTGCAAAGCCATTTGCGTGCAGTCACTGACACCCTGCAGCATGTGTGTACAGTCACTGGCACCCTGCACCACATTTGTACAGTCACTGGAACCCTGTGCCATGTGTGTACAGTCACTGGCACCCTGTACCATTAGTCTACAGTCACTGGCACCTTGCACCATGTGTGTACAGTCAATGGCATCCTGCTCCATGTGTGTACAGTCACTGACACCCTACACCGCGTTGTGTACAGTCACTGGCACCCTGCACCATGTGTGTACCATTACTGACACCTTACACTGCGTGTGTACAGTCACTGGCAACCTCCAACGCAGGTGTATAGACACTGCCACCCTACACCATGTGTGTTCAGTCACTGACAACCTGCAAAGCCATCGGCGTACAGTCACTGACACCCTGACCCATGTGTCTACAGTCAATGAATACCTGCACTGTGTGTGTACAGTCATTGGCATCCTGCGCCGTGTGTGTACACTCACTGACAACCTGCAAAGCCATCTGCGTACAGTCACTGACACCCTGCATCATGTGTATACCGTCACTGAAACACTGCACCATGTGTGTACAGTCACTGGCACCCTGCACCGTGTGCACATTCACTGGTACCCTGCACCGTGTGTGTACAGTCACTGGAACCCTGCACCATATGTGTACAGTCACTGGCACCCTATACCATTTGTCCACAGTCACTGGCACCGTACACCATGTGTGTAACATCATTGGCACTCTATGCCATGTGTGTACAGTCACTGGCACCCTGCACTGCATATGTACAGTCACTGGCACTCTGCACCATATATGTACTGTCACTGGCACCCTATGCCATGTGTCTACAGTCACTGGCACCCTGCAGCATGTGTGTACGGTCATTTGCAGCATACACCATGTGTGTACAGTCACTGGCACCTTATACAATGTGTGTTCACTCACTGGCACCCTGCACCACATTTGTACAGTTACTGGCACACGGCACCATGTGTGTACAGTCACGTTTACCCTTTACTATGTGTCTAGAGTCACTGGCACCCTGCACCATATGTTTACAGTCATTGGTACCCTATACCATGTGTGTACATACATGGGCACCCTGCACCGCATTTGAACATTCACTGGCACCCTGCACCATTGTTTGTACAGTCATTGGCACCCTGCACAATGTGTGTATAGTCACTGAAAACATGCAACATGTGTGTACAGTCACTGGCACCCTGCACCATGTGTGTACAGTAACTGGCACCCTGCCTCACATGTGTATACAGTCACTGAAACCCTGCACCATGTGTGTACAGTGCCTGGCACCCTGCACCACGTGTGTAGAGTAACTGGGACCCTGCCTCACATGTGTACAGTCACTGGAACACTGCGCCATGTGTGTACAGTCACTGGCACTCTGCACCGTGTGAGTACAGTTACTGGCAACCTGCACTGTGTGTGTACAGTCATTGGCAACCTGCACCGTGTGTGTACTGTCACTGGCACACTGCACCATATGTGTACAGTCACTGGCACACTGCACCATATGTGTACAGTCACTGGCACTGTGCACCTTATGTGTACAGTCACTGGCACCCTATACCATGTGCCTACAGTCACTGGCAACCTGCACCGTGTGTGTACTGTCACAGGCACACTGCACCATATGTGTACAGTCACTGGCACTGAGCACCATATGTGTGCCGTCACTGGCACTGTGCACCTTATGTGTACAGTCACTGGCACCCTAAATCAAGTGTCTATAGTCACTGGCACCCTGCACCATGTGTGTACAGTTTCTGGCACCTGCAAAGCCATCTGCGTACAGTCACTGACACCCTGCAGCATGTGTGTACAGTCACTGGCACACTGCACCATGTGTTTACAGTCACCGGCACCCTGCACAATATGCATAAAGTCATTGAAACCCTGCACCATGTGTGTGCAGTAGCTGGCACCCTGCACCACATGTGTACAGTCACTGGCAACCTGTGCCATGTGTGTACAGTCAATAGGCACCCTATACCATTAGTCTACAGTCACTGGCAACCTGCACCGCATGTGTATAGTCACTGCCACCCTGCAACATGTGTGTACAGATCACTGACAACCTGCAAACCCATTGGCGTACAGTCACTGAGTCGCTGAACCATGTGTGTACAGTCACTGAATACCTGCACCGAATGTGTACAGTCATTGGCATCCTGCACCATGTGTGTACAGTCACTGACAACCTGCAAAGCCATCTGATTACAGTCACTGACACCCTGCATCATGCGTATATAGTCACTGAAACACTGCACCATGTGTGTACAGTCACTGGCACCCTGCACCACATATGTACAGTCACTGTCAACTGGTGCTGTGTGTGTACATTCACTGGTACCCTGCACCACACGTGTACAGTCGTTGGAGCCCTGCACCATATGTGTACAGTCACTGGCACCCTATACCATGTGTCTACAGTCACTGGCATGCTGCACCATGTGTGTACAGTCATCGGCACACCATACCAAGTGTGTACAGTCACACTCACCACCCATACCATGTGTCTACAGTCACTGTCACCATGCAACATGTGTGTCCAGCCACTGGCACCCTGCAGCATGTGTATACAGTCACTGACACCCTGCAAAGCCATCTGTGTACAGAAACTGACACCCTGCACCGTTTGTGTTCAGTCATTGGCACCCTGCACCGTGTGTGTACAGTCACTGGCACTCTGCAAAGCCATTTGCGTGCAGTCAATGACACCCTGCATCATGCGTATATAGTCACTGAAACACTGCACCATGTGTGTACAGTCACTGGCACCCTGCACCACATATGTACAGTCACTGTCAACCGGTGCCGTGTGTGTACATTCACTGGTACCCTGCACCACATATGTACAGTCGTTGGAGCCCTGCAGCATATGTGTACAGTCACTGGCACACTATACCATGTGTCTACAGTCACTGGCACGCGGCACCATGTGTGTACAGTCATCGGCACACCATACCAAGTGTGTAAAGTCACACTCACCACCCATACCATGTGTCCACAGTCACTGTCACCATGCAACATGTGTGTCCAGCCACTGGCACCCTGCAGCATGTGTATACAGTCACTGACACCCTGCAAAGCCATCTGTGTACAGAAACTGACACCCTGCACCGTTTGTGTTCAGTCATTGGCACCCTGCACCGTGTGTGTACAGTCACTGGCACACTGCATCGTGTGTGTACGTTCACTGGCTCGGAGCACTATGTGTGTACAGTTACTGAAACCCTGCACCTTGTTTGTACAGTCACTGGCACCCTGCACCACATTTGTACAGTCACAGGAACCCTGTGCCATGTGTGTACAGTCACTGGCACCCTGCACCATGTGTGTACAGTCACTGACACCTTACACTGCGTGTGTACAGTCACTGGCAACCTGCACCGCATCTGCATAGTCACTGCCACCCTGCATCATGTGTGTTCAGTCACTGAATAACTGCACTGTGTGTGTACACTCACTGACAACCTGAAAAGCCATCTGTGTATAGTCACTGACACCCTGCATCATGTGTATACAGTCTCTGAAACACTGCACCATGTGTGTACATTCACTGGTACCCTGCACCATGTGTGTACAGTCACTGACACCCTGCACCATGTGTGTACATTCACTGGTACCCTGCACCATGTGTGTACAGTCACTGACACCCTGCACCATGTGTGTACAGTCACTGGCACCCTATACCATTTGTCCACAGTCACTGGCACCGTACACCATGTGTGTAACGTCATTGGCACTCTATGCCATGTGTGTACCATCACTGGCAACCTGTGCCATGTGTGTACAGTCAATAGGCACCCTATACCATTAGTCTACAGTCACTGGCACTTTGCACCATATGTGTACTGTCAATTGCACCCTGCTCCATGAGTGTACAGTCACTGACACCCTACACCGCATTGTGTACAGTCAATGGCACCCTGCACCATGTATGTACAGTCACTGACACCCTGAAGTGCGTGTGTAAAGTCACTGGCAACCTGCATCGCATGTGTATAGTTACTGCCACCCTGCAAAATGTGTGTACAGATCACTGACAACCTGCAAACCCATTGGCGTACAGACACTGACACCCTGAACCATGTGTGTACAGTCACTGAATAACTGCACCGAATGTGTACAGTCATTGGCATCGTGCACCAGGTGTGTACAGTCACTGACAACCTGCAAAGCCATCTGCAAACAGTCACTGACACCCTGCATCATGCGTATATAGTCACTGAAACACTGCACCATGTGTGTACAGTCACTGGCACTCTGCACCACATATGTACAGTCGTTGGAGCCCTGCAGCATATGTGTACAGTCACTGGCACACTATACCATGTGTCTACAGTCACTGGCACGCTGCACCATGTGTGTACAGTCATCGGCACACCATACCAAGTGTGTAAAGTCACACTCACCACCCATACCATGTGTCCACAGTCACTGTCACCATGCAACATGTGTGTCCAGCCACTGGCACCCTGCAGCATGTGTATACAGTCACTGACACCCTGCAAAGCCATCTGTGTACAGAAACTGACACCCTGCACCGTTTGTGTTCAGTCATTGGCACCCTGCACCATGTGTGTACAGTCACTGGCACTCTGCAAAGCCATTTGCGTGCAGTCACTGACACCCTGCAGCATGTGTGTACAGTCACTGGCACCCTGCACCACATTTGTACAGTCACTGGAACCCTGTGCCATGTGTGTACAGTCACTGGCACCCTGTACCATTAGTCTACAGTCACTGGCACCTTGCACCATGTGTGTACAGTCAATGGCATCCTGCTCCATGTGTGTACAGTCACTGACACCCTACACCGCGTTGTGTACAGTCACTGGCACCCTGCACCATGTGTGTACCGTTACTGACACCTTACACTGCGTGTGTACAGTCACTGGCAACCTCCAACGCAGGTGTATAGACACTGCCACCCTACACCATGTGTGTTCAGTCACTGACAACCTGCAAAGCCATCGGCGTACAGTCACTGACACCCTGACCCATGTGTCTACAGTCAATGAATACCTGCACTGTGTGTGTACAGTCATTGGCATCCTGCGCCGTGTGTGTACACTCACTGACAACCTGCAAAGCCATCTGCGTACAGTCACTGACACCCTGCATCATGTGTATACCGTCACTGAAACACTGCACCATGTGTGTACAGTCACTGGCACCCTGCACCGTGTGCACATTCACTGGTACCCTGCACCGTGTGTGTACAGTCACTGGAACCCTGCACCATATGTGTACAGTCACTGGCACCCTATACCATTTGTCCACAGTCACTGGCACCGTACACCATGTGTGTAACATCATTGGCACTCTATGCCATGTGTGTACAGTCACTGGCACCCTGCACTGCATATGTACAGTCACTGGCACTCTGCACCATATATGTACTGTCACTGGCACCCTATGCCATGTGTCTACAGTCACTGGCACCCTGCAGCATGTGTGTACGGTCATTTGCAGCATACACCATGTGTGTACAGTCACTGGCACCTTATACAATGTGTGTTCACTCACTGGCACCCTGCACCACATTTGTACAGTTACTGGCACACGGCACCATGTGTGTACAGTCACGTTTACCCTTTACTATGTGTCTAGAGTCACTGGCACCCTGCACCATATGTTTACAGTCATTGGTACCCTATACCATGTGTGTACATACATGGGCACCCTGCACCGCATTTGAACATTCACTGGCACCCTGCACCATTGTTTGTACAGTCATTGGCACCCTGCACAATGTGTGTATAGTCACTGAAAACATGCAACATGTGTGTACAGTCACTGGCACCCTGCACCATGTGTGTACAGTAACTGGCACCCTGCCTCACATGTGCATACAGTCACTGAAACCCTGCACCATGTGTGTACAGTGCCTGGCACCCTGCACCACGTGTGTAGAGTAACTGGGACCCTGCCTCACATGTGTACAGTCACTGGAACACTGCGCCATGTGTGTACAGTCACTGGCACTCTGCACCGTGTGAGTACAGTTACTGGCAACCTGCACTGTGTGTGTACAGTCATTGGCAACCTGCACCGTGTGTGTACTGTCACTGGCACACTGCACCATATGTGTACAGTCACTGGCACACTGCACCATATGTGTACAGTCACTGGCACTGTGCACCTTATGTGTACAGTCACTGGCACCCTATACCATGTGCCTACAGTCACTGGCAACCTGCACCGTGTGTGTACTGTCACAGGCACACTGCACCATATGTGTACAGTCACTGGCACTGAGCACCATATGTGTGCCGTCACTGGCACTGTGCACCTTATGTGTACAGTCACTGGCACCCTAAATCAAGTGTCTATAGTCACTGGCACCCTGCACCATGTGTGTACAGTTTCTGGCACCTGCAAAGCCATCTGCGTACAGTCACTGACACCCTGCAGCATGTGTGTACAGTCACTGGCACACTGCACCATGTGTTTACAGTCACCGGCACCCTGCACAATATGCATAAAGTCATTGAAACCCTGCACCTTGTGTGTGCAGTAGCTGGCACCCTGCACCACATGTGTACAGTCACTGGCAACCTGTGCCATGTGTGTACAGTCAATAGGCACCCTATACCATTAGTCTACAGTCACTGGCAACCTGCACCGCATGTGTATAGTCACTGCCACCCTGCAACATGTGTGTACAGATCACTGACAACCTGCAAACCCATTGGCGTACAGTCACTGACACGCTGAACCATGTGTGTACAGTCACTGAATACCTGCACCGAATGTGTACAGTCATTGGCATCCTGCACCATGTGTGTACAGTCACTGACAACCTGCAAAGCCATCTGATTACAGTCACTGACACCCTGCATCATGCGTATATAGTCACTGAAACACTGCACCATGTGTGTACAGTCACTGGCACCCTGCACCACATATGTACAGTCACTGTCAACTGGTGCTGTGTGTGTACATTCACTGGTACCCTGCACCACACGTGTACAGTCGTTGGAGCCCTGCACCATATGTGTACAGTCACTGGCACCCTATACCATGTGTCTACAGTCACTGGCATGCTGCACCATGTGTGTACAGTCATCGGCACACCATACCAAGTGTGTACAGTCACACTCACCACCCATACCATGTGTCTACAGTCACTGTCACCATGCAACATGTGTGTCCAGCCACTGGCACCCTGCAGCATGTGTATACAGTCACTGACACCCTGCAAAGCCATCTGTGTACAGAAACTGACACCCTGCACCGTTTGTGTTCAGTCATTGGCACCCTGCACCGTGTGTGTACAGTCACTGGCACTCTGCAAAGCCATTTGCGTGCAGTCAATGACACCCTGCATCATGCGTATATAGTCACTGAAACACTGCACCATGTGTGTACAGTCACTGGCACCCTGCACCACATATGTACAGTCACTGTCAACCGGTGCCGTGTGTGTACATTCACTGGTACCCTGCACCACATATGTACAGTCGTTGGAGCCCTGCAGCATATGTGTACAGTCACTGGCACACTATACCATGTGTCTACAGTCACTGGCACGCTGCACCATGTGTGTACAGTCATCGGCACACCATACCAAGTGTGTAAAGTCACACTCACCACCCATACCATGTGTCCACAGTCACTGTCACCATGCAACATGTGTGTCCAGCCACTGGCACCCTGCAGCATGTGTATACAGTCACTGACACCCTGCAAAGCCATCTGTGTACAGAAACTGACACCCTGCACCGTTTGTGTTCAGTCATTGGCACCCTGCACTGTGTGTGTACAGTCACTGGCACTCTGCAAAGCCATTTGCGTGCAGTCACTGACACCCTGCAGCATGTGTGTACCGTCACTGGCACACTGCATCGTGTGTGTACGTTCACTGGCTCGGAGCACTATGTGTGTACAGTTACTGAAACCCTGCACCTTGTTTGTACAGTCACTGGCACCCTGCAGCATGTGTATACAGTCACTGACACCCTGCAAAGCCATCTGTGTACAGAAACTGACACCCTGCACCGTTTGTGTTCAGTCATTGGCACCCTGCACCATGTGTGTACAGTCACTGGCACTCTGCAAAGCCATTTGCGTGCAGTCACTGACACCCTGCAGCATGTGTGTACAGTCACTGGCACCCTGCACCACATTTGTACAGTCACTGGAACCCTGTGCCATGTGTGTACAGTCACTGGCACCCTGTACCATTAGTCTACAGTCACTGGCACCTTGCACCATGTGTGTACAGTCAATGGCATCCTGCTCCATGTGTGTACAGTCACTGACACCCTACACCGCGTTGTGTACAGTCACTGGCACCCTGCACCATGTGTGTACCGTTACTGACACCTTACACTGCGTGTGTACAGTCACTGGCAACCTCCAACGCAGGTGTATAGACACTGCCACCCTACACCATGTGTGTTCAGTCACTGACAACCTGCAAAGCCATCGGCGTACAGTCACTGACACCCTGACCCATGTGTCTACAGTCAATGAATACCTGCACTGTGTGTGTACAGTCATTGGCATCCTGCGCCGTGTGTGTACACTCACTGACAACCTGCAAAGCCATCTGCGTACAGTCACTGACACCCTGCATCATGTGTATACCGTCACTGAAACACTGCACCATGTGTGTACAGTCACTGGCACCCTGCACCGTGTGCACATTCACTGGTACCCTGCACCGTGTGTGTACAGTCACTGGAACCCTGCACCATATGTGTACAGTCACTGGCACCCTATACCATTTGTCCACAGTCACTGGCACCGTACACCATGTGTGTAACATCATTGGCACTCTATGCCATGTGTGTACAGTCACTGGCACCCTGCACTGCATATGTACAGTCACTGGCACTCTGCACCATATATGTACTGTCACTGGCACCCTATGCCATGTGTCTACAGTCACTGGCACCCTGCAGCATGTGTGTACGGTCATTTGCAGCATACACCATGTGTGTACAGTCACTGGCACCTTATACAATGTGTGTTCACTCACTGGCACCCTGCACCACATTTGTACAGTTACTGGCACACGGCACCATGTGTGTACAGTCACGTTTACCCTTTACTATGTGTCTAGAGTCACTGGCACCCTGCACCATATGTTTACAGTCATTGGTACCCTATACCATGTGTGTACATACATGGGCACCCTGCACCGCATTTGAACATTCACTGGCACCCTGCACCATTGTTTGTACAGTCATTGGCACCCTGCACAATGTGTGTATAGTCACTGAAAACATGCAACATGTGTGTACAGTCACTGGCACCCTGCACCATGTGTGTACAGTAACTGGCACCCTGCCTCACATGTGTATACAGTCACTGAAACCCTGCACCATGTGTGTACAGTGCCTGGCACCCTGCACCACGTGTGTAGAGTAACTGGGACCCTGCCTCACATGTGTACAGTCACTGGAACACTGCGCCATGTGTGTACAGTCACTGGCACTCTGCACCGTGTGAGTACAGTTACTGGCAACCTGCACTGTGTGTGTACAGTCATTGGCAACCTGCACCGTGTGTGTACTGTCACTGGCACACTGCACCATATGTGTACAGTCACTGGCACACTGCACCATATGTGTACAGTCACTGGCACTGTGCACCTTATGTGTACAGTCACTGGCACCCTATACCATGTGCCTACAGTCACTGGCAACCTGCACCGTGTGTGTACTGTCACAGGCACACTGCACCATATGTGTACAGTCACTGGCACTGAGCACCATATGTGTGCCGTCACTGGCACTGTGCACCTTATGTGTACAGTCACTGGCACCCTAAATCAAGTGTCTATAGTCACTGGCACCCTGCACCATGTGTGTACAGTTTCTGGCACCTGCAAAGCCATCTGCGTACAGTCACTGACACCCTGCAGCATGTGTGTACAGTCACTGGCACACTGCACCATGTGTTTACAGTCACCGGCACCCTGCACAATATGCATAAAGTCATTGAAACCCTGCACCATGTGTGTGCAGTAGCTGGCACCCTGCACCACATGTGTACAGTCACTGGCAACCTGTGCCATGTGTGTACAGTCAATAGGCACCCTATACCATTAGTCTACAGTCACTGGCAACCTGCACCGCATGTGTATAGTCACTGCCACCCTGCAACATGTGTGTACAGATCACTGACAACCTGCAAACCCATTGGCGTACAGTCACTGACACGCTGAACCATGTGTGTACAGTCACTGAATACCTGCACCGAATGTGTACAGTCATTGGCATCCTGCACCATGTGTGTACAGTCACTGACAACCTGCAAAGCCATCTGATTACAGTCACTGACACCCTGCATCATGCGTATATAGTCACTGAAACACTGCACCATGTGTGTACAGTCACTGGCACCCTGCACCACATATGTACAGTCACTGTCAACTGGTGCTGTGTGTGTACATTCACTGGTACCCTGCACCACACGTGTACAGTCGTTGGAGCCCTGCACCATATGTGTACAGTCACTGGCACCCTATACCATGTGTCTACAGTCACTGGCATGCTGCACCATGTGTGTACAGTCATCGGCACACCATACCAAGTGTGTACAGTCACACTCACCACCCATACCATGTGTCTACAGTCACTGTCACCATGCAACATGTGTGTCCAGCCACTGGCACCCTGCAGCATGTGTATACAGTCACTGACACCCTGCAAAGCCATCTGTGTACAGAAACTGACACCCTGCACCGTTTGTGTTCAGTCATTGGCACCCTGCACCGTGTGTGTACAGTCACTGGCACTCTGCAAAGCCATTTGCGTGCAGTCAATGACACCCTGCATCATGCGTATATAGTCACTGAAACACTGCACCATGTGTGTACAGTCACTGGCACCCTGCACCACATATGTACAGTCACTGTCAACCGGTGCCGTGTGTGTACATTCACTGGTACCCTGCACCACATATGTACAGTCGTTGGAGCCCTGCAGCATATGTGTACAGTCACTGGCACACTATACCATGTGTCTACAGTCACTGGCACGCTGCACCATGTGTGTACAGTCATCGGCACACCATACCAAGTGTGTAAAGTCACACTCACCACCCATACCATGTGTCCACAGTCACTGTCACCATGCAACATGTGTGTCCAGCCACTGGCACCCTGCAGCATGTGTATACAGTCACTGACACCCTGCAAAGCCATCTGTGTACAGAAACTGACACCCTGCACCGTTTGTGTTCAGTCATTGGCACCCTGCACCGTGTGTGTACAGTCACTGGCACTCTGCAAAGCCATTTGCGTGCAGTCACTGACACCCTGCAGCATGTGTGTACCGTCACTGGCACACTGCATCGTGTGTGTACGTTCACTGGCTCGGAGCATGATGTGTGTACAGTTACTGAAACCCTGCACCTTGTTTGTACAGTCACTGGCACCCTGCACCACATTTGTACAGTCACAGGAACCCTGTGCCATGTGTGTACAGTCACTGGCACCCTGTACCATTAGTCTACAGTCACTGGCACCTTGCACCATGTGTGTACAGTCAATGGCATCCTGCTCCATGTGTGTACAGTCACTGACACCCTGCACCGCGTTGTGTACAGTCACTGGCACCCTGCACCATGTGTGTACCGTCACTGACACCTTACACTGCATGTGTACAGTCACTGGCAACCTCCAACGCAGGTGTATAGACACTGCCACCCTACACCATGTGTGTTCAGTCACTGACAACCTGCAAAGCCATCGGCGTACAGTCACTGACACCCTGACCCATGTGTCTACAGTCAATGAATACCTGCACTGTGTGTGTACAGTCATTGGCATCCTGCGCCGTGTGTGTACATTCACTGACAACCTGCAAAGCCATCTGCGTACAGTCACTGACACCCTGCATCATGTGTATACCGTCACTGAAACACTGCACCATGTGTGTACAGTCACTGGCACCCTGCACCGTGTGTACATTCACTGGTACCCTGCACCGTGTGTGTACAGTCACTGGAATCCTGCACCATATGTGTACAGTCACTGGCACCCTATACCATTTGTCCACAGTCACTGGCACCGTACACCATGTGTGTAACGTCATTGGCACTCTATGCCATGTGTGTACAGTCACTGGCACCCTGCACTGCATGTGTACAGTAACTGGCACTCTGCACCATATATGTACTGTCACTGGCACCCTATGCCATGTGTCTACAGTCACTGGCACCCTGCAGCATGTGTGTACGGTCATTTGCAGCATATACCATGTGTGTACAGTCACTGGCACCTTATACAATGTGTGTTCACTCACTGGCACCCTGCACCACATTTGTACAGTTACTGGCACACGGCACAATGTGTGTACAGTCACGTTTACCCTTTACTATGTGTCTAGAGTCACTGGCACGCTGCACCATATGTTTACAGTCATTGGTACCCTATACTATGTGTGTACATACATGGGCACCCTGCACCGCATTTGAACATTCACTGGCACCCTGCACCATTGTTTGTACAGTCATTGGCACCCTGCACAATGTGTGTATAGTCACTGAAAGCATGCAACATGTGTGTACAGTCATGGCGCCCTGCACCATGTGTGTACAGTAACTGGCACCCTGCCTCACATGTGTATACAGTCACTGAAACCCTGCACCATGTGTGTACAGTGCCTGGAACCCTGCACCACGTGTGTAGAGTAACTGGGACCCTGCCTCACATGTGTACAGTCACTGGAACACTGCGCCATGTGTGTACAGTCACTGGCACTCTGCACCGTGTGAGTACAGTTACTGGCAACCTGCACTGTGTGTGTACAGTCATTGGCAACCTGCACCGTGTGTGTACTGTCACTGGCACACTGCACCATATGTGTACAGTCACTGGCACACTGCACCATATGTGTACAGTCACTGGCACTGTGCACCTTATGTGTACAGTCACTGGCACCCTATACCATGTGCCTACAGTCACTGGCAACCTGCACCGTGTGTGTACTGTCACAGGCACACTGCACCATATGTGTACAGTCACTGGCACTGAGCACCATATGTGTACCGTCACTGGCACTGTGCACCTTATGTGTACAGTCACTGGCACCCTATACCAAGTGTCTATAGTCACTGGCACCCTGCACCATGTGTGTACAGTTTCTGGCACCTGCAAAGCCATCTGCGTACAGTCACTGACACCCTGCAGCATGTGTGTACAGTCACTGGCACACTGCACCATGTGTTTACAGTCACCGGCACCCTGCACAATATGCATAAAGTCATTGAAACCCTGCACCATGTGTGTGCAGTAGCTGGCACCCTGCACCACATGTGTACAGTCACTGGCAACCTGTGCCATGTGTGTACAGTCAATAGGCACCCTATACCATTAGTCTACAGTCACTGGCAACCTGCACCGCATGTGTATAGTCACTGCCACCCTGCAACATGTGTGTACAGATCACTGACAACCTGCAAACCCATTGGCGTACAGTCACTGACACGCTGAACCTTGTGTGTACAGTCACTGAATACCTGCACCGAATGTGTACAGTCATTGGCATCCTGCACCATGTGTGTACAGTCACTGACAACCTGCAAAGCCATCTGATTACAGTCACTGACACCCTGCATCATGCGTATATAGTCACTGAAACACTGCACCATGTGTGTACAGTCACTGGTACCCTGCACCACACGTGTACAGTCATTGGAGCCCTGCACCATATGTGTACAGTCACTGGCACCCTATACCATGTGTCTACAGTCACTGGCATGCTGCACCATGTGTGTACAGTCATCGGCACACCATACCAAGTGTGTACAGTCACACTCACCACCCATACCATGTGTCCACAGTCACTGTCACCATGCAACATGTGTGTCCAGCCACTGGCACCCTGCAGCATGTGTATACAGTCACTGACACCCTGCAAAGCCATCTGTGTACAGAAACTGACACCCTGCACCGTTTGTGTTCAGTCATTGGCACCCTGCACCGTGTGTGTACAGTCACTGGCGCTCTGCAAAGCCATTTGCGTGCAGTCACTGACACCTTGCAGCATGTGTGTACCGTCACTGGCACACTGCATCGTGTGTGTACGTTCACTGGCTCGGAGCACTATGTGTGTACAGTTACTGAAACCCTGCACCTTGTGTGTACAGTCACTGGCACCCTGCACCACATTTGTACAGTCACTGGAACCCTATACCATGTGTCTACAGTCACTGTCACCATGCAACATGTGTGTCCAGCCACTGGCACACTGCAGCATGTGTATACAGTCACTGACACCATGCACCATTTGTGTTTAGTGATTGGCACCCTGCACCATGTGTGTACAGTCACTGAGACCCTGCAAAGCCATCTGTGTACAGACACTGACACTCTGCACCGTTTGTGTTCAGTCATTGGCACCCTGCACCGTGTGTGTATAGTCACTGGCTCCCTGCAGAGCCATCTGCATACAGTAACTGACACCCTGCAGCATGTGTGTACCATCACTGGCACACTGCATCGTGTGTGTACGTTCACTGGCTCGGAGCACTATGTGTGTACAGTTACTGAAACCCTGCACCTTGTGTGTACAGTCACTGGAATCCTGCCTCACATGTGTACTGTCAATGGTACCCTGCACCATGTGTGTGCAGTCACTGGCAACCTGCACTGTGTGTGTACAGTCACTGGCACACTGCGCCATATGTGTACAGTCACTGGCACTGTGCACCATATGTGTACAGTCACTGGCAGCCTATACCATGTATCTACAGTCACTGGCACGCTGCACCATGTGTGTACAGTCATCGGCACACTATACCAAGTGTGTACAGTCACGCTCACCCCCTATACCATGTGTCTACAGTCACTGTCACCATGCAACATGTGTGTCCTGCCACTGGCAACCTGCAGCATGTGCATACAGTCACTGACACCCTGCAAAGCAATCTGTGTACAGAAACTGACACCCTGCACCGTTTGTGTTCAGTCATTGGCACCCTGCACCGTGTGTGTACAGTCACTGGCACTCTGCAAAGCCATTTGCGTGCAGTCACTGACACCTTGCAGCATGTGTGTACCGTCACTGGCACACTGCATCGTGTGTGTACGTTCACTGGCTCGGAGCACTATGTGTGTACAGTTACTGAAACCCTGCACCTTGTGTGTACAGTCACTGGCCCCCTGCACCACATTTGTACAGTCACCGGAACCCTGTGCCATGTGTGTACAGTCACTGGAACCCTATACCATTAGTCTACAGTCACTGGCACCTTGCACCATGTGTGTACAGTCAATGGCACCCTGCTCCATGTGTGTACAGTCACTGACACCCTACACCGCATTGTGTACAGTTACTGGCACCCTGCACCATGTGTGTACCGTCACTGACACCTTACACTGCATGTGTACAGTCACTGGCAACCTCCAACGCATGTGTATTGTCACTGCCACCGTACACCATGTGTGTTCAGTCACTGACAACCTGCAAAGGCATTGGCGTACAGTCACTGACACCCTGACCCATGTGTCTACAGTCAATGAATACCTGCACTGTGTGTACAGTCATTGGCATCCTGCGCCGTGTGTGTACATTCACTGACAACCTGCAAAGCCATCTGCGTACAGTCACTGACACCCTGCATCATGTGTATACCGTCACTGAAACACTGCACCATGTGTGTACAGTCACTGGCACCCTGCACCACATATGTACAGTCACTGTCACCCTGCACCGTGTGTGTACATTCACTGGTACCCTGCACCGTGTGCGTACAGTTACTGGAACCCTGCACCATATGTGTACAGTCACTGGCACCTTATACCATTTGTCCACAGTCACTGGCACCGTACACCATGTGTGTAACGTCATTGGCACTCTATGCCATATGTGTACCGTAACTGGCAACCTGTGCCATGTGTGTACAGTCAATAGGCACCCTATACCATTAGTCAACAGTCACTGGCACTTTGCACCATATATGTAGTGTCAATTGCACCCTGCTCCATGTGTGTACAGTCACTGACACCCTACACCGCATTGTGTAAAGTCAATGGCACCCTGCACCATGTGTGTACAGTCACTGACACCCTACACTGCGTGTGTACAGTCACTGGCAACCTGCACCGCATGTGTATAGTCACTGCCACCCTGCAACATGTGTGTACAGATCACTGACAACCTGCAAACCCATTGGCGTACAGTCACTGACACCCTGAAACGTGTGTACAGTCACTGAATAACTGCACCGAATGTGTACAGTCATTGGCATCGTGCACCATGTGTGTACAGTCACTGACAACCTGCAAAGCCATCTGCATACAGTCGCTGACACCCTGCATCATGCGTATATAGTCACTGAAACACGGCACCATGTGTGTACAGTCTCTGGCACCCTGCACCACATATGTACAGTCACTGTCAACCGGTGCCGGGTGTGTACATTCACTGGTACCCTGCACCACATATGTACAGTCGTTGGAGCCCTGCACCATGTGTGTACAGTCACTGGCACCCTATACCATGTGTCTACAGTCACTGGCACGCTGCACCATGTGTGTACAGTCATCGGCACACCATACCAAGTGTGTACAGTCACACTCACCACCTATACCATGTGTCTACAGTCACTGTCACCATGCAACATGTGTGTCCAGCCACTGGCACCCTGCAGCATGTGAATACAGTCACTGACACCCTGCAAAGCCATCTGTGTACAGACACTGAACCCTGCACCGTTTGTGTTCAGTCATTGGCACCCTGCACCGTGTGTGTACAGTCACTGGCACTCTGCAAAGCCATTTGCGTGCAGTCACACATATAGTGTGTACGGTCATTTGCAGCATATACCATGTGTGTACAGTCACTGGCACCTTATACAATGTGTGTTCACTCACTGGCACCCTGCACCACATTTGTACAGTTACTGGCACACTGCACCATGTGTGTACAGTCATTGGTACCCTATACCATGTTTGTACATACATGGGCTCCCTGCACCGCATGTGAACATTCACTGGCACACTGCACCATTGTTTGTACAGTCACTGGCACCATGCACAATGTGTGTATAGTCACTGAAAACATGCAACATGTGTGTACAGTCACTGGCACCCTGCACCATGTGTGTACAGAAACTGGCACCCTGCCTCACATGTGTATACAGTCACTGAAACCCTGCACCATGTATTTACAGTGACTGGCACCCTACACCACGTGTGTAGAGTAACTGGGACCCTGCCTCACATGTGTACAGTCACTGGAAGACTGCACCATGTGTGTACAGTCACTGGCACTCTTCACCGTGTGAGTACAGTTACTGGCAACCTGCATCATGTGTGTACAGTCATTGGCAACCTGCACTGTGTGTGTACTGTCACTGGCACACTGCACCTTATGTGTACAGTCACTGGCACACTGCACCATATGTGTACAGTCACTGGCACTGGGCATCTTATGTGTACAGTCACTGGCACTCTATACCACGTGTCTACAGTCACTGGCAACCTGCACCATGTGTGTACTGTCACTGGCACACTGCACCATATGTGTACAGTCACTGGCACTGAGCACCATATGTGTACAGTCACTGGCACTGTGCACCTTATGTGTACAGTCACTGGCACCCTATACCAAGTGTCTATAGTCACTGGCACCCTGCACCATATGTGTACAGTTTCTGGGACCTGCAAAGCCATCTGCGTACAGTCACTGACACCCTGCAGCATGTGTGTACAGTCACTGGCACACTGCACCATGTGTTTACAGTCACCGGCACCCTGCACAATATGCATAAAGTCATTGAAACCCTACACCATGTGTGTACAGTAGCTGGCACCCTGCACCACATATGTACAGTCACTGGCAACCTGTGCCATGTGTGTACAGTCAATAGGCACCCTATACCATTAGTCTACAGTCACTGGCAACCTGCACCGCATGTGTATAGTCACTGCCACCCTGCAACATGTGTGTACAGATCACTGACAACCTACAAACCCATTGGCGTACAGTCACTGACACCCTGCAGCATGTGTGTACCATCACTGGCACACTGCATCGTGTGTGTACGTTCACTGGCTCGGAGCACTATGTGTGTACAGTTACTGAAACCCTGCACCTTGTGTGTACAGTCACTGGCATCCTGCCTCACATGTGTACAGTCACTGGTACCCTGCACCATGTGTGTGTAGTCACTGGCAACCTGCACCGTGTGTGTACAGTCACTGGCACACTGCGCCATATGTGTACAGTCACTGGCACTGTGCACCATATGTGTACAGTCACTGGCACCCTATACCATTTGTCCACAGTCACTGGCACCATACACCATGTGTGTAACGTCATTGACATTCTATGCCATGTGTGTACCGTCACTGGCAACCTGTGCCATGTGTGTACAGTCAATAGGCACCCTATACCATTAGTCTACAATCACTGGCACTTTGCACCATATGTGTACT
Source organism: Carcharodon carcharias (assembly GCF_017639515.1). Lineage (NCBI taxonomy): Eukaryota > Metazoa > Chordata > Chondrichthyes > Lamniformes > Lamnidae > Carcharodon > Carcharodon carcharias. The sequence goes on along the minus strand of NC_054479.1, from coordinate 84,655,562 downwards.
GTCAATTGCACCCTGCTCCATGTGTGTACAGTCACTGACACCCTACACCGCATTGTGTACAGTCAATGGCACCCTGTACCATGTGTGTACAGTCACTGACACCCTACACTGCGTGTGTACAGTCACTGGCAACCTGCACCGCATGTGTATAGTCACTGCCACCCTGCAACATGTGTGTACAGATCAGTGACAACCTGCAAACCCATTGGCGTACAGTCACTGACACCCTGAACCATGTGTGTACAGTTACTGAATAACTGCACCGAATGTGTACAGTCATTGGCATCGTGCGCCAGGTGTGTACAGTCACTGACAACCTGCAAAGCCATCTGCGTACAGTCACTGATACCCTGCATCATGCATATATAGTCACTGAAACACTGCATCATGTGTGTACAGTCACTGGCACCCTGCACCACATATGTACAGTCACTGTCAACCGGGGCTGTGTGTGTACATTCATTGGTACCCTGCACCACATGTGTACAGTCATTGGAGCCCTGCACCATATGTGTACAGTCACTGGCACCCTATACCATGTGTCTACAGTCACTGTCACCATGCAAAATGTGTATACAGTCACTGACACCCTGCAAAGCCATCTGTGTACAGAAACTGAACCCTGCACCGTTTGTGTTCAGTCATTGGCACCCTGCACCGTGTGTGTACAGTCACTGGCACTCTGCAAAGCCATTTGCGTGCAGTCACTGACACCTTGCAGCATGTGTGTACCATCACTGGCACACTGCATCGTGTGTGTTTGTTCACTGGCTCGGAGCACTATGTGTGTACAGTTACTGAAACCCTGCACCTTTTTTGTACAGTCACTGGCACCCTGCACCACATTTGTACAGTCACAGGAACTCTGTGCCATGTGTGTACAGTCACTGGCACCCTATACCATTAGTCTACAGTCACTGGCACCTTGCACCATGTGTGTACAGTCAATGGCATCCTGCTCCATGTGTGTACAGTCACTGACACCCTACACCGCGTTGTGTACAGTCACTGGCACCCTGCACCACGTGTGTACCATCACTGACACCTTACACTGCGTGTGTACAGTCACTGGCAACCTCCAACGCATGTGTATAGACACTGCCACCCTACACCATGTGTGTTCAGTCACTGACAACCTGCAAAGCCATCGGCGTACAGTCACTGACACCCTGACCCATGTGTCTACAGTCAATGAATACCTGCTCTGCGTGTGTATAGTCATTGGCATCCTGCGCTGTGTTTGTGCATTCACTGACAACCTGCAAAGCCATCTGCGTACAGTCACTGACACCCAGAATCATGTGTATACCGTCACTGAAACACTGCACCATGTGTGTACAGTCACTGGCACCTTGCACCACATATGTACAGTCACTGTCACCCTGCACCGTGTGTGTACATTCACTGGTTCCCTGCACCGTGTGTGTACAGTCCCTGGAACCCTGCACCATATGTGTACAGTCACTGGCACCCTATACCATTTGTCCACAGTCACTGGCACCGTACACCATGTGTGTAACGTCACTGGCACTTTATGCCATGTGTGTACAGTCACCGGCAACCTGCACCGTGTGTGTACAGTCACTGGAACACTGCACCATATGTGTACAGTCACTGGCACTGTGCACCATATGTGTACAGTCACTGGCACCCTATACCATGTGTCTGTAGTCACTGGCACCCTGCACCATGTGTGTACAGTTTCTGGCACCTGCAAAGCCATCTGCGTACAATCACCGACACCCTGCAGCATGTGTGTACAGTCACTGACACACTGCACCACATGTGGACAGTCCCTGGAACACTATGCCATGTGTCTACAGTCAGTGTCACACTGCACCATGTGTGTATAGTCACTGGCATCCTGCACCGTGTGTGTACAGTCACTGAAAACTGCACCATCTGTGTACAGTCATTGCCATCCTCCACCGTGTATGTACAGTCGCTGGTACACTGCACGATCTGTTTACAGTCACTGACACGCTTCACCGTGTGTGTACAGTCACTGACACCTTGCACCATGTCTGTACAGACACTGGCACCCTCCAGTGTGTGTGTACATTCACTGGTACACTGCACCATCTGTGTAGTCACTGAAACCCCTGCACCATGTGTGTACAGTCACTGGCACCCTGCACCATGCGTCTGCAGTCACTGGCAAGCTGCGCCACAAGTGTACTGTCACTGGCACACTGCACCACAGTTGTGCAGTCACTAGCACCCTGCACCGCGTGTCTATAGTCACTGGAACCGTGCACCATGTCTGTACAGTCACTAGCACCCTGCACCATATGTGTACAGTCACTGGCACCCTATACCATGTGTCTACAGTCACTCACACCCTGCAGCATGTGTGTACGGTCATTGGTAGCTTATACCATGTGAGTACAGTCACTGGCACCCTATACAATGTGTGTTCAGTCACTGGCACCCTGCAAAGCCATCTGCGTACAGTCACTGACACCCTGCATCATGTGCATATTGTCACTGAAAACCTGCACCATGCGTGTACAGTCACTGGCACCCTGCACCATATATGTACAGTCACTGTCGCCCTGCGCCGTGTGTGTACATTCACCGGTACCCTGCACTGCATGTGTACAGTCACTGGTAGCATTCACCATGTGTGTACAGTCGCTGGAACCATGCACCATATGTGTACACTCCCTGGCACCCTGCACCATATGTGTACAACACTGACAGTCTACACTGCGTGTGTACAGTCACTGGTACCCTGCACCACATGTGTACAGTCACTGGCACACTGCACCATGTGTGTACAGTCACTGGCACCATACAACACGTGTACAGTCACCAGCATCCTGAAAAACTATCTGTGTACACTCACTGACACCCTGCACCATGTGTGTACAGTCACTGGCACCCTCCACAGTGTGTGGACAGTCACGGGTACACTGCACCATTGTGTGTACAGTCACTGGCACACTATATCATGTGTCCACAGTCACTGGCACCCTGCACCTTGTGTTTATAGTCACTGGCACCCTGCAGCATATGTGTACAGTCACTGACACCCTGCAGCGCATGTGGACAGCCCCTGGAACACTATGCCATGTGTGAAATGTCACTGTCACACTGCACCATGTGTGTACAGTCACTGGCATCCTGCTCCCTGTGTGTATAGTCACTGGAATTCTGCACAATGTGTGTATAGTCACTGAAACCCTGCAGCAAGTGTTTACAGTAACAGACATCCTTCACCGTATGTGGACAATCACTGACACCCTGCACCATGTGTGTACAGTCACTGGCAACCTGCACCATGTGTGTACAGTCACTGGCATCCTGCACCGTGTGTGTACAGTCACTGAAACACTGCACCATGTTTTTACAGTAACTGACACCCTTCACCCTATGTGTAAAGTCACTGACACCCTGCACCATGTGTGTACAGTCATTGGCATCCTCCACCGTGTGTTTACAGTCACTGGTACACTGCACCATCTGTTTACAGTCACTGACACGCTTCACCGTGTGCGTATATTCACTGACACCTTGCACCATGTGTGTACAGTCACTGGCACCCTCCAGTGTGTGTGTACATTCACTGGTACACTGCACCATTTGTGTACAGACAATGAAACCCCTGCACCATGTGTGTATAATCACTGGCACCCTGCAGCATGTGTGTACATTCACTGGCAAGCTGCGCCACAAGTGTACTGTCACTGGTACACTGCACTGTAAGTGTACAGACACAAGCACCTGCACCGAGTGTGTGCAGTCGCTAGCACCCTGCACCACGTGTCTATAGTCACTGGAACTGTGCACCATGTGTGTGCAGTCACTGGCACCCTGCACCATATGTTTACCGTCATTGGTACCCTATACCATGTCTGTACATACATGGGCACCCTGCACCGCGTGTGAACATTCACTGGCACCCTGCACAATGTGTGTACAGTCACTGAAACCCTGCACAATGTGTGTACAGTCACTTGCGCCCTGCACAATGTGTGAACAGTAATTGGCACACTGCCTCACATGTGGACAGTCACTGGCACACTGCGCCAAGTGTGTACAGTCACTCGCACACTACACCATGTGTTTATAGTCACTGGCACCCTGTAGCATATGTGTAAAGTCACTTACACCCTGCCTCGCATGTGGACAGCCCCTGGAACACTATGCCATGCATCTACAGTCACTGTCACACTGCACCATGTGTGTACAGTCATTGGCATCCTGCACCGTGTGTGTACAGTCACTGGCATCCTGCACAATGTGTGTACAGTCACTGAAACCCTGCATCATGTGTTTACAGTAACTGGCACCATACAACACATGTGTAGAGTCACCGGCATCCTGCAAAACCATCTGTGTACACTCACTGACACCCTTCACTGTATGTGTACAGTCATTGGCAACCTGCACCACGTGTGTACAGTCACGGACATTCTTCTCCGTGTGGGTACAGTCACTGACACCCTGCAGCACATGTGGACAGCCCCTGGAACACTATGCCATGTGTCTACAGTCACTGTCACACATCACCATGTGTGTACAGTCACTGGCATTCTTCTCCATGTGTGTACAGTCACTGACACCCTGCACCATGTGTGTACAGTCACTGGCACCCTGTATCATGTGTCCACAGTCACTGGCACCCTGCATCTTGTGTTTATAGTCACTGGCACCCTGCAGCATATGTGTACAGTCACTGACACCCTGCACCGCATGTGGATAGCTCCTGGAACACTATGCCATGTGTCTAAAGTCGCTGTCACATTGCACCATGTGTGTACAGTCACTGGCATCCCGCAGCGTGTGTGTACAGTCACTGGCATCCTGCACAATGTGTGTATAGTCACTGAAACCCTGCACCATATGTTTACAGTAACTGACATCCTTCACTGTATGTGTACAGTCACTGAAACACTGCTCCATGTGTGTACGGTCATTGGCATCCTGCACTGTGAGTGTACAGTCACTGATACACTGCACCATCTGTTTACAGTCACTGACACACTTCACCGTGTGTGTACAGTCACTGACACCTTGCACCGTGTGTGTACATTCACTGGTATACTGCACCATCTGTGTACAGACACTGAAACCGCTGCACCATGTCTGTATAGTCACTGGCACCCTGGACCATGTGTGTACAGTCACTGGCAAGCTGCGCCACCAGTGTACTATCTTTGGCACACTGCACCGCAAGTGTACAGTCACTAGCACCCTGCCCCGAGTTTGTGCAGTCTCTAGCACCCTGCACCATATGTTTACAGTCATTGGTAGCCTATACCATGTCTGTACATACATGGGCACCCTGCACCGCATGTGAACATTCACTGGCACCCTGCACCATTGTTTGTACAGTCACTGGCACCCTGCATAATATGTGTACAGTCACTGAAACTCTGCACCATGAGTGTACGGGAGCACTGCACCATGTGTGTAAACTCACTGGGACACTGCACCATGTGTGTACAGTCACTGGCACCCTCCACCGTGTGTGCAAAGTCACTGGCACACTGCACCATGTGTGTACAGTCATTAGTACCCTATACCATGTGTGTAAAGTCACTGGCAAACTTCACTGCATGTTGTAAGTCACTGGCACACTGCACCATGTGTGTACAGTCACTGACACACTGCACCGCATGTGTACAGTCACTGGCATACTGCACCACGTGAGCAATGTCACTGACACCCTACACCACGTGTGTACAGTCACTGGCACCCTGCACCATGTGTTTACAGTCAATGGCACCATGCATCATCGGTATACAGTCATTGGCACACTATACCATGTCTGTAAAATTACTGGCACCCTGCACAGCGTGTGCACAGTCACTGGCATGCTGCAAAGCCATCTGTTTACAATCGCTGACACCCTGCACCATGTGTGCACAGTCACTGGCACCCTGCACCATGCATTTACAGTCACTGGCACCCTGCACAATATGTGTACAGTCACTGAAACCCTGCACCATGTGTATACAGTCATTGGCACCCTGCACCATGTGTGTACAGTCACTGGCACCCTGCACCATGTGTGTAAAGTCACTGGCACACTGCAACATGTGTGTACAGTCACTGGCATCCTGCACCATAAATGTGTAGAGTCACTGGCATCCTATTCCATGTGTCTACAGTCAGTGGCACCCTGCACCATATGTGTACAGTCACTGGCATCCTATTCCATGTGTCTACAGTCACTGGCACCCTGCACCATATGTGTACAGTCACTGGCGTCCTATTCCATGTGTGTAAAGTCCCTGGCACACCGCACTGCGTGTGTATAGTCACTGGCACACTGCACCACATGTGTACTGTCACTGGCACCCTGCACTATGTGCGTACAGTCACTGGCACGCTACACAACGTGTGTACATTCAATGACACCCTGCACCATTTGTGTACAATCACTGGTACCCTGCACCATATGTGTAATGTCACTGGCACCCTATTCCATGTGTTTACATTCACTGGCACCCTGGACCATATGTGTACGGTCACTGGCACACTGCACCATGTGTGTAAAATCACTGGCACACTGCACCATGTGTGTACAGTCATTAGTACCCTATACCATGTGTGTAAAGTCACTGGCAAACTTCACTGCATGTTGAAAGTCACTGGCACCCTGCACCATGTGTGTACAGTCACTGACACCCTGCATCGCATGTGTACATTCACTGGCACACTGCACCATGTGAGTCAAGTCACTGACACCCTACACCACGTGCATACAGTCACTGGCACCCTACACCATGTGTTTACAGTCAATGGCACCCTGCATCATCGGTATACAGTCACTGGCACACTATAAAGCATGTGTGTAAAATTACTGCACAGCATGTGCACAGTCACTGGCATGCTGCAAAGCCATCTGTGTACAGTCACTGACCCCCTGCACCATGTGTGTACAGTCACTGGAACCCTGCACCGTGCACTTACATTCACCGGCACCCTGCACAATATGTGTACAGTCACTGAAACCCTGCACCATGTATATACAGTCACTGGCACCCTGCACCATGTGTGGAAAGTCACTGGCGCACTGCACCATGTGTGTACAGTCACTGGCACCCTGCACCATATGTGTAGAGTCACTGGCATCCTATTCCATGTGTCTACAGTCTCTGGCACCCTGCACCATGTGTGTAGAGTCAGTGGCAACCTGTACCATGTGTGCAAAGTCCCTGGCACCCCGCACTGCGTGTGTATAGTCAGTGGCAAACTGCACCACATGCGTACTGTCACTGGCACCCTGCACTATGTGCGTACAGTCACTGGCACACTGCACAACGTGTGTACAGTCAATGACACCCTGCAGCATGTGTGTACAGTCACTGGTACCCTGCACCATATGTGTACTGTCACTGGCACCCTATTCCATGTGTTTACATTCGCTGACACCTTGGACCATGTGGCACACTGCACCGTGTGTGTAAAATCACTGGCACACTGCACCATGTGTGTACAGTCATTAGTACCCTATACCACATGTGTAAAGTCACTGGCAAACTACACTGCATGTTGAAAGTCACTGGCACCCTGCACCATGTGTGTACAGTCACTGGCACCCTTCAGCATGCATTTAAAGTCACCGGCACCCAGCACAATATGTGTACAGTCACTGAAACCCTGAACCATGTGCGTACAGTCAGTGGCAAACTATACCATGTGTGTAAAGTCCCTGGCACCCTGCACTTCGTGTGTACAGTCACTGGCACCCTGCACCATCCGTGTACAGTTAGTGGCAACCTATACCAGGTGTGTAAAGTTGCTGGCACCCTGCACTGTGTGTGTACAGTCATTAGTACCCTATACCACGTGTGCAAAGTCACTGGCACACTTCACCACATTTGTACAGTCACTGGCAACCGATACCATGTGTCTAGAGTCACTGGCACCCTGCACCATGTGTGTACAGTCATTAGTACCCTATACCACATGTGCAAAGTCACTGGCACACTTCACCACATGTGTAATGTCACTGGCACACGGCACTATATGTGTACAGTCACTGGCGCCCTACACCGTGTGTCTACAGTCATTGGCTCCCTGCACCATGTGTGTACAGTCAGTGACAACTTATAACATGTGTATAAAGTCCCTGGCACACTGCAATGCTTGTGTACAGGCATTGGCACCATGAAACATCTCTGTACCAACACTGGCATCCTGCACCACATGTGTACAGTCACTGGCACGCTGCACCATGTTCATACAGTCACTGAAACCGTGCACCACGTGTGTACAGTCAATGGCATCCTGCACCACATGTGTACAGTCACTGGCACACTGCACCATGTTCATACAGTCACTGAAACCCTGCACCACGTGTGTACAGTCGATGGCACCCTGCACCATATGTGTACAGTCACTGGCGCCCTATGCCATGTGTCTACAGACACTGGCACGCTTCACATTGTGTGTACAGTCATTGGCACCGTATACCATGTGTGTAAAGTCACTGGCACACTGCACTGCATGTATACAGTCACTAGCACACTGAAACATGCGGGTACAGTCACTGGCATCCTGCACCGTGTGTGTACAGTCACTGGCATCCTGCACAATGTGTGTATAGTCACTGAAACCCTGCGCCATGTTTTTACAGTAACTGACATCCTTCACCGTATGTGTACAGTCACTGACACAATGCCCCATGTGTGTACAGTCATTGGCATCCTCCACTGTGTGTGTACAGTCACTGGTACACTGCACCATCTGTTTACAATCACTGACACACTTCACCGTGTGTGTACAGTCACTGACATCTTGCACCATGTGTGTACAGTCACTGGCACCCTCCAGTGTTGTGTACGTTCACTGGTACAGTGCCCCATCTGTGTACAGACACTGAAACCCCTGCACCATGTGTGTATAGTCACTGGCAAGCTTCGCCACAAGTGTACTATTACTGGCACATTGCACCGCAAGTGTACAGTCACTAGCACCCTGAACCGAGTATGTGCAGTCTCTAGCACCCTGCACCATATGTTTACAGTCATTGGTACCCTATACCATGTCTGTACATACATGGGCACCCTGCACCACGTGTGAACATTCACTGGCACCCTGCACCATTGTTTGTACAGTCACTGGCACCCTGCACAATATGTGTACAGTCACTGAAACCCTGCACCATGTGTGTGCAGTCACTGGCACCCTGCACCATATGTTTACAATCATTGGTACTCTATACCATGTCTATACATACATGGGCACCCTGCACCGTGTGTGAACATTCACTGGCTCCCTGCACCATTGTTTGTACAGTCACAGGCACGCTGCACAATGTGTGTACAGCTACTGAAGCCCTGCAAAATGTGTGTACAGTCACTAGCACCCTGCACCATGTGTGAACAGTATTTGGCACCCTGCCTCACATGTGTATAGTCACTGGCACATTGCGCCAAGTGTGTACAGTCAATGGAACCCTACACCGTGGGTTTATAGTCACTGGAACCCTGCTGCATATGTGTACAGTCACTGACATCCTGAACCGCACGTGGACAGCCCCTGGAACAGTGTGTCATGTGTCTACAGTCAGTGATACACTGCATCTTGTGTTTATAGTCACTGGCACCCTGCAGCATTTGTGTCCAGTCAATGACACCCTGCCTCACATGTGGACAGCCCCTGGAACACTATGCCATGTGTCTACAGTCACTGTCACACTGCACCATGTGTGTACAGTCACTGGCATCCTGCACCGTGTGTGTACAGTCACTGGCATCCTGCACAATGTGTGTACAGTCGCTGAAAACCTGCACCATGTGTTTATAGTAACTGACATCCTTCACCGTATGTGTACAGTCACTGACACCCTGCACCATGTGTGTTCAGCCATTGCCGTTCTCCACCGTGTGTGTACAGTCGCTGATACACTGCACCATCTGTTTACAGTCACTGACACGCTTCACTGTGTGTGTACAGTCACTGATATGCTGCACCATGTGTGTACCGTCACTGGCACCCTCCAGTGTGTGTGTACATTCACTGGTAAACTGCACCATCTGTGTACAGACACTGAAAACCCTGCACCATGTGTGCACAGTCACTGGCACCCTGCGCCATGTGTCTACAGTCACTGGCAAGCTGCACCACAGGTGTACTGTCACTGGCACACTGCACCGCAAGTGCACAGTCACTAGCACCCTGCACCGAGTGTGTGCAGTCACTAGCACCCTGCTCCGCGTGTCTATAGTCACTGGAACCGTGCACCATGTGTGTGCAATCACTGGCACCATGCACCATATGTGTACAGTCCCTGGCACCCTATACCATGTTTCTACAGTCACTGGCATCCTGCAGCATGTGTGTACGGTCATTGGCAGCATATAACATGTGTATACAGTCACTGATACACTGCACCATGTGTGTTCAGTCACTGGCACCCTACACCGTGTGTTAAATCACTTGCACACTATAGCATGTGTACAGGCACTGAAAGCCCTGCACCATGTGTGTACAGTCACTGGCACCCTGCACCATATGTGTACAGTCACTGGCAAGCTGCGCCGCAAGTGTACGGTCACTGGCATACTGCACCACAAGTGTACAGTCACTAGCACCCTGCACCAAGTGTGTGCAGTCTGGCCTTCTGCAACGTGCATGTACAGTCACTGGCACCCTGCACCATATGTGTACAGTCACTGAAACCCTGCACCATGTGTGTACTGTCACTGACACCCTGCACCATGTATGTACAGTCACTGCCACAGTGCACCATGTGTGTACAGTCACTGGCACCCTTCACCATGTGTGTCCTGTCACTGACACCCAGCATCATGTGTGCACAGTAACTGGCACACTCCACCGTGTGTTAAATCACATGCACACTACAACATGTGTGTACAGTCATTAGTACAATATACCACGTGTGTAAAGTCACTGGCAAGCTGCACCAAATGAGTACAGTCTCTGGCACCCTCCACCAATGTGTGTGTGCTCACTGGCACACTGCACCATGTGTACACAGTCACTGGCAGACTGCACCGACTGTGTACAGTCATTGGCACACTATACCATGTGTGTACAGTCACTGGCACACTGCACCATGTGAGAACAGTCACTGGAACCCTGCACCATGTGCGTACAGTCACTGGCACCCTGCACAAAGTTTTTACACTCACTGAAACCCTGCACCATGTGTGTACAGTCACTGACACCCTTCACTGTGTGTACAGTCACTGACACCCTGCACCATGTGTGTACAGTCACTGGCACACTGCACCGTGTGTGTAAAATCACTGGCACCCTGCACCATGTGTATACAGTCTTTACTACCATATACCACTTGAGTAAAGTCACTGGCAAACTTCACTGCATGTGCAAAGTCACTGGCACCCTGCACCATGTGTGTACAGGCACTGACATTCTGCACCACATATGTACAGTCACTGGCACACTGCATCACCTGTACACAGTCATTGGCACACTATACCATGTGTGTACAATCAGTGGCACGCTGCACAAGGTGTGCACAGTCACTGGCATGCTGCAAAGCCATCTGTGTAGTCACTGACACCCTGCACCATGCGTTTACAGTCACCAGCACCTTGCAAAATATGTGTACAGTCACTGAAACCCTGCACCATGTATGTAAAGTCACTGGCACCCTGCACCATGTGTGTACTGTCACTGGCACACTTCACCACATGTGTACAATCACTGGCACACTGCACCATGTGTGTACAGTCACTGGCACTCTGCACCACGTGTGTACAGTCAATGGCACACTGCTCCATGTCTGTACAGTCAATGGCACCCTGCACCACGTGTGTACAGTCAATGGCACCCTGCACCATTTGTGTACAGTCACTGGAACACTGCACCGCATGTCTACAGTCACTGGCAGACTGAACCATATGTGTACTGTCACTGACAACCTACAGCACGTGTGTACAGTCAATAGCACCCTGAACCATCCATGTACAGTCATTGGCACTCTATACCACCTGTTATGAGTCACTGGCACCCCGCACCGCATGTGTACAGTCACTGGCAACCTTCAAGGCATGTGTAAATTCACTGGCATCCTGCACCATGTGTGTACCGTCACTGGCCTCCTGCACAATGTGTGTACAGGGACTGGCACACTGCACTGCATGTGTACAGTCACTGGCACACTGCACCACGTGAGCAAAGTCACTGACACCCTACACCACGTGTTTACAGTCAATGGCACCATGCATCATTGGTATACAGTCATTGGCACACTATACCATGTGTGTAAAATTATTGGCACCCTGCACAGCGTGTGCACAGTCACTGGCACGCTGCAAAGTCATCTGTTTACAATCATTGACACCCTGCACCATGTGTGCACAGTCACTGGCACCCTGCACCGTGCATTTACAGTCACCGGCACCCTGCACAATATGTGTACAGTCACTGAAACCCTGCACCATGTGTATACAGTCATTGGGACCCTGCACCATGTGTGTACTGTCACTGGCACACAGCACCACATGTGTACAGTCACTGGCACCCTGCACCATGTGTGTAAAATCACTGGCAAACTGCACCATGTGTGTACAGTCACTGGCATCCTGCACCATAAATGTGTAGAGTCGCTGGCATCCTATTCCATGTGTCTACAGTCACTGGCACCCTGCACCATATGTGTACAGTCACTGGCATCCTATTCCATGTGTCTACAGTCACTGGCACCCTGCACCACATGTGTACAGTCAGTGGCAACCTGTACCATGTGTGTAAAGTCCCTGGCATACCGCACTGCGTGTGTATAGTCACTGGCACACTGCACCACATGTGTACTGTCACTGGCACCCTACACTATGTGCGTACAGTCACTGGTACGCTACACAACGTGTGTACATTCAATGACACCCTGCACCATCTGTGTACAATCACTGTTACCCTGCACCATATGTGTACTGTCACTGGCACCCTATTCCATGTGTTTACATTCGCTGGCACCCTGGACCATATGTGTACAGTCACTGGCACACTGCACCATGTGTGTAAAATCACTGGCACACTGCACCATGTGTGTACAGTCATTAGTACCCTATACCATGTGTGTAAAGTCACTGGCAAACTTCACTGCATGTTGAAAGTCACTGGCACCCTGCACCATGTGTGTACAGTCACTGGCACCTTTCAGCATGCATTTACAGTCACCGGCACCCTGCACAATTTGTGTACAGTCACTGAAACCCTGAACCATGTGCGTACAGTCAGTGGCAAACTATACCATGTGTGTAAAGCCCCTGGCACCCTGCACTTCGTGTGTACAGTCACTGGCACCCTGCACCATCTGTGTACAGTTAGTGGCAACCTATACCAGGTGTGTAAAGTTGCTGGCACCCTGCACTGTGTGTGTACAGTCATTAGTACCCTATACCACGTGTGCAAAGTCACTGGCACACTTCACCACATGTGTACAGTCACTGGCAACCGATACCATGTGTCTAGAGTCACTGGCACCCTGCACCATGTGTGTACAGTCATTAGTACCCTATACCACGTGTGCAAAGACACTGGCACTCTTCACCACATGTGTAATGTCACTGGCACACGGCACTATATGTGTACAGTCACTGGCGCCCTATACCGTGTGTCTACAGTCATTGGCTCCCTGCACCATGTGTTTACAGTCAGTGATAACTTATAACATGAGTATAAAGTCCCTGGCACACTGCAATGCTTGTGTACAGGCATTGGCACCATGAAACATCTCTGTACCAACACTGGCATCCTGCACCACATGTGTACAGTCACTGGCACGCTGCACCATGTTCATACAGTCACTGAAACCGTGCACCACGTGTGTACAGTCAATGGCATCCTGCACCACATGTGTACAGTCACTGGCACGCTGCACCATGTTCATACAGTCACTGAAACCCTGCACCACGTGTGTACAGTCGATGGCACCCTGCACCATATGTGTACAGTCACTGGCGCCCTATGCCATGTGTCTACAGACACTGGCACGCTTCACATTGTGTGTACAGTCATTGGCACCGTATACCATGTGTGTAAAGTCACTGGCACATTGCACTGCATGTATACAATCACTAGCGCACTGAAACATGCGGGTAGAGTCACTGGCACCCTGTACCATATGTGTACAGTCACTGGCACCCTGCACCATGTCTGTACAGTCAATGGCACCTTGTATCTTCTGTGTACAATCACTGGCACCCTATACCATATGTGTGTACAGTCATTCGCACCCTGCACTCCTTGTGTACAGTCACTGGTACACTGCACCACATGTGTACTGTCACTGGCATCCTGCACCATGTCTGTACATTCACTGGCAGCCTGGACCATGTGTATACAGTCACTGGAACCCTTTACCATGTGTCTAGAGTCACTGGCAACCTGTACTATGTGTGTACAGTCATTAGTAACCTATACCACGTGTGCAAGGTCACTGGCACACTTCACTGCATGTGTAAAGTCACTGGCAACCTGCACCATATGTGTACAGTCAGTGGCAACTTATACCATGTGGGTAAAGTCCTTGGCACACTGCAATGCATGTGTACAGGCACTGGCAGCCTGAAACATGTCTGTACAGTCACTGGCAACCTGCACCACATGTGTACAGTCATCAGCACTGCGCACCATGTGTGTACAGACCCTGGCTCCCTCCACCATGACAGTACATTCACTGGCACCCTATACCATGTGTCTACATTCAGTGGCAGCCTACACCATGTGTGTACGGTCACTGGCACCATTCACCATACGTGTACAGTCACTGACACCCTGCTCCCCATGTGTACAGTCCCTGGCAGCCTGCACCATATGTGTACTGTCACTGACACCCTACACCACATGTGTACAGTCAATAGCACCCTGCACCATCGTGTACAGTCATTGGCACCCTATACCATCTGTTTTCAGTCACTGGCACCCCGCACCACATGTGTACAGTCACTGGCACACTTCAAGGTGTGTGTAAAGTCGCTGGCATCCTGCACCATGTTTGTACAGGGACTGGCACACTGCACCATATGTGTACAGTCCCTGACATCCTAAACTGCTTTTGTAAAGTCACTGGCTCACTGCACCATGTGTGTACAGTCAATGGCACCCTGCACCATGTTTGTACAGTCACTGGAACACTGCACCACATGTGTACAGTCATTGGCATCGCGCACCATGTGTGTACAGGCCCTGGCTCCAAGGAACCATGTCTGTACATTCACTGGCACCCTATACCATGTGTCTACATTCAATGGCAGCCTGCACCATGTGTGTACAGTCCCTGGCACACTTCACCATACGTGTACAGTCACTGACACACTGCTCTCCATGTGTACAGTCACTGGCAGTCTGCACCATATGTGTACTGTCACTGACACCCTACACCACATGTGTACAGTCAATAGCACCCTGCACCATCGTGGACAGTCAGTGGCACCCTACACCATCTGTTTTCAGTCACTGGCACCCCTTCACCACATGTGTACAGTCGCTGGTACCTTTCAAGGTGTGTTTAAAGTCATTGGCATCCTGCACCATGTTTGTACAGGGACTGGCACACTGCACCATGTGTGTACAGTCACTGGAACACTGCACCACATGTGTACTGTCACTGGCAGCCTTCACCATATGTGTACAGTCCCTGACATCCTAAACTGCTTTTGTAAAGTCACTAGCTCACTGCACCATGTGTGTACAGTCAATGGCACCCTTCACCATGTGTGTACAGTCACTGGAACACTGCACCACATGTGTACTGTCACTGGCAGCTTGCACCATATGTGTACTGTCACTGACAGCCTACACCACGTGTGTACAGTCAATAGCACCCTGCACCATCCGTGTACTGCCATTGGCACCCTATACCACCTGTTTTCAGTCACTGGTACACCACACCGCATGTCTACAGTCACTGGCACCCTTCAAAGCATGTGTAAATTCACTGGCATCCTGCACCATGTGTGTATAGGGACTGGCACCCTGCACTATATGTTTACAGTCTCTGACATCCTACACCACTTTTGTAAAGTCACAGGCTCACTGCACCATGTGTGTACAGTCAATGCCATCCTGCACCATATGTGTACAGTCATTGACACACGATCCTATGTGTGTACAATCACTGGCACCCTGCACCGCGTGTGTACAGTCACTGGCGCCCTAAACCATGTGTCTACAGTCACTGGCACTCTGCCAATTGTGTGTACAGTCAATGGCAGCATATACAATGTATGCAAAGTCACTGGCACAGTGCACTGCATGTATACTATCACTAGCACACTGAAAAATGCAGGTACAGTCACTGGCACCCTGCACCATATATGTACAGTCACTGGCTCCCTGCACCATGTCTGTACAGTCAATGGCACCTTGCACCATCTGTGCATATTCACTGGCACTCTATACCATGTGTCTACATTCAATGGGAGCCTGCACCATATGTGTACGGTCGCTGGCACCTTTCACCATACTTGTACAGTCACTGACACCCTGCTCCCCATGTGTAAATTCACTGGCATCCTGCACCATGTGTGTACCATCACTGGACCCCTGCTCCATGTGTGTACAGGGACTGGCACCGTGCACCATATGTGTACAGTCCCTGACATCCTATACCACTTTGTAAAGTCACTGGCTCATGGCACCATATGTGTACAGTCAATGGCAACATGCACCATCTGTGTACAGTCATTGGCACCCTATACCACCTGCTTTCAGTCAGTGGCACCCTGCACCACATGTGTACAGTCACTGGCACCCTTCAAGGCGTGTGTAAAGTCACTGGCATCCTGCACAATGTGTGTACCAACACTGGCCTCCTGCACAATGTGTGTACAGGGACTGGCACCCTGCACCATATTTTTACAGTCTCTGACATCCTAAACCACTTTTGTAAAGTCACTGGCTCACTGCACCATGTGTGTACAGTCATTGGCACACGGTCCCATGTGTGTACAATCACTGGCACCCTGCACCGCGTGTGTACAGTCACTGGCGCCCTATACCATGTGTATACCGTCACTGGCACTCTGCCAATTGTGTGTACAGTCACTGGCACGATATTCCATGTATGCAAAGTCACTGGCACATTGCACTGCATGTATACAGTCACTAGCACACTGAAACATGCAGGTACAGTCACTGGCACCCTGCACCACATGTGTACAGTCGCTGGCACCCTTCAAGGTGTGTGTAAGGTCACTGGCATCCTGCACCATGTTTGTACAGGGACTGGCACACTGCACCATGTGTGTACCATCACTGGACTCCTGCTCCATGTGTGTACAGGGACTGGCACCGTGCACCATATGTGTACAGTCCCTGACATCCTATACCACTTTGTAAAGTCACTGGCTCATGGCACCATATGTGTACAGTCAATGGCACCCTATACCACTTGCTTTCAGTCAGTGGCACCCCGCAGCGCATGTGTACAGTCACTGGCACCCTTCAAGGCGTGTGTAAAGTCACTGGCATCCTGCACAATGTGTGTACAGGGACTGGCACCCTGCACCATATGTTTACCGTCTCTGACATCCTACACCACTTTTGTAAAGTCACTGGCTCATTGCACCATGTGTGTACAGTCAATGGCACCCTGCACCATATGTGTACAGTCATTGGCACACGATCCCATGTGTGTAAAATCACTGGCACCCTGCACCGCTTGTGTACAGTCACTGGTGCCCTAAACCATGTGTCTACAGTCACTGGCACTCTTCCAATTGTGTGTGCAGTCACTGGCACCATATACCATGTATGCAAAGTCACTGGCACATTGCACTGCATGTATACAGTCACTAGCACACTGAAACATGCAGGTACAGTCACTGGCACCCTGCACCATGTCTGTACAGTCAATGGCACCTTGCACCATCTGTGTACAGTCACTGTCACCCTAAACCATATGTGTGTACAGTCGTTCGCACCCTGAACCCCTTGTGTACAGTCACTGGCACACTGCACCGCGTGTGTACAGACACTGGCATCCTGCACCATGTGTGTACATTCACTGGCACCCTGGACCATGTGTATACAGTCATTGGCACCCCATACCATGTTTCTACAGTCACTGGCACCCGGTACCATGTGTTTACAGTCATTAGTGCCCTATACCTCGTGTGCAAAGTCACTGGCACACTTCACCGCATGTGTAAAGTCACTGGCACCCGGCACCATATGTGTACAGTCACTGGCGCCATAAACCATGTGTCTACAGTATTTGGCACCCTGCACCATGTGTGTACAGTCAGTGGCAACTTATACCATGTGGGTAAAGTCCCTGGCACACTGCAATGCATGTGTACAGGCACTGTCACACTGAAACCTGTCTGTACAGTCACTGGCAACCTGCACCACATGTTTACAGTCACCAGCACCCTGCACCATGTGTGTACAGACCCTGGCTCCCTTCACCATGTCTGTACATTCACTGGCATTCTATACCATGTGTCTACATTCAATGGGAGCCTGCACCATATGTGTACGGTCGCTGGCACACTTCACCATACTTGTACAGTCTCTGACACCCTGCTCCCCATGTGTACAGTCACTGGCACCCTGCACCATATGTGTACAGTCACTGGCTCCCTGCGCCATGTCTGTACAGTCAATAGCACCTTGCACCATCTGTGTACAGTCACTGGCACCCTATACCATATGTGTGAACAGTCATTCACACCCTGCACCCCTTGTGTACAGTCACTGGCACACTGCACCACGTGTGTACAGTCACTGGCATCCTGCACCATTGGTGTACATTCACTGGCACCCTGGACCATGTGTATACAGTCATTGGCACCCTATACCATGTGTCTAGAGTCACAGGCAACCTGTACCATGTGTTTACTGTCATTTGTACCCTATACCAAATGTGCAAGGTCACTGGCACACATCACCGCATGTGTAAAGTCACTGGCACCCGGCACTATACGTGTACAGTCACTGGCACCATAGACCATGTGTCTACAGTCATTGGCACCCTGCACCATGTGTGTACAGTCAGTGGCAACTTATACCATGTGGGTAAAGTCCCTGGCACACTGCAATGCATGTGTACAAGCACTGGCACACTGAAACATGTCTGTACAGTCACTGACAACCTGCACCACATGTCTACAGTCACCGGCACCCTGCACCATGTGTGTACAGACCCTGGCTCCCTGCACCATGTCTGTACATTCACTGGCACTCTATACCATGTGTCTACATTCAATGGGA
Organism: Carcharodon carcharias; assembly: GCF_017639515.1. NCBI lineage: Eukaryota > Metazoa > Chordata > Chondrichthyes > Lamniformes > Lamnidae > Carcharodon > Carcharodon carcharias. The sequence continues at coordinate 84,636,395 of NC_054479.1, read as the reverse complement.
GCCTGCACCATATGTGTACGGTCGCTGGCACCCTTCACCATACTTGTACAGTCACTGACACCCTGCTCCCAATGTGTACAGTCACTGGCAGCCTGCACCATATGTGTACTGTCACTGACACACTACAGCACATGTGTACAGTTAATAGCACCCTGCACCATCGTGTGCAATCATTGGCACACAATCCCATAGTGTACAATCAGTGACACCCTGCACCGCGTGTGTACAGTCACTAGTGCCCTATACCATGTGTCTACAGTCACTGCCACACTGCCGATTGTGTGTACAGTCACTGGCACCATATACCATGTATGCAAAGTCACTGGCACATTACACTGCATGTATACAATCATTAGCACACTGAAACATGCGGGTACAGTCACTGGCACCCTGCACCATATGTGTACAGACACTGGCAACCTGAACCATGTCTGTACAGTCAATGTCACCTTACACCATCAGTGTATAGTCACTGGCACCCTATACCATATGTGTGTACAGTCATTCGCACCCTGCACCCCTTGTGTACAGTCACTGGCACACTGCACCTCGTGTGTACTGTCACTGGCATCCTGCACCATATGTGTACATTCACTGGCACTCTGGACCATGTGTATACAGTCACTGGCACCCTATGCCATGTGTCTAGAGTCACTGGCAACCTGTACACTGTGTGTACAGTCATTAGTAACCTATACCACGTGTGAAAGGTCACTGTCACACTTCACCACATGTGTAAAGTCATTGGCACTCGGCACTATATGTGTACAGTCACTGGTGCCATAGACCATGTGTCTACAGTCATTGGCAACCAGCACCATATGTGTACAGTCAGTGGCAACTTATACCATGTGGGTAAAGTCGCTGGCACACTGCAATGCATGTGTACAGGCACTGGCACCCTGAAACATGTCTGTACAGTCACTGGCAACCTGCACCACATGTGTACAGTCATCAGCACCGAGCACCATGTGTGTACAGACCCTGGCTCCAAAGAAGCATGTCTGTACATTCACTGCCACCCTATACCATGTGTCTACATTCAATGGCAGCCTGCACCATGTGTGTATGGTCACTGGCACACTTCACCAAACGTGTACAGTCACTGATAAACTGCTCCCCATGTGTACAGTCACTGACACCCTACACCACATGTGTACAGTCAATGGCACCCTGCACTATCGTGTACAGTCATTGGCACCCTATACCATCTGTTTTCAGTCAATGGCACCCTACACTGCATGTGTACTGTCGCTGGCACCCTTCAAGGCATGAGTAAAGTCTCTGGCATCCTGCACCATGTTTGTACAGGGACTGGCACACTGCACCATATGTGTACCGTCCCTGACATCCTAAACTGCTTTTGTAAAGTCACTGGCTCACTACACCATGTGTGTACAGTCAATGGCACCCTTCACCATGTGTGTACAGTCACTGGAACACTGCACCACATGTGTACTTTCACTGGCAGACTGCACCATATGTGTACTGTCACTGACAGCCTACACCACGTGTGTACAGTCAATAGCACACTGCACCATCTGTGTACTGTCATTGGCACCCTATACCACCTGTTTTCAGTCACTGGCACACCGCACCGCATGTCTATAGTCACTGGCATCCTTCAAGGCATGTGTAAATTCACTGGCATCCTGCACCATGTGTCTACCAACACTGGCGTCCTGCACCATGTGTATACCGTCACTGGACTCCTGCTCCATGTGTGTACAGGGACTGGCACCCTGCACCATATGTGTACAGTTCCTATACCACTTTGTAAAGTCACTGGCTCACGGCACCATATGTGTACAGTCAATGGCAACCTGCACCATCTGTGTACAGTCATTGGCACCCTATACCACCTGCTTTCAGTCACTGGCACCCTGCACCGCATGTGTACAGTCACTGGTGCCCTAAACCATGTGTCTACAGTCACTGGCACTCTGCCAATTGAGTGTGCAGTCACTGGCACCATATACCATGTATGCAAAGTCACTGGCACATTGCACTGCATGTATACAGTCACTAGCACACTGAAACATGCAGGTACAGTCACTGGCAACCTGCACCATGTCTGTACAGTCAATGGCACCTTGCACCATCTGTGTACAGTCACTGGCACCCTATACCATATGTGCGTACAGTCGTTCGCACACTGCACCCCTTGTATACAGTCACTGGCACACTGCACCGCGTGTGTACAGTCACTGGCATCCTGCACCATGTGTGTACTTTCACTGGCACACTGGACCATGTGTATACAGTCATTGGCACCCTATACCATGTTTCTAGAGTCACTGGCACCCTGTACCTTGTGTTTACAGTCATTAGTACCCTATACCACGTGTGCAAGGTCACTGGCACACTTCAACACATGTGTAAAGTCACTGGCACCTGGCACCATATGTGCACAGTCACTGGCGCCATAGGCCATGTGTCTACAGACATTGGCACCCTGCACCATGTGTGTACAGTCAGTGGCAACTTATACCACGTGGGTAAAGTCCCTGGCACACTGAAACATGTCTGTACAGTCACTGGCAACCTGCACCACATGTGTACAGTCACCGGCACCCTGCACCATGTGTGTACAGACCCTGGCTCCCTGCACCATGTCTGTACATTCACTGGCACTCTATACCATGTGTCTACATTCAATGGGAGCCTGCACCATATGTGTACGGTCGCTGGCACCCTGCTCCCCATGTGTACAGTCACTGGCAGCCTGCACCATATGTGTACTGTCACTGACACACTACAGCACATGTGTACAGTTAATAGCACCCTGCATCATCGTGTACAGTGATTGGCACACAATCCCATTGTGTACAATCACTGGCACACTGCACCGTGTGTGTACAGTCACTGGTGCCCTATACCATGTGTCTACACTCACTGGCACACTGCCGATTGTGTGTACAATCACTGGCAGCATTTACCATGTATGCAAAGTCACTGGCACAGTGCACTGCATGTATACAATCACTAGCACACTGAAACATGCTGGTACAGTCACTGGCACCCTGCACCATATGTGTACAGTCACTGGCTCCCTGCACCATGTCTGTAGAGTCAATGGCACCTTGCACCTTCTGTGTACAGTCACTGGCACCCTATACCATATGTGTGTACAGTCATTCGCACCCTGCACCCCTTGTGTACAGTCACTGGCACACTGCACCGCGTGTGTACAGTCACTGGCATCCTGCACCATTTGTGTACATTCACTGGCACCCTGGACCATGAGTATACATTCATTGGCACCCTATACCATGTGTCTAGAGTCACAGGCAACCTGTGTTTACAGTCATTTGTACCCTATACCATGTGTGCAAGGTCACTGGCACACATCACGGCATGTGTAAAGTCACTGGGAACTGGCACTATATGTGTACAGTCACTGGCACCATAGACCATGTGTCTACAGTCAGTGGCAACTTATACCATGTGGGTAAAGTCCCTGGCACACTGCAATGCATGTGTACAAGCACTGGCACACTGAAACATGTCTGTACAGTCAACGGCAACCTGCACCACATGCGTACAGTCACCGGCACCCTGCACCATGTGTGTACAGACCCTGGCTGCCTGCACCATGTCTGTACAGTCACTGACACCCTGCTCCCCATGTGTACAGTCACTGGCAGCCTGCACCATATGTGTACTGTCACTGACACACTACAGCACATGTGGACAGTTAATAGCACCCTGCACCATCATGTACAGTCACTGGCACATGATCCCATTGTGTACAATCACTGGCAGCCTGCACCCCATGTGTACAGTCACTGGTGCCCTATACCATGTGTCTACAGTCACTGGCAACCTGTACCATGTGTGTACAGTCATTAGTATCCTATTCCATGTGTGCAAGGTCACTGGCACACTTCACCGCATGTGTAAAGTCACTGGCACCCGGCACTATATGTGTACAGTCACTGGTGCCATAGACCATGTGTCTACAGTCGGTGGCAACCTGCACCATATGTGTACAGTCAGTGGCAACTTATACCATGTGGGTAAAGTCCCTGGCACACTGCAATGTATGTGTACAGGCACTGGCACCCTGAAACATGTCTGTACAGTCACTGGCAACCTACACCACATGTGTACAGTCATTGGCACCGCGCACCATGAGTTTACAGACCCTGGCTCCAAGGAACCATGTCTGTACATTCACTGCCACCCTATACCATGTGTCTACATTCAATGGCAACCTGCACCATGTGTGTACGGTTGCTGGCACCATTCCCCATACGTGTACAGTCACTGACACCCTGCTCCCCATGTGTACAGTCCCTGGCAGCCTGCACCATACGTGTACTGTCACTGACACCCTACACCACATGTGTACAGTCAATAGCACCCTGCACCATTGTGTACAGTCATTGGCACCCTATACCATCTGTTTTCAGTCACTGGCACACCGCACCGTATGTGTACAGTCGCTGGCAACCTTCAAGGTGTGTGTAAAGTCACAGGCATCCTGCACCATGTTTGTACAGGGACTGGCACACTGCACCATATGTGTACACTCCCTGACATCCTAAACTGCTTTTATAAAGTCACTGGTTCACTTCACCATGTGTGTACAGTCACTGGAACACTGCACCACATGTGTACTGTCACTGACACCCTACACCACGTGTGTACAGTCAATAGCACCCTGCACCATCCGTGTACTGTCATTGGCACCTTATACCACCTGTTTTCAGTCACTGGCACACCACACCGCATGTCTACAGTCACTGGCACCCTTCAAGGCATGTGTAAATTCACTGGCATCCTGCACCATGTGTGTACTGTCACTGGACTCAAGCTCCATGTGTGTACAGGGACTGGCACCATGCACCATATGTGTACAGTTCCTGACATCCTATACCACTTTGTAAAGTCACTGGCTCACGGCACCATATGTGTACAGTCAATGGCAATGTGCACCATCTGTGTACAGTCATTGGCACCTTATACCACCTGCTTTCAGTCGCTGGCACCCCGCACCGCATGTGTACAGTCACTGGCACCCTTTAAGGCATGTGTAAAGTCACTGGCATCCTGCACAATGTGTGTACCATCACTGGCCTCCTGCACAATGTGTGTACAGGGACTGGCACACTGCACCATATGGTTACAGTCTCTGACATCCTACACAACTTTTGTAAAGTCACTGGCTCACTGCACCATGTGTGTACAGTCAATGGCACCCTGCACCATATGTGTACAGTCACTGGCACACGATCCCATGTGTGTAAAATCACTGGCACCCTGCACCACATGTGTACAGTCACTGGCGCCCTAAACCATTTGTCTACAGTCACTGGCACTCTGCCAATTGTGTGTGCAGTCACTGGCACCATATACCATGTATGCAAAGTCACTGGCACATTGCACTGCATGTATACAGTCACTAGCACACTGAAACATGCAGGTACAGTCACTGGCACCCTGCACCATATGTGTACAGTCACTGGCTCCCTGCACCATGTCTTTACAGTCAATGGCACCTTGCACCATCTGTGTACAGTCACTGTCACCCTATACCATATGTGTGTACAGTCGTTCGCACACTGCAACCCTTGTGTACCGTCACTGGCACACTGCACCGTGTGTGTACAGTCACTGGCATCCTGCACCATGTGTGTACATTCACTGGCACCCTGAACCATGTGTATACAGTCATTGGCACCCCATACCATGTGTCTAGAGTCACTGGCACCCTGTACCATGTGTTTACAGTCATTAGTACCCTATACCACGTTTGCAAGGTCACTGGCACACTTCACCGCCTGTGTAAAGTCACTGGCACGCGGCACTATATGTGTACAGTCACTGGGGCCGTAGACCATGTGTCTACAGTCATTGGCAACCTGCACCATGTGTGTACAGTCAGTGGCAACTTATACCATGTGGGTAAAGTCCCTGGCACACTGCAATGCATGTGTACAGGCACTGGCACCCTGAAACATGTATGTACAGTCACTGGCAACCTGCACCACATGTCTACAGTCACCGGCACCCTGCACCATGTGTGTACAGACCCTGGCTCCCTGCAACATGTCTGTACATTCACTGGCACTCTACACCATGTGTCTAGATTCAATGGGAGCCTGCACCATATGTGTACGGTCGCTGATACCCCTTGACCATACTTGTACAGTCACTGACACCCTGCTCCCCAGGTGTACAGTCACTGGCAGCGTGCACCATATGTGTGCTGTCACTGACACACTACAGCACATGTGTACAGTTAATAGCACCCTGCACCATCGTGTACAGTCATCAGCACACAATCCCATTTTGTACATTCACTGGCACCCTGCACCGCGTGTGTACAGTCACTGGTGCCCTACACCATGTGTCTACAGTCACTGGCACACTGCTGATTGTGTGTACAGTCACTGGCACCATATACCATGTATGCAAAGTCACTGGCACAGTGCACTGCATGTATACAATCAGTAGCACACTGCAACATCTGGGTACAGTCACTGGCACCCTGCACCATATGTGTACAGTCACTGGCTTCCTGCACCATGTCAGTACAGTCAATGGCACCTTGCACCATCTGTGTACAGTCATTGGCACCTATACCATATGTGTGTACAGTCACTCACGCCCTGCAACCCTTGTGTACAGTCACTGGCAAACTGCACCGCATGTGTACAGTCATTGGCATCCTGCACCATTTGTGTACATTCACTGGCACCCTGTACCATGTGTTTACAGTCATTAGTACCCTATACCACGTGTGCAAGGTCACTGGCACACTTCACTGCATGTGTAAAGTCACTGGCAACCGGCACTATATGTGTACATTCACTAGCACCCTGGACCATGTGTATGCAGTCACCGGCACCCTATACCATGTGTCTAGAGTCACTGGCAACCTGTACCATATGTGTACAGTCATTAGTACCCTATACCACGTGTGCAAAGTCACTGGCACACTTCAACGCATGTGTAAAGTCAATGGCACCCGGCACTATATGTGTACAGTCACTGGCGCCATAGACCATGTGTCTACAGTCATTGACAACCGGCACCATGTGTGTATAGTCCGTGGCAACTTATACCATGTGGGTAAAGTCCTTGGCACACTGCAATGCATGTGTACAGGCACGGGCACCCTGAAACATGTCTGTACAGTCACTGGCAACCTGCACCACATGTGTACAGTCATCGGCACCGCGCACCATGTGTGTACAGACCCTGGCTCCAAGGAACAATGTCTGTACATTCACTGGCACCCTATACCATGTGTCTACATTCAATGGCAACCTGCACCATGTGTGTACGGTCATTGGCACCCTTCACCATACGTGTACAGTCACTGACACCCTGCTCCCCATGTGTACAGTCACTGACACCCTACACCACATGTGTACAGTCAATAGCACCCCGCACCACATGTGTACAGTCGCTGGCACCCTTCAAGGTGTGTGCAAAGTCTCTGGCATCCTGCACCATGTTTGTACAGGAACTGGCAAACTGCAACATATGTGTACAGTGCCTGATATCCTAAACTGCTTTTGTAAAGTCACTGGCTCACTGCACCATGTATGTACAGTCAATGGCACCCTTGACCATGCGTGTACAGTCACTGGAACACTACACCACATGTGTAAAGTCACTGGCATCCTGCACCATGTGTCTACCGACACTGGCCTCCTGCACCATGTGTGTACCGTCACTGGACCCCTGCTCCATGTGTGTACAGGGACTGGCACCGTGCACCATATGTGTACAGTCCCTGACATCCTATGCCACTTTGTAAAGTCACTGGCTCAGGGCTCCATATGTGTACAGTCAATGGCAACCTGCACCATCTGTGTACATTCATTGGCACCCTATACCACCTGCTTTCAGTCAGTGGCACCCCGCACCACATGTGTACAGTCACTGGCACCCTTCAAGGCGTGTGAAAAGTCACTGGCATCCTGCACAAGGTGTGTACCAACACTGGCCTCCTGCACCATGTGTGTACAGGGACTGGCACCCTGCACCATATGTTTACCGTTTCTGACATCCTACACCAGTTTTGTAAAGTCACTGGCTCACTGCACCATGTGTGTACAGTCAATGGCACCCTGCACCATATGTGTACAGACATTGGCACACGATCCAATGTGTGTACAAACACTGGCACCCTGCACCGCGTGTGTACAGTCACTGGTATCCTAAACCATGTGTCTACAGTCACTGGCACAATGCCAATTGTGTGTGCAGTCACTGGCACCATATACCATGTATGCAAAGTCACTGGCACATTGCACTGCATGTATACAGTCACTAGCACACTGAAACATGCGGGTACAGTCACTGGCATCCTGCACCATATGTGTACAGTCACTGGCTCCCTGCACCATGTCTGTACAGTCAATGGCACCTTGCACCATCTGTATACAGTCACCGGCACCCTATAACATATGTGTGTACAGTCATTCGCACCCTGCACCCCTTGTGTACAGTCACTGGTAAACTGCACCACGTGTGTACAGTCACTGGCATCCTGCACCATGTGTGTACATTCACTGGCACCCTGGACCATGTGTATACAGTCATTGGCACCCTATACCATGTGTCTAGAGTCACTGGCACCGTGTACCATGTGTTTACAGTCATTAGTACCCTATACCACGTGTGCAAGGTCACTGGCACACTTCACTGCATGTGTAAAGTCACTGGCAACTGACACTATATGTGTATAGTCACTGGCACACTGCATCACGTGTGTACAGTCACTGGCATCCTGCACCATGTGTGTACATTCACTAGCACCCTGTACCATGTGTATACAGTCACCGGCACCCTATACCATGTGTCTAGAGTCACTGGCAACCTGTACCATATGTGTACAGTCATTAGTACCCTATACCAAGTGTGCAAAGTCACTGGCACACTTCAACGCATGTGTAAAGTCAATGGCACCCGGCACTATATGTGTACAGTCACTGGTGCCATAGACCATGTGTCTACAGTCGTTGGCAACCTGCACCATGTGTGTACAGTCAGTGGCAACTTATACCATGTGGGTAAAGTCCTTGGCACACTGCAATGCATGTGTACAGGCACTGGCACCCTGAAACATGTCTGTACAGTCACTGGCAACCTGCACCACATGTGTACAGTCATCGGCACCGAGCACCATGTGTGTACAGACCCTGGCTCCAAGGAACCATGTCTGTACATTCACTGCCACCCTAAACCATGTGTCTACATTCAATGGCAGCCTGCACCATGTGTGTACGGTCGTTGGCACCCTTCACCATACGAGTACAGTCACTGACACCCTGCTCCTCATGTGTACTGTCACTGACACCCTACACCACATGTGTACAGTCAATAGCACCCTGCACCATTGTGTACAGTCATTGGCACCCTATACCATCTGTTTTCAGTCACTGGCACCCCGCACCGCATGTTTACAGTCGCTGGCACCCTTCAAGGTGTGTGTAAAGTCTCTGGCATCCTGCACCATGTTTGTACAGGAACTGGCACACTGCACCATATGTTTACAGTGCCTGACATCCTAAACTGCTTTTGTAAAGTCACTGGCTCACTGCACCATGTATGTACAGTCAATGGCACCCTTGACCATGCGTGTACAGTCACTGGAACACTACACCACATGTGTAAATTCACTGGCATCCTGCACCATGTGTGTACCGTCACTGGACCCCTGCTCCATGTGTGTACAGGGACTGGCACCGTGCACCATATGTGTACAGTCCCTGACATCCTATACCACTTTGTAAAGTCACTGGCTCATGGCACCATATGTGTACAGTCAATGGCAACCTGCACCATCTGTGTACAGTCATTGGCACCCTATACCACCTGCTTTCAGTCAGTGGCACCCCGCACCACATGTGTACAGTCACTGGCACCCTTCAAGGCATGTGAAAAGTCACTGGCATCCTGCACAATGTGTGTACCGTCACTGGCCTCCAGTACCATGTGTGTACAGGGACTGGCACCTTGCACCATATGTTTACCGTCTCTGACATCCTACACCACTTTTGTAAAGTCACTGGCTCACTGCACCATGTGTGTAAAGTCAATGGCACCCTGCACCATATGCGTACAGTCATTGGCACACGATCCCATGTGTGTACAATCACTGGCACCCTGCACCACGTGTGTGCTGTCTCTGGTGCCCTAAACCATGTGTCTACAGTCACTGGCACTATGCCGATTGTGTGTGCAGTCACTGGCACCATATACCATGTATGCAAAGTCACTTGCACATAGCTCTGCATGTATACAGTTACTAGCACAGTGAAACATGCGGGTACAGTCACTGGCACCCTGCACCATATGTGCACAGTCACTGGCTCCCTGTACCATGTCTGTACAGTCAATGGCACTTTGCACCATCTGTGTACAGTCACTGGCACCCTATACCATATGTGTGTACAGTCATTTGCGCCCTGCACCCCTTGTGTACAGTCACTGGCACACTGCACCGCGTGTGTACAGTCACTGGCATTCTGCACCATGTGTGTACATTCACTGGCACCCTGGACCTTATGTATACAGTCACCGGCACCCTATACCATGTGTCTAGAGTCACTGGCAACCTGTGCCATGTGTGTACAGTCATTAGTACCCTATACCACGTGTGCAAAGTCACTGGCACACTTCAACGCATGTGTAAAGTCAATGGCACCCGGCACTATATGTGTACAGTCACTGGCGTCATAGACCATGTGTCTACAGTCTTTGGCAACCTGCACCATGTGTGTACCGTCAGTGGCAACTTATACCATGTGGGTAAAGTCCTTGGCACACTGCAATGCATGTGTACAGGCACTGGCACCCTGATAAATGTCTGTACAGTCACTGGCAACCTGCACCACATGTGTACAGTCATTGGCACCACGCGCCATGTGTGTACAGACCCTGGCTCCAAGGAAACATGTCTGTACATTCACTGGCACCCTATACCATGTGTCTACATTCAATGGCAACCTGCACCTTGTGTGTACGGTCGCTGGCACCCTTCACCATACTTGTACAGTCACTGACAGCCTGCTCCCCATGTGTACAGTCACTGGCAGCCTGCACCATATGTGAACTGTCACTGACACCCTACACCACATGTATACAGTCAATAGCACCCTGCACCATCGTGTACAGTCATTGGCACCCTATACCATCTGTTTTCAGTCACTGGCACCCCGCACCGCATATGTACAGTCGCTGGCACCCTTCAAGGTGTGTGTAAAGTCTCTGGCATCCTGCACCATGTTTGTACTGGGACTGGCTCACTGCACCATGTGTGTACAGTCAATGGCACACTTCACCATGTGTGTACAGTCACTGGAACACTACACCACATGTGTACAGTCACTGGCAGCCGCACCATATGTGTACTGTCACTGACACCCTACACCACGTGTGTACAGTCAATAGCACACTGCACCATCCGTGTACTGTCATTGGCACCCTATACCAACTGTTTTCAGTCACTGGCACACCATGTGTGTACAGTCACTGGAACACTACACCACATGTGTAAATTCACTGGCCTCCTGCACCATGTGTGTACCGTCACTGGACTCCTGCTCCATGTGTGTACAGGGACTGGCACCGTGCACCATATGTGTACAGTCCCTGACATCCTATACCACTTTGTAAAGTCACTGGCTCACGGCACCATATGTGTACAGTCAATGGCAACCTACATCATCTGTGTACAGGCATTGGCACCCTATACCACCTGCTTTCAGTCACTGGCACCCCGCACGGCATGTGTACAGTCACTGGCACCCTGCAAGGTGTGTGTAAAGTCACTGGCATCCTTCACAATGTGTGTACAGGGACTGCCACCCTGCACCATATGTTTACAGTCTCTGACATCCTACACAACTTTTGTAAAGTCACTGGCTCACTGCACCATGTGTGTACAGTCAATGGCACACTGCACCATATGTGTACAGTCATTGGCACACGATCCCATGTGTGTAAAATCACTGGCACCCTGCACCGTGTGTGTACAGTCACTGGCACCCTAAACCATGTGTCTACAGTCACTGGCACATTGCACTGCATGTATACAGTCACTAGCATACTGAAACATGCGGGTACAGTCACTGGCACCCTGCACCATATGTGTACATTCCATGGCACTCTGTACCATGTCTGTACAGTCAATGGCACCTTGCACCATCTGTGTACAGTCACTGTCACCCTATACCTTACGTGTGTACAGTCGTTCGCACCCTGGACCCCTTGTGTACAGTCACTGGCACACTGCACCGCGTGTGTACAGTCACTGGCATCCTGCACCATGTGTGTACATTCACTGGCACCCTGGACCATGTGTATACAGTCATTGGCTCCTTATACCATGTGTCTAGAGTCACTGGCACCCTGTACCATGTGTTTACAATCATTAGCGCCCTATACCACGTGTGCAAGGTCACTGGCACACTTCACTGCATGTGTAAAGTCACTGGCACCCGGCACTATATGTGTACAGTCACTGGCACACTGTACCGTGTGTGTACAGTCATTGGCATCCTGCACCATGTTTGTACATTCACTGGCACCCTGGACCATGTGTATACAGTCATTTGCACCCGATACCATTTTTTCTAGATTCACTGGCACCCTGTACCATGTGTTTACAGTCATTAGTACCCTGTACCACGTGTGCAAGGTCACTGGCACACTTCACCGCCTGTGTAAAGTCACTGGCACCCGGCACTATACGTGTACAGTCACTGGACCCTTAGACCATGTGTCTACAGTCATTGGCACCCTGCACCATATGTGTACAGTCAGTGGCAACTTATACCATGTGGGTAAAGTCCCTGGCACACTGCAATGCATGTGTACAGGCACTGGCACACTGAAACATGTCTGTACAGTCACTGGCAACCTGCACCACATGTGTACAGTCACCGGCACCCTGCACCATGTTTGTACATTCCCTGTCTCCCTTCACCATGTCTGTACATTCACTGGCACTCTATACCATGTGTCTACATTCAATGGGAGCCTGCACCATATGTGTACGGTCGCTGGCACCCTTGACCATACTTGTACGGTCACTGACACCCTTCTCCCCATGTGTACAGTCACTGGCAGCCTGCACCATATGTGTACTGTCACTGTCACACTACAGCACATGTGTATAGTTAATAGCACCCTGCACCATCATGTACAGTCATTGGCACACAATCCCATTGTGTACGATCAGTGGCACCCTGCACCGTGTGTGTACAGTCACTGGCGCCCTATGCCATGTGACTACAGTCACTGGCACAATGCCAATTGTGTGTACAGTCACTGGCACCATATACCATGTATGCAAAGTCACTGGCACATTGCACTGCATGTATACAATCACTAGCACACTGAAATTTGTGGGTACAGTCACTGGCACCCTGCACCATATGTGTACAGTCACTGGCTCCCTGCACCATGTCTGTACAGTCAATGGCACCTTGCACCATCTGTGTACAGTCACTGGCACTCTATACCATATGTGTGTACAGTCATTCGCACACTGCACCCCTTATGTACAGTCACTGGCATCCTGCACCATTTGTGTACATTCACTGGCACCCTGGACCATGTGTATACAGTC